>NC_091289.1:49364303-49669687 GCF_032444005.1 Ranitomeya imitator | reverse complement strand
GGCTCACCGGAAACCTTGGAGGGAGGGTGGTGGCTGTTATGACCTGGTGGTCAGGACAATAATGGACCTGGTGGTTAAGAGCACACGGAATGACCTGATAGATACTGATAATAAAGGACGAGCTCTGGGACGTGGGAACTCTGCTGACCGCAATCCCTAATCCTATCAAACACACTAGAAATAGCCGTGGATTGCGCCTAACGCTACCTATGCAACTCGGCACAGCCTAAGGAACTAGCTAGCCCTGAAGATAGAAAAATAAAGCCTACCTTGCCTCAGAGAAATTCCCCAAAGGAAAAGGCAGCCCCCCACATATAATGACTGTGAGTAAAGATGAAAATACAAACACAGAGATGAAATAGATTTAGCAAAGTGAGGCCCGACTAACTGAAAAGACCGAGGATAGGAAAGGTTACTTTGCGGTCAGCACAAAAACCTACAAAAAGACCACGCAGAGGGCGCAAAAAACCCTCCGCACCGACTCACGGTGCGGAGGCGCTCCCTCTGCTTCCCAGAGCTTCCAGCAAGCAAGACAACAATAAAATAGCAAGCTGGACAGAAAAATAGTAAACCAAAGAAATACAAGCTGGAACTTAGCTTCTGCTGGGAAGACAGGTCACAAGAACGATCCAGGAGTGAACTAGACCAATACTGGAACATTGACAGGTGGCATGGAGCAACGATCTAAGTGGAGTTAAATAGAGCAGCCAGCTAACGAATTAACCTAGTCACCTGAGGAAGGAAACTCAGAAACACCCACCAGAGGAAGTCCATGGACAGAACCAGCCAAAGTACCATTCATGACCACAGGAGGGAGCCCGACAACAGAATTCACAACAGGTGGCTCACCGGAAACCTTGGAGGGAGGGTGGTTGCTCACTTGGAACCTTGGGGGCGGGGTGTTGTCTCTCCGGGAACCTTGGAGGGAGGGGGAGGTCATGGCTTACTGAGATCTTTGGGGGCATGGCTTGTTGGTTACTCTACATTATAAACCTGTAAGCCACGCCCCTTGTGAAGACCATAAAAAATTGCACTAAATTAAAGGAAAAAATACTTATTTGAAGCCGTGTGGCGGACTAAAAAAAACCACAGTAGGAGCAGTAAAAATAAAATAAGAGTAAAAACTGGCCACTTCTGACCGGGTTACTGGTCTCCTTAAAACACCATGTTCTCATAATAATTACTTGTCATTTGTGCTGTTGTATTGATTGCAGAATGAAGAGCAGAATGAAGACCAACCTTCCTTAAGTTGATAGCCATGTTATAGTCTCCTCTGTAAGTGTACAAGCTAGAAATACTGTAATGTAATTATTTTTTTCTGCCTTCAGGAGGAAGAGCTCATCCAGTCTGAAAACTCTGCTGCGATCTTTAACACTCTGTCGGACATTCCTACCCATATTGAGGATGCAGATGTTCTGCTGCGGGAAGCCATGATGATTGCAGGAACTCTCACGGAAGTTATGATTGAGGCTCAGAGACGCAAACACCTGGCTTATCTCATTGCAGACCAGGGCCAGCTGATTAATTCCACCGCGGCTGTGACCAACCTCTCTAAGGTGAGTGGCGAGATGCCGTGCAAATTGTAAGTGCAAGTTTTGTGGAATAGAAATGTTTAGATGGAAAATGTACAGTACAGAAAAAAAAGTTGGGACACACCTTCTCATTTAAAGATTTTTCTGTATTTTCATGACTATAAAAATTGTACATTCACACTGAAGGCATCAAAACTATGAATTAACACATATGGAATTATATACCGTATATACTCGAGTATAAGCCGAGATTTTCAGCCCATTTTTTTGGGCTGAAAGTCCCCCTCTCGGCTTATACTCGAGTCATATACCCGGGTGTCGGCAGGGGAGGGGTAGCGGGGGCTGTGTAGTTATACTTACCTGCTCCCAGCGCGGTCCCTGCAGTCCCTGGCTTCTCCGGCGCTGCAGCTTCTTCCTGCACTGAGCGGTCACATGGCACCGCTCATTACAGAAATGAATAGGCAGCTCCACCCCCATAGGGGAGGAGCCGCATATTCATTGCTGTAAATGATCGGTGCCATGTGACCGCTCAATTACAGGAAGAAGCTGCAGCGCCGGAGAAGCCAGGGACTGCAGGGACCGCGCCGCAGCAGGTAAGGGGAGCGCAGCGCTATAATTACCTGCTCCTCGCTCCGGCTCCGTCTGCAGCGTCCTCTAGCAGTGACGCTCAGGTTAGAGGGCGCTGTGACGTAGTCAGTGCGCGCCCTCTGCTGAGCGTCAGTGCTGGAGACGGAGCCGCAGAGGAGCAGGTAATTATTGAAAGCGCCGGCGTCCTGAGAAGAGAGGTGAGTATGTGATTTTTTTTTTTTTTATGGCAGCACCAGCAGCATTCTAAGGAGCACCTATGGGGCCATAAAGGTGCAGAGCATATATGGGGCACAGCATTATAAGGAGCACCTATGGGGCCATAAAGGTGCAGAGCATATATGGGGCACAGCATTATAAGGAGCACCTATGGGGCCATAAAGGTGCAGAGCATAAATGGGGCACAGCATTATAAGGAGCACCTATGGGGCCATAAAGGTGCAGAGCATATATGGGGCACAGCATTATAAGGAGCACCTATGGGGCCATAAAGGTGCAGAGCATATATGGGGCACAGCATTATAAGGAGCACCTATGGGGCCATAAAGGTGCAGAGCATAAATGGGGCACAGCATTATAAGGAGCACCTATGGGGCCATAAAGGTGCAGAGCATATATGGGGCACAGCATTATAAGGAGCACCTATGGGGCCATAAAGGTGCAGAGCATATATGGGGCACAGCATTATAAGGAGCACCTATGGGGCCATAAAGGTGCAGAGCATATATGGGGCACAGCATTATAAGGAGCACCTATGGGGCCATAAAGGTGCAGAGCATATATGGGGCACAGCATTATAAGGAGCACCTATGGGGCCATAAAGGTGCAGAGCATATATGGGGCACAGCATTATAAGGAGCACCTATGGGGCCATAAAGGTGCAGAGCATATATGGGGCACAGCATTATAAGGAGCACCTATGGGGCCATAAAGGTGCAGAGCATATATGGGGCACAGCATTATAAGGAGCACCTATGGGGCCATAAAGGTGCAGAGCATATATGGGGCACAGCATTATAAGGAGCACCTATGGGGCCATAAAGGTGCAGAGCATATATGGGGCACAGCATTATAAGGAGCACCTATGGGGCCATAAAGGTGCAGAGCATATATGGGGCACAGCATTCTAAGGAGCACCTATGGGGCCATAAAGGTGCAGAGCATATATGGGGCACAGCATTATAAGGAGCACCTATGGGGCCATAATCAAAGGTGCAGAGCATATATGGCACAGCATTATAAGGAGCATCTATGGGGCCATAATCAAAGGTGCAGAGCATATATGGCACAGCATTATAAGGAGCATCTATGGGGCCATAATCAAAGGTGCAGAGCATATATGGCACAGCATTATAAGGAGCATCTATGGGGCCATAATCAACGGTGCAGAGCATTCTATATAGCACAGTTGTATATGGAGCATCTATGGGGCAATAATGAACGGTATGGAGCATCTATTTTTATTTTTGAAATTCACCGGTAAATGCTGCATTTTCTACCCTAGGCTTATACTCGAGTCAATAAGTTTTCCCAGTTTTTTGTGGCAAAATTAGGGGGGTCGGCTTATACTCGGGTCGGCTTATACTCGAGTATATACGGTACTTAACAAAAAAAGTGTGAAACAACTGAAAATATGTCTTATATTCTAGATTCTTCAAGGTAGCCACCTTTTGCTTTAATGACTGCTTTGCACACTCTTGGCATTCTCTTGATGAGCTTCAATAGGTACTCACCGGGAATGATTTTCACTTCACAGGTGTGCCCTGTCAGGTTTCTTGCCGTATAAATGGGGTTGGGACGATCAGTTGTGTTGTGCAGAAGTCTGGTGGATACACAGCTGATAGTCCTACTGAATAGACTGTTAGCTGCTTTTTTTGCCATAATACAAATTCTAAGTAAAGAAAAACGAGTGGCCATCATTACTTTAAGAAATGAAGGTCAGTCAGTTCGAAAAATTGTTAAAACTTTGAAAGTGTCCGCAAGTACAGTGGCAAAAACCATCAAGCGCTACAAAGAAACTGGCTCAATGAGGACCGCCCCAGGAAAGGAAGACCAAGAGTCACCTCTGCTTCTGAGGATGAGTTTATCCGAGTCACCAGCCTCAGAAATCGCAGGTTATCAGCAGCTCAGATTAGAGACCAGGTCAATGCCACACAGAGTTCTAGCAGCAGACACATCTCTACAACAACTGTTAAGAGGAGACTTTGTGCAGCAGGCCTTCATGGTAAAATTGCTGCTAGGAAACCACTGCTAAGGACAGGCAACAAGCAGAAGAGACTTGTTTGGGCTAAAGAACACAAGGAATGGATATTAGATCAGTGGAAATCTGTGCTTTGGTTTGATGAGTTCAAATTTGAGGTCTTTGGTTCCAACCACTGTGTCTTTGTGCAACGCAGAAAAGGTGAATGGATGGACTCTACATGCCTGGTTCCCACCGTGAAGCATGGAGGAGGTGTAATGGTGTGGGGGTGCTTTGCTGGTGACACTGTTGGGGATTTATTCAAAATTGAAGGCATACTGAACCAGCATGGCTACCACAGCATCTTGCAGCGGCATGCTATTCCATCCGGTTTGCATTTAGTTGGACCATCATTTATTTTTCAAGAGGACAATGACCCCAAACACCTCCAGGCTATGAAAGGGCTATTTGACCAAGAAGGAGAGTGATGGGGTGCTATGCCAGATGACCTGGCCTCCACAGTCACCAGACCTGAACCCAATTAAGATGGTTTGGGGTGAGCTGGACCGCAGAGTGAAGGCAAAAGGGCCAACGAGTGCTAAGCATCTCTGGGAACTCCTTCAAGATTGTTGGAAGACCATTCCTGGTGACTACCTCTTGAAGCTCATCAAGAGAATGCCAAGAGTGTGCAAAGCAGTCATCAAAGCAAAAGGTGGCTACTTTGAAGAACCTAGAATATAAGACATAATTTCAGTTGTTTCACACTTTTTTGTTAAGTATATAATTCCACGTGTGTTAATTCATAGTTTTGATGCCTTCAGTGTGAATGTATAATTTTCATAGTCACGAAAATACAGAAAAATCTTTAAATGAGAAGGTGTGTCCAAACGTTTGGTCTGTACTGTATAATGCATGGTGACAACTGTAATGTTGGGTGGGGGATAAAAAGTGGTGTGGGGAATCGGTTGTTTTTAATTTGTAAAATCTTACTCTAAATTGGAAGCAATGTCCATTTTTAAACGTGAATTTCAGATTCCAAAACGTATCACTTATCCAGTGGACAGGTGATATTTGTATGCTCTCTGGGTGTCCCACCGATTTCCAGAATTGGGGACTTATTCCCTTTTTTCTTCGTTGGCTGTTAGACCTCGGCCAGGAGAAGTTGAACAACAGATTGTGCATTCACGCTGCAGCTTCATTCATTGTCCGTGAGAGTAATAATTGATCGCCCATGGTTCTGATGAAGATATATGAGCTATTCTATCAGTGGCAAGTCGGGGGTCCCAACGCTTAGACAGTGGAAACTGAAATACCGCTGTGCTATAGTTGTTTCAAATTGACAATCTGGGTTGCCAACCTTCCAGAAATTTCAGGACAGTTCGGAAAAAGATGGCACATTTTTGTCCTGCCCACTAAAAAAAAATGTAAGAAACTTATACAGATTATTTTGTCTGTAATTATCATCATTTTACAGTGAATTCAGCTGATGTGTTAATATCAGAATTGTGGGCTGTAGACATGGATCACTTATAAACCATGTTTATTCATTCCGTTTTTCCAATGTGTCCATAAAAAAATCTTGTCAGTCCCTGATTTTTTTTAATAAACTGTCTAGAAAAAATATAAAGGCGAGTTGCCAACCCTGTGAACAACACCTGATCATTTAAAGAGCACCCGCTACCAGGCGAGAAGTAGCCAGATTCTGCTCTTATCTTATGGCTATTCCGGTTGTTGCTATTTTGACATTTACCATACAGTTCCAGAGATATTGATGGGCCTTTCATTTTTTATTTTTATCATCTTTTCCAAGGAGGCATGGCTCACAGGATCCTCAGGGGTGTGTCATTATGATACTCTGCATTAGTAACCAGTGAGACATGCCCCCTTATAAAGGCCATAAAAATTAGCAATAAATAAAAAGACCTTTTTTTTTAGGTTTGTCCTGTTACACTGACCCTTCATCGACGATGATTTTAGAATGAGACTTGAAAAAAGTAAATTACATGTACAATATCCTTATTGCCGAGGGCATGCAATACGGCATTTTGCTACCACCTTGTGATATGTTTTCTAAAGCCTGGAGGCCACTTATTTATTTTTTTTATTTATATCCCATTAGTAAAATCGCTAATGAACAGTTTATTATAGTCTCTCGTTTGTTACCTTGGGGATCAATACTTCTATGTTCTTGGCTGCACACAGGTTGTGTAACACACTATATGACATTGTTCAGCGCTACCCTGAGGTCATTTGTTATTCCTCTCCTTGCAGTATGCTGTATACAGCTGTGGCAGGAATGTATTTCTTCCGCTGATTGCTCATGCAGTATCATTGACTGCCTGGTCCATGTGTAGTCGGTGGCTGCATTTGATACAATGGCTTTATAGAGTGGTCAGAACATAATGACTTCTTTCTTTATGTCTTCAGATTATGAGAAGGCAAAGTCAGCGCAGGAAGTCTGGAATCACAACCCTTTTATTTGGTAGGTATTTTTATCAAATGTAATTGAGATTATTCATGCAGCCAGTATCTTTAGGTGTCTATCCATCTGCATGATCTCCAGTTGCCACTGGGAGCTCCTCCCATGATTTTTCCCATACCCACTGAATTTCCATCCCTGTCTCTAAAATGGAGCTTTTATGGTATGTGCACACGTTCAGGTTTTTTTGCGTTTTTTTTTTTCATGTTTTTTCGCGATAAAAAATAATTAAAAACGCATACATCATGCATCCTATCAGTTAGAATGCATTCTGCAATTTTTGTGCACATGATGCGTTTTTTTCCGCGAAAAAAAATCATCGCGGTAAAAAAAAAAGCAGCATGTTCGTTAATTTTGCGTTTTTTTCACGTTTTTCACGCTATTCTATGCATTTGGAAAAAATACAAAAAAAGCATCAAAAACGCAAAAAAAAACGCATGCGGATTTCTGGCAGAAATGTCCTGTTTTTGTGCAGGATAATTTCTGCCAGAAATCCTGACGTGTGCACATAGCATTATTGTCCTCCAATTCCCCCGTCACATAATTCAATCGGCAGCTCGTCCTAGGCACGTGTCAGGGCAGGCTGCAGTCAAAAGAAACACAGCTAAGGTTGTATGATGATTCAATGTATCAATAAGCCATATACTTTTTTCACAGGTGACGATGACTTTGAGGCCCTAAAAGCCAAGAATATCAAGCAGACTGCACTGGTGGCAGATTTGAGAGAGGCCATCTTGCAAGTCGCTCGTCACTTCCAATGCTCTGACCCTAAAAACTGTAATATTGTGAGTCTAATTATCATGCCTTCTTGCCAATAAGATTCATAGAATTTTCTATTAAATGGGTTTTCCCACCCCTTCCTTTTAATTAACGTATAGCCCAAGTGTGCTATAAAAAATAGTACATAGACAAACATGGATCTGACCTTGATTCTGTTACGTCTTGCTCGCTGGGTCCCCCTCAGGTTTCCTCTTCTCATCCAGTCTGATTGGCATGTGTAGACTGCTGCTAATCAGTGGCACATAGCGATCATGAGCTAACCAGGCCAAAAGTGGACATTGGGAAGCGGGCTGAACGAGTAGAAAGGTATCCATTGATGAGTATGCCCTATTTCATTTTTTTTAAAGCACATTCATGACATATATTACAAAATGTTTTCCGAACTCTAAAATTGTATGCAAATAGTTTACATCCGGTAGCTGAAACGTCTGTGTATGCCAACCTCTCATACAGTCACTTGCCAATGCTGTTAAGGTACCGTCACACTGAACGATATCGCTAGCGATCCGTGACGTTGCAGCGTCCTGCATAGCGATATCGTTGAGTTTGACAGGCAGCAGCGATCAGGATCCTGCTGTGCCATCGTTGGTCGGAGCAGAAAGTCCAGAACTTTATTTCATCGCTCGACTCCCGCAGACATCGCTGAATCGGCGTGTGTGACGCCGATTCAGCGATGTCTTCGCTGGTAACCAGGGTAAACATCGGGTTACTAAGCGCAGGGCCGCGCTTAGTAACCCGATGTTTACCCTGGTTACCAGCGTAAACGTAAAAAAAAAAAAAAAAACACTACATACTTACATTCCGGTGTCTGTCCTCCGGCGCTCTGCTTCTCTGCACTGTGTAAGCGCCGGCCGGAAAGCAGAGCACAGCGGTGACGTCACCGCTGTGCTTTCCGGCTGGCGCTCACAGTCAGTGCAGAGAAGCACAGCGCCGGAGGACAGACACCGGAATGTAAGTATGTAGTGTTTTTTTTTACATTAGTACTGGTAACCAGGGTAAACATCGGGTTACTAAGCGCGGCCCTGCGCTTAGTAACCCGATGGTTACCCTGGTTACCAGGGGACTTCGCATAGTTGGTCACTGGAGAGCTGTCTGTATGACAGCTCTCCAGCGACCACACAGCGACGCTGCAGCGATCGGGATCGTTGTCTAGATCGCTGCAGCGTCACTAAATGTGACGGTACCTTTAATGTCCTTCTTGTGTGGCATCCCATAACTGAACATGTGGTTATCTACATTGTCCCCTCACTCTTCCTGTCTGTGATGGTATTGTGTTTCTCATGCTGGGCAGCAGGATTGTCCACAATATAGTGAGCTGTAGAGCAGTCTCTCAGTAGCAGATCTGTGTGAAGATCATGAGAAATTACTGCATTAATTAACTCTTGTACTAGAAGGGCATCCAGCCAGCTACAGTGGGGCAAAAAAGTATTTAGTCAGTCAGCAATAGTGCAAGTTCCACCACTTAAAAAGATGAGAGGCGTCTGTAATTTACATCATAGGTAGACCTCAACTATGGGAGACAAACTGAGAAAAAAAAATCCAGAAAATCACATTGTCTGTTTTTTTAACATTGTATTTGCATATTATGGTGGAAAATAAGTATTTGGTCAGAAACAAAATTTCATCTCAATACTTTGTAATATATCCTTTGTTGGCAATGACAGAGGTCAAACGTTTTCTGTAAGTCTTCACAAGGTTGCCACACACTGTTGTTGGTATGTTGGCCCATTCCTCCATGCAGATCTCCTCTAGAGCAGTGATGTTTTTGGCTTTTCGCTTGGCAACACGGACTTTCAACTCCCTCCAAAGGTTTTCTATAGGGTTGAGATCTGGAGACTGGCTAGGCCACTCCAGGACCTTGAAATGCTTCTTACGAAGCCACTCCTTCGTTGCCCTGGCGGTGTGCTTTGGATCATTGTCATGTTGAAAGACCCAGCCACGTTTCATCTTCAATGCCCTTGCTGATGGAAGGAGGTTTGCACTCAAAATCTCACAATACATGGCCCCATTCATTCTTTCATGTACCCGGATCAGTCGTCCTGGCCCCTTTGCAGAGAAACAGCCCCAAAGCATGATGTTTCCACCACCATGCTTTACAGTAGGTATGGTGTTTGATGGATGCAACTCAGTATTCTTTTTCCTCCAAACACGACAAGTTGTGTTTCTACCAAACAGTTCCAGTTTGGTTTCATCAGACCATAGGACATTCTCCCAAAACTCCTCTGGATCATCCAAATGCTCTCTAGCAAACTTCAGACGGGCCCGAACATGTACTGGCTTAAGCAGTGGGACATGTCTGGCACTGCAGGATCTGAGTCCATGGTGGCGTAGTGTGTTACTTATGGTAGGCCTTGTTACATTGATCCCAGCTCTCTGCAGTTCATTCACTAGGTCCCCCCGCGTGGTTCTGGGATTTTTGCTCACCGTTCTTGTGATCATTCTGACACCACGGGGTGGGATTTTGCGTGGAGCCCCAAATCGAGGGAGATTATCAGTGGTCTTGTATGTCTTCCATTTTCTAATTATTGCTCCCACTGTTGATTTCTTCACTCCAAGCTGGTTGGCTATTGTAGATTCAGTCTTCCCAGCCTGGTGCAGGGCTACAATTTTGTTTCTGGTGTCCTTTGACAGCTCTTTGGTCTTCACCATAGTGGAGTTTGGAGTCAGACTGTTTGAGGGTGTGCACAGGTGTCTTTTTATACTGATAACAAGTTTAAACAGGTGCCATTACTACAGGTAATGAGTGGAGGAAAGAGGAGACTCTTAAAGAGGAAGTTACAGGTCTGTGAGAGCCAGAAATCTTGATTGTTTGTTTCTGACCAAATACTTATTTTCCACCATAATATGCAAATAAAATGTTAAAAAAACAGACAATGTGATTTTCTGGATTTTTTTTTCTCAGTTTGTCTCCCATAGTTGAGGTCTACCTATGATGTAAATTACAGACGCCTCTCATCTTTTTAAGTGGTGGAACTTGCACTATTGCTGACTGACTAAATACTTTTTTGCCCCACTGTATATTAAGGCAATGTCTGCTTGATAGAAGAATCATAACACATGGTAATCTCACATACAGAAAGCTCCGGCAGCATTAAACTGATCACCTGTACAAGATATTCAATGTTAAAAAAAAAATTGTTTCTCCATCGCCACATTGGGGGACCCACGGTCCTGTGTCCCCCAATAAGTGGCTCAGAGAAAAGGATTTTACGGGGAGTTCACAAAAATCCCTTTCTCTGAGCTTTACTGACATTATCATTCAGAAAATTATCTCGTTAGTTCTATAATCTTGGAAACCCTCTTTTAACCTACATTGGTACAACTCTTAACATGTCTGTTTTACTAAGTATTTAGATTCACCATGAAATAACACTACTGGAGCATATGTTCTTAAAACACCTGCATTTTGCGGTTCCTCTGTTATTTTACTTAATTGGGTGGGTTGTTGGTTTCCTGAAAACACATAAGTTGCTAACATGAAGCAGCAGAAGGACCCCGCCAAGTGCTATTCATCTCTGATACAGAAGATCGACTTATTCAATAGTCTATCAATCAATTACATCTTCAGTTTCAAAGGAGAGCAGCACCTGGCTTGGTGCTTCTTCTCCTTCCCTGCACCGATTGGTAGCAGATCCCTACTAAACAAAACTTCTGACATGTCTCTGTGTTGTCAAAAGATTTGTAAAAGTGCAGGAACTCTAATAATTAGGACTAAAATCAGCGATCGGGCGTTACCATTCCATGAAAGGGTTGTGTCCCCCACACCTTTTGTCATTGGAAGGTCTGATTGGACAGTGTCAGCCAATGCATGGTCACACCTCCAACTAATAACACCCAGTTGTCAATTTATTAAAGGGAACCTGTCACCCCCAAAATCAAAGGTGAGCTAAGCCAAAGTCGAAGGTGTGCTACAGAATGCTGTAGATAAGCCCCTGATGCTGGTGGGCTTAGCTCACCTTCGATTTTGGGGGTGACAGGTTCCCTTTAATACAATTTAGGAGGGATTATCCAGGATTGATATTTCTCGGAGATTACAAAGAGGACAGAATTGGTGAGAGATTTTCTTTTTATGTTAATATTTCAACCAAATTTTGAGTTTTATGCATAGTTTAATTCTCACACGCTAGTTATTATGCGCAGACCTAACCGCTTAAAGGGTTATTCCCAAAATCTTAAATTATGCTTTATCCATAGTAACTTACTGTTAACTGATAGGGTTGACTTATTGATTAGTTTGCGAACTCTCAGTAATCAGCAAGTTATTCACTATTCTTTGGATTTGATTCTTGGAATAATCCCCCTAGGTCAGAGGTGTCAAACTGCATTCCTCGAGGGCCGCAAACAGGTCATGTTTTCAGGATTTCCTTGTATTGCACAAGGTGCTGGAATCATTCTGTGCAGGTGATTAAATTATCACCTGTGCAATACAAGGAAATCCTGAAAACATGACCTGTTTGCGGCCCTCGAGGAATGCAGTTTGACACCTCTGCCCTAGGTGATCCGCCGTAATGCAGTGAGAACGTTGACTTGTATAGCTGTACAGGGCCTGGTGGAAAGACAATACTTCCCATAAAATGAAATCCACTGCAGTGATCTGTTCAAGCAACACAACATCAAGGACTGCTGAGAGATTTCCACTCTGAGGCTTGTAGAATACTGAATGCAGCTCTAGAGTATATTACAGACTGTAGAAGAGTGTCGGCAATATTCAGGGTGATTCACTCGCTACTTTACCTGCAAAAATTGCTGTAACTTCTAAAAGAGACGGGCGAGCGTACTGAAATTTGGGCTGTACTTACCTTGGTTCATGAGAAACTGTTGTTTTAAAGCAGGTGTTGAAAATGTCCACTGTTCACATGCAAGCATGCCTGGTAGCATATTGTAGGATGTATTCCGCAGGAGGTCTGGGGTCATAGCCTTTATGTTTTCTCGGAGTGCCTGTGTTGTTCGTGGCTTGTTAATGTACACCCAGACCTTCAAATGGCCCCAAAGGGAAAAATCCAGCAATAATGAATTATTTTCTCTTGTTCGGGCCCTTTAGATATTATATTCTTTCTTGGTTATGTATGTTTATGAGATCCGTGAATTAGACAAGTTCTGGCCATATGATAACCTGTGGGACCCCCGCTGTTGCTGAGACTCATTACTACTACACTACTATACAAATATGGTAAAAAGAACAGAATATAATGCACCATGAATGTCAGATGTACAAGTCGTCATCACTAATCGGCCCCTATCATTTTAGGACCTGACACCCGATTACAGCATGGAGAGCCACCAGAGGGACCACGAGAATTACGTGTCGTGCTCACGAAGCAGGCGCCGTAGAGCAAAGGCTCTCCTAGACTTCGAGCGTCACGATGATGACGAGCTTGGCTTTCGCAAGAATGACATCATCACGGTATAACAATTGGGCAGATGAAGGGGCGCATGTATAGGGGGTTTACAAGTAACAAGAATAAAGTCAGTGATTGCATTAATTTAATTATTATTTTAGATAATTTCCCAGAAAGATGAACACTGTTGGGTTGGAGAATTAAATGGACTCCGAGGTAAGCGTACGTCAAAGCAAATAATGACTTTCTGATTAATAATGTTCATCATCTTACCTGTGTGGGTTTTTTTTTTTTTATTAACAAAATCTTTTAGGCTGGTTCCCGGCAAAGTTTGTTGAGATTCTTGACGAAAGGAGTAAAGAGGTTAGTGCACTGCATCCTGATAGCAGCCAGAATGGAGTCAAAAATGAATGTATGTATAAAAAAAATAATATAGATGGACAGGATAGAGTGCAGTCATATTGTACTGCCTGTAACATAACATCTTAATGGTTTCTGGACCACCCATATACACTGCTCAAAAAAAAATAAAGGGAATACTAAAATAGATATCTCTGAATGAAATATTCCAGTTGAAAATTTGTATTCATTGCATAAGGAATGTGTTCAGAACAATAAGGCAGTGGCCACATCTTATAGCGGCAAAATCTGCTGACAGGTTCCCTTTAAAGTTAATTAACAGTATATCACTCTGCAGTAATACTCTACGCCCCTAGTAGAAGGACTGTTCACGGAGTCATTTGTTTCTTATATATATATTTTTGTTCTGACACAGTATTCTATTGCTGGTGATGACTCGGTCACAGAGGGGATCACTGACTTGGTTCGAGGAACTCTATGTCCTAGTATTAAGGCAATATTTGAGCATGGACTGAAGAAACCATCTCTGTTAGGAGGTCCCTGTCATCCTTGGCTTTTTATTGAGGAGGTAAGCGGTTCTCACACAATCTGTAGTACATATATTGCAGTTATGAGTAACAAGAAGGAAACACTGCCAGGGCACTCGTTAGTCTTTTTATTATTATTATTATTATTATTTGCAATGCAAAGTTTAATGTTAATCTTCTTGTATATGTTCTTTGGAAGCCATTGAAAGAGGACCTTTCACCAAGTCTAAAGTGTCCAGTTTTTGATTTAATTTATTCCTTCTTCCCCCTTGAGTATTCCTTTTTATTTATAAATCCAAGATATGAACGCTTTATCTTTGGTGATAGTTATTATGGTCTTTTCAAGGCGGTGTAGCTCCCAGGATCCTCTGGGGCGTGTCTTTAGAATGCTCTACACTCCTCCCCTGTGAGCCACACCTTCTTGGAAAAGAATATAGAAAGGTGCACTAAATAAAAAGGCCTGTATTTCTGGAACGGTATGGCGGATCTAAAAATTTATAGAGATCAGAATACTCAGGAAAGCAACAAGAATAAAATAAGTGAAACACTGGTCACTTTTGACCTGGTGACCGTTTTTTTTTAATGCAATATGGTACAATGAGGAAATAGTGTTTCATATATATTCACCGCAGACTTACCGGGTACATTTCTTAATCTACACTATGGATGTGCATTAAAAGGGTTTTCTGGGATTTTAAATGAAACCTGAATGCTGCCCTAGCCCCCTACACCTCCACCATTAGTGTATTGCACCCTTTTCATACATTCTAATAAGCTGCTTTTTGTTGCTTGGTGATCAGTAAATAAATGTAAAATTAACTAGAAACTCTGCGCTCACCCTATGTAAGTCAGTGGGTGGTGGGAGGTAATTTCCTCTCACTGATCCCATCATTTTGTAAGCTCTCCCCTCTGAAGAGAAACATCATCGTTGACTCTTTATCTCGTGGCTGACCAATTTCAGAATCACCGCCTCCATTTTGGACGTGTAGTTCACTGACAAAGCCAGAAAAACACGACTTCCCAAAGAGTCAGAACATCGTGAGCATGTGCGAGATGTGCAAGGAGCTGGTGGTGATGTCGCTCTTGCAAATCATGTCAATCACCATTACAAGGGAGTGATAATTTGATTTGAGGGAGGATTACTTTTGTAATCTTTGTACCTTTTATTTAGCTTTTGTAGAGCAACACAAAAGGGCTTATTAGAATGTAGGGAAAGGGTACAATATAGGGTGATGGTTTAGGGGGGCTAGGGCAGCTGTCAGGTCATCTATAATAAAGGGAACTTATCATTTCTCTCCCATAGAAGTGAATAGGAGAGATCATTTAGTACAAATCACGACCACTACACAATGTATGAAGCAGTGCCACCTCCAGTGCACCATAGTACCTTCAACCAACTAATCGGTGGGGTTGACGGAAGTTGGACCCGCACCAATCCGATACTGCCGACCTATCCTGAAGATTGGTTATTGATAATAGTCATTTACATAGTAATATAAAGTCTTTGTGCATTTTAACCTTCTTTATTTTAACACCATTGGAATTACTAATTGGTGTTTATTAGTGTCTTCATCATTCTTTTCTTGAAGGCTGCCAGTCGGGAAGTGGAGAGAGACTTTGATTCAGTATATTCACGCCTTGTTCTCTGCAAAACCTACAGGTAATATGATCAAGACTGCAATATTTCCTCTATTAGAACCATATAAGAAAGTAACCAATTCTTGCCTTCAGGACACAGTAGTTAAAATTTTCATCCTTGCCTTCTGGGAGCTGTGACTGCTTGTCTTTAGCAGATTGAGTTGACTTTTTCAGTGATGCCCTTTTGGAGTACTTGATGGTTTGATTTCTGTATGAGAAAAATTACAGTAGAATTCCTTTATCTGACATTTGCTCATCTAAAAAGTCTGAAAATCTATAGCCGATCATCAATATTATATGGGATTTCACAAGATCAGAAGTAAAAGATGGAGCAAAGCGATCAAAATCGAAAATGACTTTATAGGGTTATGCACAGGAGAGCAGAGAGAAGGGCCTGCAGCACTGTGTGGAAGCGAGGTGCTGCTGGAAATGTAGTTTTAGCAGGTAATAGGATCGCCTATACAGCTATGTGTAGTGGGATGCACAAAGTGGCAAATAGTGATGAATAAGATACAAAAGCAAGAATTATGTTGGGCTTGTATTGTATATTGACAATAGTCGTGCAGATACTGTGCTTTGGAACAAAAAAATAAATAATGCAATTATAGGAATAACCTTTTAAAAAAAACAGTTACAGTAGCTAATTTTCTGTGGTTTGTTTTACAGGTTAGATGAAGATGGCAAAGTGTTAACTCCAGAAGAGCTATTGTACAGGGTAAGTGATTTTTACTCCTTCAAGGTCATTGGTATAATGTTATTAAAGGGACAAGACATGATGTCCTGTCACCGGAAAGTCTTGGAAATATAAGGGCGGTGAATTATAAGGAGTGGGAAATTGTGACATAGACTTTCTTTGCAGGCAGCCACCACAATAGTGTATGTGCATGATATTTATTCTTTTTCTGCAACAAATGCATGCTGTACATTTGTATGACATACCGTTGTACTGGTTGTGAGCATATTGTGTGGTTTCTGTTGGTTTTATACAACACCAATATAAGTATTCTAACAACATTGGGCATGTTCGCTGGGTCACAGCATTCAGAAACATTGCAAAGATGGGAAATGTGCATGTTGTCATTTATGATTTTTTTTTTTTTTTTTTTTATAGTTTAACTATATATTTTTTTTAATTATTTCTACATAACCGTTTCTAACATAGAAGATAAAAATGAGCTTTTTGCCCCCAGGGAGTACAGTCTGTGAATGTAAGCCATGACGCTGCTCACACGCAGATGGACGTCAAGCTCCGTTCACTTATTTGCATTGGCCTCAAGTAAGTCAGCTGGACGGCCACCATTATAAATATCGGTAGCTAAATACTCATATTTGCATGTTTTATTCAGTATTGGCTTTAAAAAAAGAAAAAAAAACCTGTTAGCATTTTCTTTTTTTTCTTTTTCTTTTTTTTTTGCTTCATACTGTTTGCTGATCACAGTGAGCAGGTCATCCATTTGTGGCTTGAAGTGCTCTGCTCCAGCCTGCAGACGGTTGAGAAGTGGTACCAGCCGTGGTCTTTCCTGAGGAGCCCAGGTTGGGTCCAAATAAAGTGTGAACTAAGGTGAGAGCAGGGCTTTTTACTGTTTAAAGGAACATCTATTTTATTAGCAGGCTGCCCTATTGGTAAACTGATCCTCAGTGATCCACTGTAATCTATAGGGGATCCTGCAGCCAATGTTCAATTACCCTGGAGCTGGCGGCCTCCTCCAGGGAAAATTAATGCGCATGAAAATTGATGGATTGTGTCCTCCTTTTTCTAGTTTTATATGCTTTGTAATGGATGAAGATCCTTCAACGAGTAATCTTCATTTTCCCCTCTTGTACGGATCATTCTTTCTCAAAAATTTCTGTTCTCGGGTAAAATCTGTCTTCAGTCAGTATAGATATTTCCATTACTGAGCTAGGAGGTGACAGTTGATGCTCAGAAAGTTCCATGGAGAAATGTAACAGAATATCTGTGTCTGCTTCCAGCTTCTCCTCCTTTCTCCATAGAACTTTCAGTGCACCCGCTGTCATCTCCTATCTCAGTAATGGGATCAACCCTCCTATGACATCTATATGGGCGGCATATAGGTCTTAGAAGATTGAATAATAATCTTTAATAATAATAATCTTTATTTTTATATAGCGCTAACATATTCCGCAGCGCTTTACAGGTTACACACATTATCATCACTGTCCCCGATAGGGCTCACAATCTAGAATCCCTATCTGTATGTCTTTGGAATGTGGGAGGAAACCGGAGAACCCGGAGGAAACCCACGCAAACACGGAGAGAACATACAAACTCTTTGCAGATGTTGACCTGGGTGAATAAATTGATACCTTGATATCTGCAATTTGAGATTAGAGATGTCCATGTTTATCTTAATATGTAAATGAGCTGTTAAGATCTATGGGCCGGACATAGATCTTCCTGAGAATCTGCCTCCAGAGATTATTTTAAGGGGCGTTACTTTTGTGTGAGATATGGAGATAAAGGGTCGGTCATTACATGTCTCACACTGTTAATACCCCCCTTTCATGTTAAATAATATCTGGATGCAGATTCTCAGGGAGATCTATGTCCGGCCCATAGATCTTAACAGTTCAATTAGATATTAAGATAAACGTGGATTTCTCTGGCAAAATACATCAGATCGCAGATATCAAGGTATCATTTTTTTCAGCTTCCTATGACCTACCTGCCTATATAGACGACTGAGGGGGTAGATCCTACTGACAGATTCCCTTTAACCCTAACTTTGTAAAGGGAAGAGGAGGTTGTTATGGGTGTTTTCAGGTACAGGCTGTGTTCTCTATTAGGTGCTTTGTTATTGGAAAAAAAAAAAACAAACCTTTTTTTCTTATTTTTGCAGGGTCCTTTCAAAGTTTGCCTTCAGTTTGTCCCCAGACTGGGAATTACCTGTGAAAAAAGAGGTAAATCTTCTAGGCTCTTTCAGGGGAATGACCATAGTCTGCGAACATTACTAATCTCATTCTAAAAATTACCCTGCAAGAGCGAATAAATCTTAAGTGCTTGGCCACGTTTCAAAGAAAAAAACCATCTCTACAAGGTTTTTTGGCTCCCTGAGGCACCCAATCACAACAGTCCCTACCGTATTGTAACATAGTTACCCAACAAAAGTCCCTCTCGGCAGCAGGGCTGCCACTTGGAATTTCGGGGCCCCATACTGGCAAAATGTTCGGGGCCCTTTTGAGACTCCGCCCAGGCTCCACCCCAGCCCAGCCTTCACCCCTCAAACTGTCCACAGTCCTACCGCTCTCTCTTGGAAAAACTCCACTTCTCACCAATCACACATTAACAGTTCCCATCACCAGATCAAACACATAGCCAGCAGCTTTTGTTTTGGCCAAAATATTTTTCTAATCTGCCACGACGACAAGGTAGGCTCTTTTGGCCGGGCCCTACTCTACACTAACCTATTAAACATTTGTTAAAATATGCAATACAATTTAGATATATTTTTATTTATTTTTCAGTTTTTAAAATGACCAATAATACCACATACAAGGGACAAATACCACAATACCATGACCATACACCAGATTGTCACCACATAGTGACATATAATACCATCTACAAGGAACAGATACCACCACACCATGTCCAGATCACATATTACCATCACAGTGACTGAACAATATCACATACAAGGGACAAATACCACCGCACCACGTCCAGAACACTTACCACCACATGGTGACCAACTACATACAAGGAACAAATACCAACACAACATGACCAGACCACATATTACCACCACACAGTGAACGAATAATAGCACATACAAGGAACAAATACCACCACACCATGACCAGACCACATATTACCACCACATAGTGACCAAATAATAACATACAAGGAGCAAAATACCGCCACACCATGGCCGGACAAAATATTACCACCACATTGTGACTGAAGAGTACAATACTGATCATTAATTTAAAAAAAAAAAAAATCACCATGAGTGCCATTAAACACTGGAGATCTGTACTTAGAATGCAGTTTCTATGTACAGATAATACAGTGATCACTGGTGCCATTATACCCAGGAGCTCTTTTTATAGTGTCAGTGTACAGGTAATACAGAGATCACCAGTGACATTATACACAGGAGCTCTGTATATAGTGTACAGGTAAAAAGTGATCACTAGTGACACAGTGATCACTAGTGACATTATACACAGGAGCTCTGTATATAGTGTCAGTGTTCAGGTAATACAGTGATCCCCAGTGACATTATACACAGGAGGTCTGCATATAGTGTATAGTATAAAGGTAATACAGTGATCACTGGTGACATTATACACAGGAGCTCTGTATATAGTGTAAAGGTAATACAGTGATCACTGGTGACATTATACACAGAAGCTCTGTATATAGTGTCAGTGTACATGTAATACAGGGATCACCAGTGACATTATACACAGGAGCTCTGTATATAGTGAACAGGTAATAGTGATCACTAGTGACATTATACACCGAAGCTCTGTACGTAGTGTCAGTGTACAGGTAATACAGTGGTCCCCAGTGACATTATATAAAGGAGCTCTGCGTATAGTGTACAGGTAATAAAGTGATCACCAATGAAATTATACACAGGAGCTCAGTATACAGTGTATAGTGTCAGTGTACAGGTAACACACTGACTCGCCAGTGATGACTCTAGCTGAAGTCTTTCATCTTTGTGTTTTTAATCCAGCGCATAACCACCATCACTCCTTTCAGCCAGGACTTGTCTCTGCATAAAATAATACAGTTATCTAAAGCACTGCTTCCAGAGCACATTCCCCACTTTTATCCTTTCTTCTACACTACACAAAATATTCAATCATCCCTAGAACCTAATAAAATCGTAATACTCATTTAATTTCTCATATTTACCATATTGCAGGACAAGGAGAAGAAGCCATTGAAGGAAGGGGTACAAGACATGTTGGTTAAACATCACCTCTTCAGCTGGGATATTGATGGGTGACGTTCATCTTCTCACGCTCAACAAGTGTCTGACCCTATGGAGTCTTACAGAACTTTGCTCCAGCAATGCACTTTTTCTATTACTGCTCTACTGCCAAGAACTCTCTTCAAAAATCTCTTGTTACTATATAAGATCTCTGGATGTGACCTCAACCTCGAATGTACCATAGTGGCGCTGGAGGAACTGAGCATTGGCCAGAAAACCTGGGATGACATTGTGCCACATTTCAGAACTAGCCTGCACCAGACCAGTCTTGTCATCTCATCCCTGTGACAAGTCCAATTGTGTCTGTTTTGATGTGGTGGATGGTTCAAACTCCTGAGAGTCTATAGCTGTGTACATATAAAATATAGAGAAATATATATACGAGTGTATATTTTGAAACAGATATGTAGATTTTTCTTTTGTCAACACATTTCCTACCTCTTCTCATTTTCCTTTCACTACTGAAACACAACACGTTTCAGAAAAATTTAAAACCTTTAAAGAAAAAAAGTTCTAAATATTGCAGCCCCTCGGCTGCACTGCGGATTTTCAGACCCCTTCTGATTGCTTAAACCACTGGACAAAAGAATTCTGTTCATGCTTCGGTACACAAGCGATGGTGTAGTGACCGGCTAACTTTCTTGAGAGCCCAAATGCTGCTGTGGAATATGTACGTTCATGCTTAGGCTGCTTAGTGACGAGAATGATATATGGAGGTCTGGGGATCCAAACTGCACCTGTCTTCTGTGAATCTGAGGGGTACAATGTAGGAAAACTTTCTTCAACGTATAAGATCTGGGCCCTAGCTTTATGAATAAGGCAGAATTCATGCCTCCATATATCATGGCCCAAGTAGGGGCCACTTATTTCTGGACTGACCGCGGTTCTTCTGATCTGAACTCAACAGCCTCATCTTAGTTTGGAAATGATGATGCGCACTTGGACCATGTCTGAATTTGACCTAAATAACACGAGATTGTGACTCTCAATGAATTGTATTACATGAAAGTGTTAAATGGACCATGTCGGCAGCTTGTTAGAACCCAAAGTGACGTCATAACAGTAAAGTACCTGTAACGATGATTACTTCCATACCTAAAGATCCATGTCACCATTGTCTTGTACCATTGGGGAATTCTTTTTTTTTTTAAATCAGATATTTTTTATTAAACCATAAATATTGCACATAAACAATAAAAGGAATACTTTGTTATCAGCAATATGCCAGTGTACAATACTTTTTTTTTTTTTTAAAAAGGAAAACATATTTAGTCCCAAACCAAACTCCAACCCCCTTCCCCCCCCCCCCCCCCTCTAGAGACCTGTCAAGAGTCGACCCCCCCTACTTTGTCATATATAAAAGTACAAGAAAAGGAAGATGATTTGTCAATAAACCTCCCAATGGATCAAAAGGTCTTTTAAATCACATTGATTCAAGCCACGGGTTCCACAGCCTGTCAAAAAGGTCCGCCTTGCTCCTCCTAACGTAGATACTCCTCTCCAAAGCAATAATATGGTCCACTTGCTTCATAAAGTCTCTCCTTGTTGGTGGCTCTTCTCTAATCCAGAATTTGGCAATCAACTTTCGCGCGATAAATAACAGTCTGGCAATAACCACTTTATACATCTTATCAGTTATGATCTCCTCAACATAGCCCAAAACACATACCAGGGGATGACGCGGCACAGTGCAACCATATGCCAGTCCCACTTTATTCAGCACCACCACCCAGAAGGAGGACAACCACCATTGGGGAATTCTTAGGCAAATGAGCTCACAAAGCTCTCTGGTTTCGCCGACCTCCGCCTCTTCTGGCGCCTGCACAATAAGTCAGTCTTTGTCACTTGCTTGCAAGCCAGACATTTTGTGCAGGCGCCATCACTCCTGGGGGCAGCACTTGCGCATATGGGTATTCCAACTCTCTCGCAACATCATCCGGGTGTTACCTTGCATGTGTTACCCCCAAGAATTACGGCCCCCGAGCAAGATGTTGCGGGGAAAGCAAGTCACAGAAAAGAGTGACTTGTCAATCACTGGCCGACGCCAAGAGGAGAAAAGGGCTGGAGAGCTATAAGTGCAAGTCAAGCCTCGACACTCACGAGCTCATTTGCAAAAAAAATTCGACATTGGATCACACAAGACAACGGAGCCACGGGTTTATAATGTAAATATATGGTAGCAATCATCATTACAGGGCCTTTAGTGTGATGACGATACTTTGGGGTCTAAGACCCTGCTGAAAGGTTTCCTTTGAAGGCAACTTTATCCTTTCCATGACTTTGGGGTGCGTATTAAAGGACCGGTTGGCTGTGAGCTAAATACCCTTTGTAAATTAATAACTCAAATGTTGCAGTATTTTGTCAGTTCTATTTTTTTAAATATTCAAAATACAAAATCCGATCCAAATTCCCAAATCTATCATTTTAGTTTTGTGAACGTTCTCTACAATGTCTCAATAACGTGAAAACCAGGTTGATACTACTGAAATATGGCATCGCTTGTACTCCCAGATGCTGCGGTCTTATTGAAATATGTGAATGTAATTTGTGAATATTAATTCTCCAAAGCCGACTTCCAAACCCAAAATACAAAATGGACATTGATTTTATGCACCTTTTATATCGGGTGCTTGTGGAAATGCTATTCTTTAAAAACTGTATAACTAAAAAATATGACTGCATTGGGCTTCATTTGCGAAAATTAAGACAGGAATGTAATGGAAGTGCTACCCATGTCCTAGCATCCGAGTATAGAAAAAAAACGGGGTTACTTCTGTATGTGAAAATTGAAGCATGTGTGGCAACTTTTTCGCTCTCAAAACCACTCCTGTTTTAATGAAATACAGTGCCTAAATAAACCTGCCATACAGTGTCTATACCATTTATGACTTCCTCATCCAGGACATATATTCCATGTGTCAGTAGTAGCTGATGTATAATGGATGGCATACAAGTGGAAAACCCTATTGTTTTGATTTCTGGATGAAAATCGGACCACTCATGTGAACGTACCATTATTACGCTGCATGTCCTGTTCTGATTGGCTAATATTGCATGTTGTTAAACATGGACTGTGCTCAGAGCAGAAGATCTGACTCTTCCGACCTGAACTATCTGCGTCGTATAGGCACGGCAATTAGCTCAGGCTAGGAGACCAGGCATTCGAGACGGGTCTTAACATCCGAGTAGGATCCTTGTTTCATGGGCTTGTGAAACCTTTCTAATGGCATCATAGATCTCTATGATACTCAACCATACAACCTGCAGTCAGGCTGGGACTTGTAGTCCCAACGGTCTTTGTCAGTGACATCATTATAAGATCTGTGCAGTGTGGGAGCTTCATGAATCAGGCATTTATGGTTGCACGACTGCACCCTAGTCCCAAGACCACCATGTGTAATGCCAAGCGTAGGCTGTAATGAGCCACTACTTAGGCTAGGTTCAAATTGCGTTAGTGCAGTCCATTTAGCGCATACGCTAACGGACTGCGTTAATGCAATGTCCAAAAAGGGATCGCGTTTAGCGATCGTGCTAGCGCAGATGCTCGAGAACGCTAGCGAGAACGGACCCAAAACTCTGCAGACAGCGTTCGAGGTCCGTCACAAAATAACGGAACATCGCTAACGCATGCCAAAAATGGCGTGCGTTAGGGATGCGTTACATTGCTGTCAATGGGTGCGCTAGCGGATCCGTTACATTGCGTTAGTGGCGCTATGTAACGGATTCTGTTAGCGGATACCCACTAACGCAATGTGAACATAGCCTTAACTCTGCAGCAGCAAAAACACCCAGGGGTCCGAGAGGTAAGGGTGCCACTGCCACCTCTAAAGCAGGTGGAATTGTGCATTATGATAAGTTATTGGACTGGAAAGAGCCTTTATAATGTTCTTGCATAGGGGCCTTCTTCAGTCCAGGTCCACCACTGGAAAAACATCCTACATGGTGTGACAAATCATGTTACATTAATGTACATGTTACGTTCATGAATTTTGGGTTGGTTGATGACTAAAAAAAGAAAAAGATACCTAGAGGAAATTGTAAACCCTATTGTAAAATTTGCTAGAGGAGACATAAGGGTAAGTAGCTTCTCCAGGGCAAGCCATCCACTTTCTCTGCACTGATTGCAATTTTCTACATTCTGCATGAGAATTCACCAGGGGTGTGGATTTTGTAACCCTTGTAAGTTTTCTGCAGATTTCACCCTTTGCAATCTATAAGGGTATGTGCACACGTTGCAGATCTCCTGCGGTTCCGCAGCATTTTTTTCCGCTCAGAAACGCTGCAGAACCGCAAGTGATTTACAGTACAATGTAAATCAATGGGAAAAAAAGCTGTGTTAATGGTGTGGAAAAATCCTCACGGAAAACACAGCAGATTCAAAAAAGGACGAAGTCAATTCTTTTTGCGAATCTGCAGCGTTTCTGCACCCATTGACTTCCATTGTGTCAGACACATCCGCAGCAAACCCGCAGATGTAAAAAAGATCTGCCATTTTGCTGCAGATGAAACGCTGCAGATCGGGAGGGGGAAGTGTGTTCGGAGCTATGTGCTCGTGTGCTACAGTGTGGGCGGTGACTGTGTGTGTGCGTGAATCTGTGCAATGAATGCTCACAGTGATGGCATTGCCGATGATGGGAAAGTAGTCCCATCAGACAATGGCTGTGTTCAATAGTAAAAAAAAACCAACATAACAACATATAACAGAGTACATGCTTACCAACACCTAGTCCCCGAAGCACCATTATTCTCCTGTAATAAAAATAACATAGGGTAATAAACCAACCTATACTTATCTTTCCGCTGTAGTCCAGTTAATAACGAGTGTACCACGACGATCTCCCATGTAGAACAGTGACATCGGCCTATGTCAGTGCTCTACAAGGGCCCCACGATGAACAGACAGCGGGGGTAATCCTCCGCTATATATATCCCTCCGCCGCTGCCGGGAGAGGGGTCACTTAAGTTCATTCTCTCAAAATTCCCACACAGCATTGCCATAAAGCGAGAGGATGAACTCAGGTAACCTATTCAGTGATGCACTGCAGGAGCCATTATCTACTGTCAGTGCATTGTGGAAGGCCTATAGAGCAGTGACATCACCCAATGTCACTGTTCTATAGGGAAGATTGTCGTGGGACACTCGTTATTAATTAGACTGTCGGACAGGGAGTATATGGTTGGTTTATTATTTTTTATTCGGACTCCCATGACAGCACCACGAGAGAGGGGATCCGCCCCTTAGGAACAGGAAACCCACAGATACAAAAGGGCGGCACCTCTCTCACGTATCAGTTGGTTTCCTGTTCCTGAAGGGACTGGATCCTACAGATTTTACAAAAGGATCCCAGGCCGGCCGACTCAGGTAGCGGGGGGTTCTCCTACCTCGGCCGCTGCGGAGATCCTGAAGATGTCATGGTGGTCCTGGCAGGGCTGCACGGCGGTGACATTTTCGGCAGGGAGCGGTCGCCGGTGGTGTCCTGTCTCCGAGACCAGCGCTAGGTAAGTATGTCCCCTGGGTCTCCTCCTTCCGGTAGGATGATGTGCTGGGGGCTCTGTCTGCGGTGGCGGCGACATTTGGTGGCGCCACCCGGTGTGGTGCGGGTTAGCCGGGCGTCCCACGCTGCTCTGAGCGCTGACAGGAAGCGCTGGAAGCCAGGGTGACGTAGGGGGTGGAGCTGGCAGTCACTTCCGGGTTTTCGGGGTCCCGTGCATGTGCGGTGCATCCAAGATGGCGGCGCCCACCGACAATTGCACGCCACTTGCAATCACCCCGGAGACTAACTCCTGCACCTGGGGGGAGGCAAGCAACAAATCAGAGGAGCGCTTGGCACATCTGCTGACCGGAGAAGGGGTTATATGAAGAGCTCCAGATCTGGGTTCCTTGCTTCTGGCCTCATATTGTGAGCATGGAGAGTGAGCATGAACAGCAGCCTCAGCTGCTGGAAGAGGTGTCTCAGAAGCCCAAAGAGAAGGAACGTGACAGAAGGAGTAGTGAATCTGGCCGCAAAAGCTCCTCCAGACGGGTGTGGAGCATCAGCCAGGAAGAATCCCCCTCATATTCCGGTATCTTTCTTTGGGCAGCCGCTGGTAAGTGATCTTCGTGAAAGTTCACCCAGTGACGTGTTTCCCCCTCATATGTTTTATCGTAGGGGAAGAAATGCATCAGTAAGGCGAAACAGAGAATGCTCCATCTGCGGGGTTCCCTTACCTGATTCGTGCCCTAAAAAACTATGTGCCTCCTGTATCCAGCAGACGGTGAGTTCTCAGGAAGGGGGAGGGGGTGAGAGCATTGCCGCAAGCCTGAAAGAGATGGTCAGGATGGAAGTCAAACAATCCATAAAGTACCTATCTCAAGCGGGAAGCTCTAAATATAAAGCTCCATTCCTCGATTCTTCAGCGGATGAGGATAGGGATGAAGTTTCCTGCGGTTCAGCTGCATCGTCCTCTTCCTCGCATGAAGACACCGCTCGCTTTTGTCTACCCCTTGAGAGGATAGATAAGTTAGTTAAAGCAGTCAGAGGAACGATGGGCATAACAGAACCCAAACCCCAACTATCCAAGGAGGAAATTGTTTAGTGGATTGGAGCAAAAGAAACGTAGAGTTTTTCCGCTAAATGAAAAAATTCAAGAACTTATTAAAAGGGAGTGGAAGAAGCCTGAGAAAAAAGGTTCCTTGCCACCAGCACAAAAACGCAGGTATCCCTTTGATGATCTGGCAGTCATCAATTGGGAAAAAGCCCCTAAGTTAGATGCGGCAATAGCCAAAGTGGCGAAACTGGCCTCTCTTCCCTTTGAGGATATGGGAACCCTTAAGGACCCCCTTGACAGGAAGGCGGACACTTTTCTAAAGGGTACCTGGGAAATGGCGACCGGTTCCTTAAGACCTGCAGTGGCTTCAACCTGTACAGCCAGATCAATGATGGTTTGGCTGGACCAGTTAGAGACCCAGTTGAAAGGGAGCTTCTACGGACTCTATAAACTGCTTTACCGGTGATTCAGGAGGCGGCTGCCTTCTTGTCGGACGCTTCCATTGACTCTGTTAAAATGGCTGCTAGAGCAGCAGGGCTCTCTAATGCGGCTAGGAGAGCCCTGTGGTTGAAATGCTGGCCAGGTGATATACAAACGAGATCAAAGTTTTGTGCCATTCCGTGCAAAGGTGAATATTTCCCTAATCTATTTGGGTCCTATCGTCGTCCCTTCAATAAGAAGAGATTTGGTCGGGGAAGGAAGCGTGCCTTTTCACCTGTAAGAGATCGGTCTAGACGGGATGATAGACGAAGAAGAGGTACAGGATATATGTTCCGTCGTTCCTCAAAGGAGAGAAAGAAGGAAGACAAATGACTAGGAATCCTGGTGGGGTGTAGACTATTGCATTTCTATTCAGAATGGTCAGAGATCACAAATAGTGTTTGGGTACAAAACACTATTTCTCGGGGTCTCACGCTTGAGTTTATCCGTACCCCACGGGATAATTTTAAATTAACTCCCTTACGTTCTTCTCCCCTGGAACAATCAGCTTTAGAATAAGAGGTGTGGTCTCTTTGTTCTAAAAATGTTCTTATAGAGGTTCCAAAGTCTGATAGAGGAAAGGGATTTTATTCTCCCCTGTTTCTTATTCAGAAGCCCGGTAAGACTTATAGGACCATTATAAATCTTAGACATCTTAAGTTACCTGGTTAAACATACCTTTAAGATGGAGTCTATCAACTCAACAATAAAAATGCTGTTCAAAAATTGTTTTATGGTAGTAGTGGATTTAAAAGCTGTGCTCTGCTTTACGGCCGGCGGCGCTGACAGTCAGTGCAGGGAAGCTGACGGCGGGGGACGTGACAGACATCGGAATGTGATTATGTAGTGGTTTTTTTTTTAACTTTTACAATGGTAACCAGGGTAAATATCGGGTTACTAAGCGCGGCCCTGCACTTAGTAACCCGATGTTTACCCTGGTTACAAGTGAACACATCGCTGGATCAGCGGCCGATCCAGCGATGACAGCGGGTGATCAGCGACCAAAAAAAGGTCCTGATCATTCCCCACGACCAACGATCTCCCAGCAGGGGCCTGATCGTTGGTCGCTGTCACACATAAGGAGATCGTTAGCGAGATCGTTGCTACGTCACAAAAAAGCGTGACGTTGCAACGATATATTTAACGATATCGTCATGTGTGAAGGTACCTTTATCCTTCCAAGGTTCTAGGAAGGGGGTTAGAGCGTCAAAATACACACTAGGTAAATGGATTAGGGAGGCTATCTCTCTGGCTTACACAGCAGGTGAGGGTCCGCCTCCGCAGAATCTGAGGGCGCATTCCACCCGAGCCATGGCATCATCCTGGTCGGAAAGATCTGGAGTGTCAATCGACCAGATATGTAAGGCGGCCACATGGTCATCCCCTTCCACCTTTTTCAAACACTATCGGTTGGACTTGGGGTTCTCCTCAGATCTCACCTTTGGGTTAACGGTGCTGCAGGCTATAGTCCATCCCTAAGGTTACTTACATCTCTGTAAATCTCTCGTGGTGCTGTCATGGGAGTCCGAATAAAGCATTAAGCTACTTACTGGTAGCGGCATTTTTCGGGGCCCATGACGGTACCCTTAGTTCCCTCCCTATTCACGTGCGGGTTGCACTTCCTTAGAATGTAAAAAAAAAAAAATTGTCTCACGTGTGATTTCTGGATTGTTACTGTATTTAATTGTATATAATGTTTGTGTATGCTTGTCATTAACTGCGGTAGTCCTCTCAGGCTCTGTAATATAACTGATACATGGGAGAGGTGCTGTCCTTTTGTATCTGTGGGTTTCCTGTTCCTAAGGGGCGGATCCCCTCTCTCGTGGTGCTGTCATGGGCCTCCAAAAAATGCCGCTACCGGTAAGTAGCTTAATACTTTGCAGGTAATCGATGGTGTTTGTAAGTATTGGTGAAATTACGAATATTTAACAAAAAATTCTGGCTGTCTTTTTTTAACTCTTTCACTACTATAGGATTAGTAATGGATTGGTGTCTTATTGACGCCTCTCCATTACTAACCGGGCTTAATGTCACCTTACAATAGCAAGGTGACATTAACCCCTTATTACCCCATATGCCACCGCTACAGGGGAGTGGGAAGAGAGGGCATAAGTGCCGGAATTGGCACATCTTACAGATGTGTCATTTCTGGGGTGGCTGGGAGCTGGTATTTGTAGCCGGGCAGGGGCAATATCCATGGCCCCTCTCTAGGCTATGAATATCAGCCCGCAGCTGTCTGCATAGCATTTCTGGCTACTAATTATAGGGGACCCTGCGTCATTTTGTTTGGGGGGGTCCCCCTATTTTAATAACCAGTAAAGGCTAAATATACTGCTGCGGGCTGATATTCATAGCCTAGGAAGGTCCATGGGTATTAACCCCTTCCCAGGCTATAAACATAGGCCCCTAGTTGCTGGCTTTCCCACTCTGGACTTGAAAATTGCTCGGGAGTCCAATCTATATATACAGTGCCTTGCGAAAGTATTCGGCTCTCTGTAATTTTTCAACATTTTCCCACATATCATGCTTCAAACATAAAGATACCAAATGTAAATTTTTGGTGAAGAATCAACAACAAGTGGAACACAATTGTGAAGTTGAACTAAATTTATTGGTTATTTTAAATTTTTGTGGAAATTCAAAAACAAAAGTGGGGCGTGAAATATTATTCGGCCCCTTTAACTTAATACTTTGTTGCGCCACCTTTTGCAGTGATCTGGCAAGAGAGGAAAGAATTTGCACAGAAAATTCCACAGGCAAATCTGCAAAGTGTGCACATACTTTTAGGGTGAGATGTGCAACAAACTTCCACGTGTAGCATTTGCAGATTTAATGGTGGATACGTCATGATTTGCCCTAAAAGGAATAAATGAAGAGGCTTTCCTATCGCCTACCACCAGATTGCATGCACACATAAACTGAGATGACAAGTAGCCAACAGGAATAACATTAACCAGCAGATGGTGCGCAGACCACATCATATAAATTTACTAAGAAAATGTCTATAATCGGTCGGTAGAGGGCGCTCACATTTCACTCTCGTATATGGCACCGTGTATCAAACCTCTGACTATTCTCACCAGCACGTGGCTTCACCACTCTACCGTTTTTTGTTAAAGGATATGTCTGGGCATGTAATATTAATGACCTATCCATCAATATCAGATCAGCGGAGGCCCGGCAGAACAATTCCTATTCATGCTGCTACACATTATACAAAGCTGTGCTATCCAGCAAGTATCCAAGGCGCCAGATATATTCCTAAAACAACATGACGTTTAGGTCACAAAAAGCCATAGATTGGAGAAGTATCAAGGCCATATGTGGCCTAAACGTCATCTTTTTTTATGCTTTTGCCAACTAATCAATAACTGACTTAGGAATATATCTGGCACTTAAGATACTTTCTTATTGGTCCTTGTGAGTTCAGACAGGAAGTATATATGTGTGCACATGTAAATTTAAATATATGTATGCATAGTATGTACAGTGCCTACAAGTAGTATTCAACCCCCTGCAGATTTAGCAGGTTTACACATTTGGAATTAACTTGGCATTGTGACATTTGTACTGTAGATCAGCCTGGAAGTGTGAAATGCACTGCAGCAAAAAAGAATGTTATTTCTTTGTTTATTTTTTTTTTTAAATTGGGAAAAGTTTTTTTCAGAGGGTCATTTATTATTCAACCCCTCAACCCACCAGAATTCTGTTTGGTTCCCCTAAAGTATTAAGAAGTAGTTCAGGCACAAAGAACGATGAGCTTCACATGTTTGGATTAATTATCTCTTTTTCCAGCCTTTTCTGACTATTCAAGACCCTCCCCAAACGTGTGAACAGCACTCATACATGGTCAACATGGGAAAGACAAAGGAGCATTCCAAGGCCATCAGAGACAAGATCGTGGAGGGTCACAAGGCTGGCAAGGGGTACAAAACCCTTTCCAAGGAGTTGGGCCTACCTGTCTCCACTGTTGGGAGCATCATCCGAGAGTGGAAGGCTTATGGAACTACTGTTAGCCTTCCACGGCCTGGACAGCCTTTTAAAGTTTCCTCCCGTGCCGAGGCCAGGCTTGTCCGAAGAGTCAAGGCTAACCCAAGGACAACAAGGAAGGAGCTCCGGGAAGATCTCATGGCAGTGGGGACATTGGTTTCAGTCAATACCATAAGTAACGTACTCCACCGCAATGGTCTCCGTTCCAGACGAGCCCGTAAGGTACCTTTACTTTCAAAGCGTCATGTCAAGGCTCGTCTACAGTTTGCTCATGATCACTTGGAGGACTCTGAGACTGACTGGTTCAAGGTTCTCTGGTCTGATGAGACCAAGATCGAGATCTTTGGTGCCAACCACACACGTGACGTTTGGAGACTGGATGGCACTGCATACGACCCCAAGAATACCATCCCTACAGTCAAGCATGGTGGTGGCAGCATCATGCTGTGGGGCTGTTTCTCAGCCAAGGGGCCTGGCCATCTGGTCCGCATCCATGGGAAGATGGATAGCACGGCCTACCTGGAGATTTTGGCCAAGAACCTCCGCTCCTCCATCAAGGATCTTAAGATGGGTCGTCATTTCATCTTCCAACAAGACAACGACCCAAAGCACACAGCCAAGAAAACCAAGGCCTGGTTCAAGAGGCAAAAAATCAAGGTGTTGCAGTGGCCTAGTCAGTCTCCTGACCTTAACCCAATTGAAAACTTGTGGAAGGAGCTCAATATTAAAGTCCACATGAGACACCCAAAGAACCTAGATAACTTGGAGAAGATCTGCATGGAGGAGTGGGCCAAGATAACTCCAGAGACCTGTGCCGGCCTGATCAGGTCTTATAAAAGACGATTATTAGCTGTACTTGCAAACAAAGGTTATTCCACAAAATATTAAACCTAGGGGTTGAATAATAATTGACCCACACTTTTATGTTTAAAATTTATAAAAATTTAACTTAGCAACAAAACTTTTTGGTTTGTAAGATTTATGCATCTGTTAATAAATCCTGCTCTTGTTTGAAGTTTGAAGGCTCTAACTTATTTGCATCTTATTAAACCTGCTAAATCTGCAGGGGGTTGAATACTACTTGTAGGCACTGCATATATTGTCACTTGCCACCTTTAAGTCAGTGCCTAGGGTGTCATATATTATAGGAACTACAGAAGGGACCATCAGACGAGATGGGAGCTAATGTGGGGGTCATTATGCAATGTGGGAGCTTATGTTAGGGACATTACACAGCGTGGGGGCCAATATACAGAGTCAGAGATCATGTAGGGGCCATTTTACAGAAGCCAATGTGGGACCATTATACAGCATGGGATCTAATACAGGGGCCATTATACAGGGAGGGATCTAATGTGGTGCCATTATACAGCATTTGGGCTAATGGGGAGGCATTATACAGATTCAAACAAATGTAGGGGCTGCCATTATACAGAGTGGAAGTCGATGTGGGTCCATTATACAGCATGGGAGCCAATGTGGGGACATTGTGCAGAGTGAGAGCTAATGTGGAGCGATTATACAATGTGACAGCCAATGTTGGGGCCATTATGCAGCGTGGGGGCATTATACAGCATGGGAGCCAATGTGGGTCCATTATACAGCGTAGAAGCCAATGTGGGACCATTATAGAGCGTGGGAGCTAATGTGGGCCATTATACAGCATGGGGGAAAATGAGGAGCTATTATACAGTGTGGGAGCTAATGTTGGGGCCATTATACAACGTGAGAGGTAATATGGTGACCATTATACAGTGAGGGAGCTAATGTGGGGCCTTAATACTGCTGAGGAGCTATTATTGGGGCCATTATACAGCATGGGAGCTAATGTGGGGCTATTATCCATTGCAGGAGCTAATATGGATCCATTATATAGCATGGGAGCTAATTTTGGGACCATTATACAGAGTGGAAGCTAATATGAGGGCTATTATACAGCGAGGAAGCTAATGCAGGGCCATTATACAGAATGGGAGCTACAGTGGGCCTATTACAGTGTAGGAGCTAATGTGGATCCTTTATGCTAAATGGGAGCTAATATGAGGGCATTATACAGCGTGTGAGCTAATGTGGGACAATTATAAAGCGTGGGAGCTAATGTTGGGCCATTATACAACGGAGTGCACGTACAGTTTGGGGACTACTTTGTTGGGGCCTCATATAGTGTGCGGGCCATTATACAGTGTGGAGGCTATTGTGGGGACCATTATACTGTGTTTTGATGGAGCAGTGAGCCTATCATACTGTGTATAGGGGAGCTGTGGGCCCAACGTACCATGTATAGGGGAGATGTACATGGGGGGACTCATAAAACATTATTAAATGTTATGTGGGGATTTAAGAAGTATTGTTGTTATAATCATACACACGGTATTGTGACCATCAAAGGTGCACATGGGACATTATTAATTTGTCAGGGCAAAATGTGGACACTGTGGCTGGGTACTTGCACAGGGCATTAATATTTTCTTGGGGACAATGTTAATATTTTTGGGGGGGCAATTTTACCATCTAGAGGGCACAAGGGAGGCATTTTACTTTGTAAGGGCCACAGTGGTGGGTATTACTATGTGGGGGCACAGAGTTGGGCATTTTTATGTGGGGTACTAAGGCTGGCTTCACACTAGCGTTCAGCAGGGCTGCGGACGGCAGCCTTCTTCCTCCGTTAAGCCCCGCCCAGTACCGCGCCTCTTCTTTCAGCTCCGCCTATGTCTGCATGCGTCCTGTGCACCCTATCTTTAACATTGGGTACGCTGGCCATGTGGGTGTATGGAGATGCCTCCGCATGCGTCTGTTTGAATCTGCGCCGACCGCAAAAAAATGCAACATGTTGAGTTCGATGCAGGTCAGCGCAGCGTCAAAACTACGCATGCGGAGGCATCTGCATCGCCTGCATACCCAGTGTTAAATACTTGTGGTATTTTCCTGAAGAAGGAGTCATACGTACTCCGAAACGCGTAGAATAAACCACTGTTCAATTGTACATTTTGTCTGTTTCTGGATGAGCTGGCAGCGCGGATCATAACCCACAAATCCGCCTATTCAGCGATCTCCGATGGTGATGAGAATACACTTCTGATGAGATTCCTTACATTTAGTGGCTGTTTGTAGGAGAGAAGTGGTAGTTCAGCAGTAATTTCCCTTAGGATGGATGGTATCTTAGTGGATTGGTACTACAATAATTTTTATTGTACATCATTCTTCCAGACCGCATCTAATGTTTTTCTACCTCATTATCGAAATCAATCTCAGATTCTCCCTGGACATCTGTATTTACCTTGTGGCTATCGAGTCTGATAATACTATAGGTAATTTCAGCTGTGTGGGGTAGCTTGGCACAGATAGAGAGTCGTTTTTATAGAATAGGTGAGTAGATGAATTTCTATAAGAAGCGCAGGGTGTGTTTGTGGGGGATGAATGTTGTCTTCACATTACCAAGACCAGTTTCACACTAGCTTTTGTGTCCACAGCGTAGGGCTGCATACTTCTTTCCTTCAGATCCGCATCCATCCTGCGTACCTATATTTAACATTGTTTATGCAGGGATATGCGTTGTATGCGGATGCGTACCGATGTGATCCGTGCATCGTTTTGACGTTCCTGCCGAACGCAAGTACGGTAAATAAGTAAAAGAAATAGGGCATATAAATAACATGGGGTACTAAGAAAACACCGTTTTTGATTTTAAAAAAAAAAACGTAAAAGCCATCCCACCAGGGTCAAGATGTACCCAAATCGAAATGGACCTAACCTCTTGTATCAAAACCTTTCCATATGTCAATGTGAATAAGGGCCGAGCCAGGTAAGGTAGTTCACCTTACGGCCATTTTGCCTCAGTCAACAGTCCTGTATAATGCCCACACAGAATTCATTTAGTTATGATATCTAACAGCTTCCACTTTTTAAATGGAAACTGCTCTTATTTGATGTGTTGTCTTTTATTTTTCACTGTTTTGACTTTTTGTGTTTGCATCTTATAGACATACCTTGATAAAGGCCACATACTTGCCGAAACGTTGGCTTTATTTGAATGTCTGTGATTCGAGTTTATACATAAACTTTCATTTACTTGCAACTTGGCGTGCCAAAATTTATATAATTTTTCATTTATGTGAATTCCTGTCATACGTCTGAGCACCCACTCATACAGTTGAGCGACACCTATTATCCATCCTCCTATATAAGGTCATTTAGAGTGGTGCATTATTACATTTTAGTTTTTTATGTGTATATTGCGTAGAGCTAATTTATTACATAATCAGTGACCCCTATAAAGGTCATGTGTAATATCCTGTTACCATGTACCTCATGAAGGAGCCTGAACGGCTAAGAAACACGTAGTCATATGTTTCAGATAAGTCTTTACTTCACCCTCTTTGGATACTCCTCTTCCTGGCAGCATTCTTCAAGCCTGTGCATTAGAAATACACTGCTATGTACAGATGTATCTATATGTACTAGTATCATCTGCTTCTGGGATCACTGCCTGCAATACAGATCAAGTATACAATATTCTCTGTGTGATCTTAGTGGAGCCTCTGGCTCATGGCTTTAGCTCCTGCCTGCAATCAGTAGCATAGCCTCCGGGGGTAGGGGGCAGAAGAGGCCACCCAGAGTTGCCACTGATATAGTTAAGCCATCGGTAGTGCAGGGTGACACGACCTCCCTTCACTACAGCTCTCCATTTTGGACATGCAGGTTGCTTTAAGCCTGCGGTCTACAGAACTGGCCGAGGCGCCGGTGCAAGCACAGAACGTCAGGGTCCTGATGCGGTGATGTCATCTCACTGCAACTTATCTGTTGTGCGTGCGCCGACATCAGCACTTTGATCCACCCCGCTTTGCAAGAGGACTCATCAGGATCATGGATTAGGTGAGTACATGATGTTTTTTATTTTCAGCAAAACTCGAGATGTAACTGTTGCGACATCATAAAGTATGAGGGCCCATCATACATTGTAGTGACTACTGTGGGGGCCATCATACAGCGAGGAAGCTAATGTTCAGGCCATTGTACAGAGTGTAAGCTAATGTGGGGCCATTTTACAGAGTGGGAGCTAATGGGGCCATTATACAACATGGGAGCTAATATGAGGGCCATTGTATATCGTGGGAACTAATATGGGGACCATTATACAGCATGGGAGCTAAAGTTGATAACGTTATACAGCATGGCATTTCTCCGACAACTAGGCTAGTCCAGAGTCTTTGCATGGTCTTCATTAGCTAGTGCATAGGGTTATCTTGGTTATATCATGGTGGTGAAGGTGAGCATCTTTACAGCGATGTTCTATTCTCCTTCTTCACATGTGGGTTTCCATTAGATCAAAGCTGGAGGAATAAAAAAAACAGACATTGGTATCCAAAGTAGGTAACCAGGTCTCTTTACATCTGCAGATTATTCACAAATTTAAAATCAGTCTAACCATCGTAATGTTCCTCCTTTGAGCTCTTAATGACGAGCAAGACATATTTTTATTTTTGTTACTTTTTAAAATCTTTTCTCTAAGTGCTGCAAGAATGTCCTGTAGTGACTGGAGCGAGTGCTTAGCTGCTCCAACTCTATCAGCCAGAAATGGAAAAACCGCCGACCCAGCTGTAACCCCCTTGCTCGAATGTCAATAGAAAACATGACATCTAGCAGGCTCACAGAAGCATAAGGCTTCAACAAAATGATCACACGGTGCTAATTGGTAGCCATGTTTGCTTGTTAAAGTCCCATTGTGAGACTAATATATATTGTAAATAGAAGTGAGCGGATCAGACAAAATTTGAATTCTCCTGTTTGCGCAAATTATGCAGGAAAATTTGATTTGCAGGGAATATTTTCTATATAATAATGTCCCTTATTATGCTCTGGGGTCTCTGAAGACCCCAGAACATAATAACCATAAGATGTAAAATATTTAAAAAATTCTTAAACTCAATGCTCACATCTCCGGCCCCCCAATCTTCAGCATTACTCATCTTTTCCTTGCCACATCTGATTGCTGCCATGAGAGCCTAAATCCCCTGGAATTCCGGCTCTGATGAAGCCCGGGAGGATTCTGCGCAATTTTGTGACATGTCTCAACGTCATGACATTGCGCATGCGCCAAACCATCCAAGGTCTCATCAGAGCCAGAAGCCCTGGGGATTTCGGTGCTTGCACCAGCGATCCAAAGATGCGGCGAGGACTGGATGGGTGACGGTGACGAACGGAGCAGCTAGAGAGGTGGGAGGTGAGAGGTGATGTGAGTATAAGGATTTAATGATTTTTTTAATGTTCTAACACGGCATAAAAATGGCGGCCACTGGCCGCTAGTATTATACTGAATCCATGCGGAATTGCTAAATATCCGTACTTTGGCGCATGTGGATTTTTGTGATATTATGGTAAAATGTATTTGCTCATCTCACATTGTAAACATAAGTTCAATTCTAAAAAAAAGTTGAAAAAAATGTAAGATATACCCTAATTTATATATATATATATATATATTTGTCTACGGGTCACTTCCGTCTGTCTGTCTGTCACAGATATTCAGTGTATCAAAAAAGATTCCCAATAAATTAACCACAAGGCACTTCAACAATACATACCCACAAAAAAAGACCTACAATAAAGTAGTCAAAATGAAGCGAACCAAATTATTAAAATAATCCATATTTATTAAAGACACATTTTATATATAAAAAAGATGACAGACAAAAAACATGATCCAAGATATTCAACAGGAGGGGCTCCAGACAGTATAACAGAACTTTGTATTAAAGATGGTAAATATATAGCTCCAATCAAAATGTCATATAGTATAATTACTCCTTAGTCATAATTTGTGTATTTGAGACATTCTCAGGAATAATAAATAGTACCCAATATTTATGAACAAAGGCCTGGAGATGAACAAAAGGAAAAAACCACAGGCACAAAGCACTTAAAAAATCCCACACAGCGCTATAGCACAGGTACCGTAAGTAAAGGACACTTAACTCTGTCAGAAAGATTATAATGTCCCGGAAACACCATAGACCAGTGTACTGAGGACAAACAGTGTCCGCTAAATAGCATAAATCCAAAATTCCATTACCTGTCAGGAGCGCTGTGATAAAGTGCCAATGTCTGCGGGAATGCCCAGGACTGCCGCGGAGACCCTCCTCACCCCAACGCACGTTTCGCCCTGGCTTCTTCCGGGGGCGTGTCTGGGGAAGGAGGGTGATCCATATTTATGTGACTACAGGCCAATTAAAAGAAAAAGAAGAGTACGTAAGAGATGATGCTGCCGTAATGGACTGGATAAACGGCGCATGCGCACTGCCCAGAACCCCGTTGGAAAAAATCACTTCATGAAGCGCACGCTGGAACGCATGTGCACCATGATTGAGTGAAGACGGAAGTGTTAGGGCCGGATCACCAGCACATGCGCACAACCAGAATACAGGCAAGCAAGAAATGCAAGTGAATGTCAGTATGTGCCTATCACTATGTGCATATACAGTCATGGCCAAAAGTATTGACACCCCTGCAATTCTGTCAGATAATACTCAGTTTCTTCCTGAAAATGATTGCAAACACAAATTCTTTGGTATTATTATCTTCATTTAATTTGTCTTAAATGAAAAAACACAAAAGAGAATGAAGCAAAAAGCAAAACATTGATCATTTCACACAAAACTCCCAAAATGGGCCAGACAAAAGTATTGGCACCCTACTTGGTTGCTCAACTTTTAGCCAAAATAACTGCAACCAACCTTCAATGAGTTTCTTACAATGCTCTTCTGGAATTTTAGACCATTCTTCTTTGGCAAACTCCAGGTCCCTGATCTGCTCCAGGTCCCTGATATTTGAAGGGTGCCTTCTCCAAACTGCCATTTTTAGATCTCTCCACAGGTGTTCTATGGGATTCAGGTCTGGACTCATTTCTGGCCACCTTAGAAGTCTCCAGTGCTTTCTTTCAAACCATTTTCTAGTGCTTTTTGAAGTGTGTTTTGGGTCATTGTCCTGCTGAAAGACCCATGACCTCTGAGGGAGACCCAGCTTTCTCACACTGGGCCCTACATTATGCTGCAAAATTTGTTGGTAGTCTTCAGACTTCATAATGCCATGCACACGGTCAAGCAGTCCAGTGCCACAGGCAGCAAAGCAACCCCAAAACATCACGGAACCTCCGCCATGTTTGACTGTAGGGACCGTGTTCTTTTCTTTGAATGCCTCTTTTTTTCTCCTGTAAACTCTATGTTGATGCCTTTGCCCAAAAAGCTCTACTTTTGTTTCATCTGACCAGAGAACATTGTTCCAAAACATTTTAGGCTTTTTCAGGTAAGTTTTGGCAAACTCCAGCCTGGCTTTTTATGTGTCGGGGTAAGAAGTGGGGTCTTCCTGGGTCTCCTACCATACAGTCCCTTTTCATTCAGACGCCGATGGATAGTACGGGTTGACACTGTTGTACCCTCGGACTGCAGGGCAGCTTGAACTTGTTTAGATGTTAGTCGAGGTTCTTTATCCAACATCCGCACAATCTTGCATTGAAATCTCTTGTCAATTTTTCTTTTCTGTCCACATCTAGGGAGGTTAGCCCATGGGCTTTAAACTTCTTGATGACACTGCGCACGGTAGACACAGGAACATTCAGGTCTTTGGAGATGGACTTGTAGCCTTGAGTTTGCTCATGCTTCCTCACAATTTGGTTTCTCAAGTCCTCAGACAGTTCTTTGGTCTTCTTTCTTTTCTCCATGCTCAATGTGGTACACACAAGGACACAGGACAGCGGTTGAGTCAACTTTAATCCATGTCAACTGGCTGCAAGTGTGATTTAGTTATTGCCAACACCTGTTAGGTGCCACAGGTAAGTTACAGGTGCTGTTAATTACACAAATTAGAGAAGCATCACATGATTTTTCGAACAGTGCCAATAATTTTGTCCACCCCCTTTTTTGTGTTTGGTGTGGAATTAGATCTAATTTGGATTTAGGACAATTCTTTTTGTGTTTTTTCATTTAAGACAAATTAAATGAAGATAATAATACCAAACAATTTGTGTTTGCAATCATTTTCAGGAAGAAAATGAGTATTATCTGACAGAATTGCAGGGGTGTCAATACTTTTGGCCATGACTGTAAGTGAGTGCCCGGCTGTTGCTATTGCTGTATGCAGACAGAGCATCTAAAAAATAGCCCGAGATAATTTATACCTATAAACAATGATTAATTTAAAATAGTCTAACCGTAAATAAATAGTAATACATAATTAATTAATTAAAGCACATTAAAAATTTTAACATGACATCATATATATATTAATTTTAAAAGAGATTGAATTAAATTAAACAAAGAATGAATATAATAAACATAAATGAATATATATATATATATATATATATATATATATATATATATATATATATATATATATCTATCTCCCAGAAAGAAAAATAATACAGAAAATAATACAATTATAATTCTCATGAACACAACACCCAATCCAGGCACATTAAATTAATGATAAGTGTATGATTGTGACATAATCAATATAATAACATAATATGTGAATGAATAGTAAAGATGTTATTATATTTTATATACCTAAAAAAATATATAATATTAATATAAATAATTAATTGATAATAGTGTATGAATAAATAAGTGAAATAAACAATTAATCAAAAAATATATTTATATATACATATCTAAAAGTGTAGAAAATTAAAATTTAGGGACACAACCATCCAATAAACTGCCATAATACAGTATTACTCAATAATGATGATAATATGTAAAGTGCTGAAAGTGAACAATAAAGTGACGGAGGATGTGCAAAAAAAAAAATCGATACAGGGTGAAAAAAACGCCCTTTAAAAATTGCCTAATTAGGTGTTAATACATATTGACGAATAATAAACAATCCATAAAATCATAAATATACATTTCCAATTGATACAATGTGTATAAAGATACCATATTCTAAATAGAAGACCATGTATATGTATAAAGTGCAAAAGTGATATATACAACTGTATGAACAAAATTATTAGTACATACAGACAATGACAAAGGTGCCAAAGTTATAAATATACAGATGCCACATAAAATAAAATAAAGTAAATAAATAAATCTCGGGCACTTTTTCAGAGCTCAGTAAGTCCGATTCATTAGCAAAAATGCTATAAAAACATTGAAGAAGAGGGAAGCAATTCCTCCAATTTGAAGAGTCCAGGCCTATTTCACTCAAAGCCCATATAAATAAGAAGAAGACCATCAGGTGTTCCTTCCAGTCGAGCAAGGCAGCATTTATCATCTCCAAGGGTAATTTATAGACCCGTAACTAGAAAATAAATACAAATTAAAATCTGCAAACAGACATAGAAATCAAAGAATTTAAATTAAATTAAATAGCCTAAAATACAAAATACAAAAACCCACCAATAACTTCCCCATTAAAAAGATGCCACGATTCAAAAGGATATATGCTATAAAAACGCTGCAAACCCCAAACTCTCATTTAATCCTTGGGGGATCATAGTTCCCAAACAGTATATCCATCTACTCTCAATTTGTCGACCTAAATTGCCACCCCGTATTCCTAAATCCACCTGATAATAATAATAATAATAATCTTTATTTTTATATAGCGCTAACATATTCCGCAGCGCTTTACATTTTGCACACATTATCATTGCTGTCCCCGATGGGGCTCACAATCTAAACTATCCCTTTGATGACTAAACCTCTAGCAATGCATCCATGGTGTTGCTTAAAATGCCTAGGTAGGGTTTTCAATTGAGCATCATCATTTACCGTCTTGGCCCTTTCTATGTCCCTGACATGTTCCCGCGTCCTCACTCTTAGTTTGCGAAATGTCCTCTGGGGTGGCTAATAGGAGTATTGCCACTAATGGCTTTTTTCCATGTGGAATGTGTAAGGCCTGCTTTAATCATGTTAAATCTAGGACCGTCTCTACCTCTGACGGTTCCCGCGTCTATAACATTCTTAAGAACATTTCTTGCACTTCTAGAGGTGTGATTTATTTTGCGCAATGTCCTTGCGGTAAGATATACATTGGACTAACCACTCGCGAACTAAGAGTGAGGACGCGGGAACATGTCAGGGACATAGAAAGGGCCAAGACGGTAAATGATGGTGCTCAATTAAAAACCCTACCTAGGCATTTTCAGCAGCACCATGGATGCATTGCTAGAGGTTTAGTCATCAAAGGGATAGATCAGGTGGATTTAGGAATATGGGGTGGCAATTTAGGTCGTATTCTCTCACAAATTGAGAGTAGATGGATTTACCGATTGGGAACTATGATCCCCCAAGGATTAAATGAGAGTTTACAGTTTGCAGCGTTTTAATAGTATATATCCTTTTGAATCGTGGCATCTTTTTAATGGGGAAGTTATTGGTGGTTTTTGTATTTTGTATTTTAGGCTATTTTATTTAATTTAAATTCTTTGATTTCTATGTCTTTTTGCAGATTTTAATTTGTATTTATTTTCTACTTATGGGTCTATAAATTACCCTTGGAGATGATAAAGTGAAATAGGCCTGGACTCTTCAAATTGGAGGAATTGCTTCCCTCTTCTTCAATGTTTGTCATTGTCTGTATGTACTAATAATTTTGTTCATACAGTTGTATACATCACTTTTGCACTTTATACATATACATGGTCTTCTATTGAGAATCTGGTATCTTTATACACATTGTATCAATTTGAAATGTATATTTATGATTTTATGGATTGTTTATTATTCGTCAATATGTATTAACACCTAATTAGGCAATTTTTAAAGGGCAGTTTTTTCACCCTGTATCGATTTTTTTGCACATCCTCCGTCACTTTATTGTTCATTTTCAGCACTTTACATATTATCATCATTATTGAGTAATACTGTATTATGGCAGTTTATTGGATGGTTGTGTCCCTAAATTTTAATTGTCTACACTTTTAGATATGTATATATAAATATATTTTTTTATTAATTGTTTATTTCACTTATTGATTCATACACTATTATCAGTTAATTATTTATATCAATATTATATTTTTTTAGGTATATAAAATATAATAACATATTTACTATTCATTCACATATTATGTTATTATATTGATTAGATCACAATCATACACTTATCATTAATTTAATGTGCCTGGATTGGGTGTTGTGTTCATAAGAATTATAATTTTATTATTTTCTGTATTATTTTTCTTTCTGGGAGCTTTATATATATATTCATTTATGTTTTATTATATTCATTCTTTGTTTAATTTAATTCAATCTCTTTTAAAATTAATATGTATATGATGTCATGTTAAATTTATATGTTAAATTTATTTATTATTTTTCTGAATTAATATTGTATTTTTAAATGTGATTTAATTAATTATTTATTACTATTTATGGTGCTTTAATTAATTAATTCATTATGTATTACTATTTATTTATGGTTAGACTATTTCAAATTAATCATTGTTTATAGGTATAAGTTATTTCGGGCTATTTTTTAGATGCTCTGTCTGCATACAGCAATAGCAACAGCCGGGCACTCACTTATATGCACATAGCGATAGGCACATACTGACATTCACTTGCATTTCTTGCTTGCCTGTGTTCTGGTTGTGCGCATGCGCTGGTGATCCGGCCCTAGCACTTCCGTCGGCGCTCAATCATGGTGCACATGCGTTCCAGCTTGCGCTCCATGGAGCGCCTTGCGGAAGTGATTTTTTCCAACGGGGTTCTGGGCACTGCGCATGCGCAGTTTATCCAGTCCATTATGGCAGCATCATCTCCTACGTACTCGTTCTTTTTCTTTTAATTGGCCCGCAGTCACAGAAATATGGATCACCCTCCTTCCCCAGACACGCCCCCGGAAAAAGCCAGGGCGAAACGTGCGTTGGGGTGAGGAGGGTCTCCGCGGCAGTCCTGGGCATTCCCGCAGACATTGGCACTTTATCACAGCGCTCCTGACAGGTAACGGAATTTTGGATTTATGCTATTTAGCGGACACTGTTTGTCCTCAGTACACTGGTCTATGGTGTTTCCGGGACATTATAATCTTTCTGACAGAGTTAAGTGTCCTTTACTTACGGTACCTGTGCTATAGCGCTGTGTGGGATTTTTTAAGTACTTTGTGCCTGCGGTTTTTTCCTTTTGTTCAGCTCCAGGCCTTTGTTCATAAATATTGGGTACTATTTATTATTCCTGAGAATGTCTCAAATACACAAATTATGTCTAAGGAGTAATTATACTATATGACATTTTGAATGGAGCTATATATTTACCATCTTTAATACAAAGTTCTGTTATACTGTCTGGAGCCCCTTCTGCTGAATATCTTGGATCATGTTTTTTGTCTGTCATCTTTTTTATATATAAAATGTGTCTTTAATAAATATGGATTATTTTAATAATTTGGTTCGCTTCATTTTGACTACTTTATTGTAGATCTTTTTTGTGGGTATGTCACAGATATTGATTGGTCGCGGCCTCTGTCTGTCATGGAAATCCATGTCGCTGATTGGTCACGGCAAAACAGCCACCACCAATCAACGACCGGCACAGTCCTGCGGCAATATAGCCGCTCCTTTCTCCCCGCAGTCAGTGCCCGCTCCATACTCCCCTCCCGTCAGCCCTCACACAGGGTTAATGGCAGCGTTAATGGACCGCGTTATGCCGCAGTGTAACGCACTCCATTAACGCAGCTATTAACCCTTTGTAACCAACTTTTTACTATTGATGCTGCGTATGCAGCATTAATAGTAAAAAGATCTAATGTTACAAATAATATTAATTAAAAAAAAACGTTATTCTCACCCTCCGACGTGGCAATGTGTCCTCGGCAGTGCAAGCGGCAGGTTCCGGTGCAAAGGATGCTATGAGAGAAGGACCTGCCATGAGGTCACGGTCATGTGACCGCGACGTTATCACAGGTCCTGCGCCCATACCAACCCTGGGCCCGGAAGCTGCCGCATGCACAGCACACAAGCGCCAGGACTACAAGGGGCTCTTCGGAGGGTGAGGAGTATATGTTTATTTTAATTTTAAGTATTTTTTTAATCTGTTACATACGTGGCTGGGCAATATACTATGTGTCTGTGCTGTATACTACGTCGCTGTGCAATATACTACGTGACTGGGCAATATACTACGTGCCTGGGCAATATACTACCTGGCTGGGCAATACACTACGCGTCTGTGCTGTATACTACGTGGCTGGGCAATATACTACGTGCCTGGGCAATATACTACGTGACTGGGCAATATACTACGTGGGCTGGGCAATATACTACGTGGGCTGGGCAATATACTACGTGACTGGGCAATATACTACGTGACTGGGCAATATACTACGTGGGCTGGGCAATATACTACGTGGGCTGGGCAATATACTACGTGACTGGGCAATATACTACGTGACTGGGCAATATACTATGTGCCTGGGCAATATACTACGTGACTGGGCAATACACTACGCGTCTGTGCTGTATACTACGTGGCTGGGCAATATACTACGTGCCTGGGCAATATACTACGTGACTGGGCAATATACTACGTGGGCTGGGCAATATACTACGTGGGCTGGGCAATATACTACGTGACTGGGCAATATACTACGTGACTGGGCAATATACTATGTGGCTGGGCAATATACTACGTGCCTGGGCAATATACTGCGTGGCTGGGCAATATACTACGTGACTGAGCAATATACTACGTTACTGGGCAATATACTATGTGGTTGGGCAATATACTACGTGCCTGGGCAATATACTATGTGGCTGGGCAATATACTACGTGGTTGGGCAATATACTGCGTGGCTGGGCAATATACTACGTGACTGAGCAATATACTACGTGACTGGGCAATATACTACGTGACTGGGCAATATACTATGTGGCTGGGCAATATACTGCGTGACTGGGCAATATACTACGTGGCTGGGCAATATACTACGTGCCTGGGCAATATACTATGTGGCTGGGCAATATACTACGTGACTGGGCAATATACTATGCGGCTGGGCAATATACTACGCGGCTGGGCAATATACTACGTGCCTGGGCAATATACTACGTGGCTGGGCAATATACTACGTGGCTGGGCAATATACTATGTGGGCTGTGCAATATACTACGTGGACATGCATATTCTAGAATACCCGATGCGTTAGAATAGGGCCACCATCTAGTATATATATATATATATATATATATATATATATTATGGAAGATTTACTAAGCAAATGAAGATTCATTCTCCTCTCAAGTAGAATAATAGAAAAATAGAGATTCTAACAATTAATTAGGGAATTGTTAATCAGGTACTCTCCATACTCTGTGGAATCACTCCTAAGACAATGAATAAACACGTAAGCTGCATTTGTAATATTTAATGGCACAAACAATCATGCTGCCTAAGGACTCATGGAAAGAAAATATTTTGATGAGTAAGTCTGAACTATAATTTTTGTCCTCAGGCAGCAAATGAAGGTACTGCAAGGAAATAAAACAGAAAAAACCTTTCCTGGCAGGGCAATTTTTCCTTTTTTGAGCTTTTGTTTTTCATCTTTTTTTCAAGAGCCATAACCTTTTGATTTTTTTCTGTGATATATCCATATAGCGGCCTATTTTTTTTCCCGGACAAGTTATACTTTCAAATGACACCATCCATTTTATCATGGGATGTACTGGAAAATGGGAAAACATTTCAAGTGTGTAGAAAATTACGATCATTATGTGATAAAAATGACACGGCAATATGATTTTCCAGGTCAGTGCAATTACAGCAATGCCAAACATGCTTAGTTTATGAAGTTAAGTAATAAAAACAAATCTAAAATTTTGAAAAAAAAAAATTGTAAGACGTAATTTTCCGAGACCCATAGCTCCTTCATTTTTCAGTTAATGGAGCTCTATAAGATCTTGTTTTTTGCATGACGAGCTTATATTTTTATTCATATTATTTTGTGTCAATACAACTTTTTCATTTCTCCAGTATGCATTTTTTTTGCAGTGTTGCGGTAATAAAAAAAAAAACCCTCAATAGTCTTTTTTTACAGAGTGTACCAAATGGATTACCGTAATTAATTTATTAGAACATGAGACCAAGGGAAAGAGGCAAGGAGGTAACTTGTGTATAGAAATCAATGGGCTGGAGAGGTGGATCAAATGGTAGATGTTAACCTCTCTCATGGAAAGTATCTACTGGGGTCTGAACAGGCACTAGTGGCCAATCTCCATGGAAACCAGCTGTACACCATGAAAGGTAAAATCTATCATTTGAGTAGAATACAGTAGATAAGACTGGAAGTCTATTACACACTTGCATATTTTCATGCTGTCTAACTTAAATAATTTAAAACATGAGAATGCCCATTTAAATTCTGAAGATTCTGTAAAGGTGGTGGACTGTGCTATCGCATTCATACCTCTGAAGACACTACTTGTATCATGTGTAATGTGTATTATATCACGCGTCTTTGTATATATTGTGATAAGGTAATGCATAAAGTTAGTAGTGTAAGTATACGGACGTATAGTTTAGGGCTCAGGATATTAGGTAGGTAGTGTAAGATAGTTGACTGTACTTTAGGTAATGACTATAGGGTAAGTTAGGCGTTAATGTTTGGGATTAGCCAATGGTGGGAGGGGCTTAGTGTTAGGGCAAGTGACTGATAGGGTCGAGTTCAAGTGCAAGTAGGAAGTGTTACATGAGCAGTGACTTACACGAAAAGGAGATTAAGGGTCAAAGGAATAACGAGATTGTGAAGTGACCAATGAGACAGAGTGGCCTTCCAGAAAAGTAGTTCTTGGATAGGACAAAGTTGATCATTTTCACATGTGCTATTGATTTATGAAATAAAAAATGAAACGATGGCTACTATTCAAGTCTATCGAGCTCAACCTATATTCTAGCATAGACTGCTCAGGCCATATTGTTTAGACGTTGGAAGCAGCCCTAAGGTTCTTTTCATGCTGCATCCGCAGTCTACATTTATCTTATGCTTTCCCAGTAGCTAATGGACACATGGACCTCAATTCACAAAGAGGAGGCCAGAAGAGTGACCCTGTCACCTCTGTCTGACCACCTTATATCAGGGATTATGTTATGCACGCCTCAAACTTGGGGAGATTATTAGCAAAAAAATTTCTATAATTATGTCTAAAACTGAGGCAGAATTCTGGGGTACATGCATGGTGCTGTAATTGTTAGGGATTTTAAATAATTTTAATGCCTCACTAAATAATTTTAGAAAAAGTCTAGAAAAAGGGGTACATAGGATAGGAGAACATTGCATTTGTGCATTTAACCTACAGTATACGTAGGGAGCTTTCCCCAACACATACTGTAAAGAAACATATTCCATGTGGTATACCCTTCTTTACAGTGGGTTCCCATGGTGGACGGATACTCTGGCATCCCTCCTGATAGTGGAATAGTGGCCACTGTTCAGCACGAATGCAGTTGGGACCGAGGCTAAGGGTAAGTTCACACAGGGCGTTTTTGCTGCGTTTTTTTTTTTTCTGCAGCAAAACCTGATCAACTTGGCAGGAAATAAGCTGCGCAGGTTTAGGAGCGTTTTTGGTGCGTTTTTTTTTTCTCTTTGTGCATGTCAATAAAGTTGAGTGCACACAGAGAAAAAAAACAACTTCCTGTAGATAGAATGAATAGATAGGATAGATAGATTGATAGAATAGATGGATATATTACCTGCAGTATCCTCTTCACTGGCATTTTCCCACGGTCCAGAGGTTACCTCAGGTCAGGCTGTGAGGGAGCGCAGGCTCGGTGACGTCACCGCTCGTTACTGAGCCTGCGCCCGCTGCGTCTCATTTATTCCACAGTCGCTTACAGCCGGGAGTATACTTTTGCTTTTTTATTTTATTTTTATTACAGAAGATCGATGGCTTCGCTTTGGAATGGCAGAACAATAAAAAGATTGCAAAACTGTGTGGTGTTTTATTTAATTAAAAGACTTTTTTTCTGCATGTGTGTGTTTATTTAACCCTTTAATTACTTTAGGATTAGTAATGGATAGGTGTCTTATTGACACCTCTCCATTACTAAGCCCACTTATTGTCACCTTACAATAGGAAGGTGACATTAACCCCCCATTACCCTGCTTGCCACCACTACAGGGCAAGTGGGAAGAGCCAGGCAAAGCTCCAGAATTGGCGCATCTAATAGATGCGCCTTTTCTGGGCAGCTGCGGGCTGCTATTTTTAGGCTGGGGGGGGGCCCTATATCAATGGCCCCTTACCAGCCTGAGAATAACAGCCCCAGCTGTGAGCTTTAGCAAGGCTGGTTGTCAAAAATGGGGGGGACCCCACGCTGTTTTTTTAAAAATTTTATTTAATTATTTATAGCACAGGAGCGGCAAATGAAAACTCCCATCCACCGCTCCTGCCCTCACTGTAATTAGCGGCTGTAGGTGTCAGATGATGGGATCAGTAGTCCCATCAGCTGACACCAGTGATCGGAGGTGAAGTTTATACCTCTGATCACAGCTGAGCGCTCCCACTGTCTTCTGACAGCGTGGGAACCGCAGCTCTCTGACCGGTGGAGAGGATTTTCCTGCCAATCAGAAGCGGTGTTTGCGGCGCTGTCATGCACATGGCAGCGTGTTAAACACTAATGTCGGACCCCCCATTCAAGAGAATGGGGTTTGGGTCCGTTCTGCTGGATGAGAGGCTGCATGGACGCATCATGCAGCCTGCCATCTAGAGGTAGCAGAGCCGAGTGTGACATCCCATCCGGCTGTCCTTGACTTTTCTGCAGAACAATTCTAATGCCATGTTAAATGGTTTTGGAGGTTAGGAGGATGGGAGTGATGATTTGTGCAAGCTAGGAGGTTCCAAACAGATCCAACAGATGTGAAGCCAGAGGAATTCTAAGTGGTTTATCTCAATGCCTTTCGAAGTTGGACTAGCTTCTTCATCAGGAGAACCACAATGACAGTTCAGAATAAAACAAAGAGGCTTGAATAGGTACAATTTTTTAAAAAAGGTTTGGAACCGCCCAGCGAGCGTAGATCATCACTCCCATCCTCCTTCTCTACGACAGTTATCTCAGTCCTGGGGGTGCTGCAGCAGCTGAATTTGCCTGTTACCACAATTGTGGGTTTCACAACCCCAGAGGGTGAGCATTTCTCTGACATCCTACATTAATCATTTACCGGATAAGACCATATTCGTGTTTCTTGTCTCCCAACTTTCAACATTTTGCCCACTTTCTTTCATTAGTACAGTTTTCTAGAACAACTGACCACCACGTCTGTCCCTACAATGGCTACTTATGTATAGGCCAGTGGTCCCCAACTCCAGGCCTCGAGGGCCGCCAACAGTGCAGGTGTTCAGGATTTCCTTAGTATTGCACAGGGGTTGGAATCATCACCTGTGCAGATGATCACATTACCACCGATGCAATACTAAAGAAATCCTGAAAACCTGCACTGTTGGCGGCCCTCGAGGCCTGGAGTTGGGGACCCTTGGTATAGGCAATGTGACCATTGTAAAAGATATCACATGTTCTGTAGGAACTCGGAGAAATTCATGAGTGCCATATATTGGGGCTTTTCTGAGCTCTGGATGATGGGTCTTAAATTCCGCCATTAAAATGAAAGTAAATATGGAGGTACTGTGGGTGAATGATATTGCGATAAAGGATGAAAGAACAGGGGGAGGAAGCTTTCATGGCCATTCAAATCAATAGGGCTGAAATGCGATAGCACGCGCCATGGACAACAGCGGAGCTGTTTCTGACAGTATTCGGCCATCTCTTTGAGTCTCATACCAGCCATTTAAACAAGTATAACTAGAATATGATCTTTGTTTTTTTAGCTGCATCACTTACCGTTAGTTGCAGTGGTTAAAAGGCACATTTTACAGCAACAAGCGATGGCACTAGCGATCACCAAAAGAGACACCACGATACTTGCTCCAATTATGAAATAAAGGCTGCAAAAAAAGTAGATATTGTTTTTTTAAATAGCTGCTATTGATACCTAAAGTGGTATTAAAAAAAATAATTCCGATAGTTATTTCCTATCCATAGGATACTGTGTGATCCTGGTAGCAGGGCTCTGGATCCCAGAAATTGAGCTCTCCAGCCCCGTCTTGAATGAAGTGAAGGTGTGCATGCCTGAAATCTGCTCCATTCCTTGTCTATTGGATTTTCTGAGAAAACAGTGGTTCTGCCCAGTTCCCGGGTTCCACAGCCCCGATTTTGGGATCACGGGAGTTCCCACCAGTCAGACTCCCAGCAAAAAATAACTGTTTTGCAGAATAAAATGTTGAACACATCATAGTTTTTTTTTATTTTTTATCTGATAATTTAGGCAGTTAACAGCATGGGCCTAGGTTATAAATAATACACTATTATAGCAAATAATAAAGTACAAATCATATCAACGGGATCTTTAAAGCAGATTCCTCCTCAAATGCTTTTCTAAACAACTTTTTTTACTTTTACTGGCTTTGTACAGCCTAGTAAATGAGTTTTTAACAACGGTGAAAGTCTGCAACTGTTTGATCCACCCCAACATCTCTGGACAGCCCTCACCTGGGCAAGGTGTGACGGGGAACCTTGCACTTCACAAGTGATGATGTGACAGGCTATTCTACTTCTGAATATCTTTAACTGTAAGACAGTCAGGTGCAGATATTCCTCTTTTTATCATATATAATGAATCGGCACAGACCGATTTCTTTTTAATGATTTAGACAAAACATTTCCTTATTTAGCGACACTGTTGCTGGGTAGCTCACCGTTGTGTAACCTTGAACCTTTTTTATGTCTTGGTGTCTTAATGGCTCTGGATTTGTCAATATTCCACTTTTACCAGTTTCCAGATGTTTTCTTGAATTGTTCTGAGTAAGTCGACAGGTGACTTTATAAAGGTATGTTTCCACGTGGCGTATTTGCTGCGGATTGGACTCTGCGTACAGCCGCAGCGTCCAGATGTTACAGCATAGCGGATGGGATCTTATGAAATCCCATATCCACTATGCGTACAAAAATGCAGGGGGCAAACCTGCGTATACGCACATGCGGCGCGTCTTTATAGACCGCAGCATGTCTGTTTATCTTGCGGAGACGCTTGCGGAGACATACAAAAGCCGGCAGCGCTTTGGACGAAACAGGGATCCGCTGCGTTCAAAGTGCTGCCGGTATGCCACATGGAAACATACTCTTAGTTATCTCACTGGAGGTGGCCAATGCCACCAGATATTTAATCAACACTGATGATTGTCTGAGACTACAATTTCATATTTTTAACGATAAACATATTGGAGTTAACATTTAATTAATGAATCTAATTCATTGTTCTTAAAATGTAGCTGTTTCTTATTGGACATTATTGCATGCAAACATTGTAATCATGGCTCAGCTAGTGTTTTCTTCCTACTGGCACAATCTGCACAAATTGGAAAGCACACTGACCCAACATTGGCCTATGGGGCATTGCGCACATGCTATTTTTATTTTTCACATGGAACTCAGGTCCACACACAACATATGAAATGCTCTTGTCTGGTCCAATTTACGGTCCAGACTAGTCCATGTAAATAGCAGGCTGCTCCTGCACCTGTCCACTACAGAGACAAGTACATACATTGCAATTTGCAGACTTGACTGGTCCGAAAAATTCAGTAAGCCACATGAAGCATTAAGCCCCCATGCACAGAGATCGATGGGTTCGGTTAGCAGTCTAATGCTTATGGGGGCCCCAGACAGATGATTGTTGGAGCAGATATGGATCCAATATGTCTGATTTCAGACTGCGAATCCTTTTGTTCTCCCTGAGAAAGGGCACGTGCCCACGATCAGGAATTGCTACGGTTTTAACCCTGCGTATTTATGCGGTCAAAACCGCAGGGGCCAGCTGTGACAGCATAGTGGATGGGATTTCTAGAAATTCTATGTCCACTATGCGTCCATAGTCGCCTGCGGATCACCCACGGAGACAGACATGCAGCGTGTCTTTCAGGACTGCAGCATGTTAATTTCTCTTGCGGAGACGCGAGTCTCCGCAAAAGAAATTAAATCAATAAAAAGTATTGAATGCGGTAAATCTGCATTGTTCAGTGAACACACGTGGATTTACCTCTTATTCAATAGAACACAGAAAAATACGCTGCATCCAAAATGCTGCTTCTTTGGGATGGTGAGCACATAGCCAAAAGCTGCCACCGGAGATGGCTGTGACTCTTTTCATAAAGTACTTAAGAGCGCTCAGCAGAGTGAGTGCTGCTGTGCATGGGAGAGACGGCTGAGATAGCTGCTTGCCGAACAGCCATCTAAGGAGACTTAATGTAGCAATACTAATCACAAAGCCTCCATTGTTTGATGTTCTACTCACTTGTTCAATATGCACAAGACCTGGGTTTGATCCAAACTTCCTCCAATTATGCAGTATCTATTTACGCACGTTCCACCACAAGATGACAGTATACAGGTTTGGGAATTGACAACCCTGAGATTCTCATCCACATGAGGTGCGCAGTCTTCAGTCCGCACTAAAACCAGAGGAAAAGGATATTTGATTATTGGTGTAAATGTCATATCCTATACATAGAGAAACCTGTCAGTACAAAGTTTTGCAAACAGTAAAAACTGTTAGGTGTTAAATTATTTTCACTTTACGTTTGTTGCATGCTCTATACTGTAAATGTAAGAGGAAGAACAAGATACCTTTCTCACGCCGGTTCCGGAACTACCGAAACTGTCACCAATGTTGCAGAGGGGAAGACTTTCAGACCAGGACAGACCCTTGCATGTGACTGCGGTAGGCGGGGCTGTGTTAAAAGGCGCTGCATGTGGGAAAAAGGTCAGAGTCCAGGCGAAAGCTAAGCGGACAGTCGGGTGCAGTGTCAGCTGAGAACGAAAAGCATCCTTTGAGCGCAGGCCGATTTAACAGATCCCCTGTGTACCGGTCTGCTGTAAGTGGACGACAGACTGCCAGTTTCCCGCTGACCTCCACACAGACAGTTGGGCGATTCGGTGCATACATGCCTGGCTCAGGCTGCGGGCAAGGGCGGACATACCATTGGTGCAACCTGTGCAGTCGCTCAGAGGCCCAAGAGGTCAGGAGGCCCATCCACATCCAAAGCAGGTGAAATTGTGCTAAATGATGAGCTACTGGCCTGCAAAGGGCCCACATACTGTATTGTAGGACTTCTTCTGTCTGTGTCCACTTCTGCTTCTTGGTTGCGATGGTCAGTGGGGTCATAACTATACAGTAGTTATGACTCCACTGGGCAGCACGGTGGCTCAGTGGTTAGTACTGCAGACTTGCAGCGCTGGGGTCCTGGGCTCAAATCCCACCAAGGACAACATCTGCAAGGAGTTTGTATGTTCTCCCCGTGTTTGCCTGGGTGTTCTCCGGTTTCCTACCACTCTCCAAAGACATACTGATCTAGATTGTGGGTCCCGGTGGGGACAATGATGATAATGTCTGTAAAGCAATGTGGAGTTAATGGTGCTATATCAGTGAGTAAATAAATACACATCAATATACAGTAGAATATTAGAGGAGTTTGGGACATTTAACATGTATGCATCTTCCTGATATGTTCTGCAGAATTAAAGAACTTACTAACTGACACTTTGATTATGAGCTAATTCCATAAGAAGATGAGGGATGTATATATTTAATATGCTTATACATAGACATGTTTTTGTGTGTTCCTTTTTAATAGCGACAACATACAGATCATGATACATAAAAGACTATTATGGACTATCTAGCCCAGTTGTAGTAGGCTTTCTACAATAGAAAATATGTTGAAAACAAGTGGAAATACTATTATTATTCTTCAGGGAAAATAACTGTCACTATTGTTCCATATCTACATGCTTTCCATTCTGTTGTAATACACCACCTGCGCAATTTTCTGTTAAAAGCTTCATCAACAGAAACCGATAACATAACACAACAAAATATCCACGTAGCCGATAGAAAAATAGACTGCTAGCTCACCAGTCCCATGTAAAGTTTATCTAATATTAAAGGCGTTATCGTGGATTTTGCTTATTCTTTCGTATGAGGCTAAGAACTTACAACAGCCTGTCTGTTCTGCCTTGTGACAATCTCTGTCTGCTCAAAGCGAACATGGACCGCACCTGCCAGCAAATTTCCTGAATCCGGTGACATCATATCAACAGAGCAGCTTCTTCTTTTCTGCTATGCGCTTTCAAAAGGGCGTCACTGTCGATGTCACGCTGATTGACAGCTCCCTGTGGCCTACCTGCAGGGAGCAGATGGTCAATCAACATGAGGTAGCCACTCACCAGTGACCTTCTGTTGACAGAGCAAAACCAGAAGAGATAGAGCTGTTCTATTGACATGAAGTGAAAGGAAGCAGGCTAGTCTTCGATCTGGCATGGGCAGAACAAGCAGGTAGTTAACTACTTTATGGTAAATTCTTAGGCCCACGTGAAAAAATAATAAAAGTCCAGGAAAACTCCTTTAAGTTTAACTAGCCTTTTTCATAGTGATCAATAAAGTTTTTAGCGTATTAAAACACTTGTCCACTGATCCACAGTATATGTAATAACTTACTAATCGGTGGTGGTCTGACTGCTGGGACCCGCATCAATTCACAGAATGGGGAATTTTTGTCCCAGACAGGACACTTTTATACTCTTTACAGAATATATTGGCAGGTTGGTTTCTGTTGGAGATCTTGCATTGGAGCCACAGACAAACATCCTTCCCTTTATGGTATTTACTGTTTTAATCCAGGCATACAGTGGCATGTAAAAGTGTGGGCACCACTGGTCAACATTACTGTCATTGTTACTAGTGATCAGTTAAGCAAGTTGAAGATGGAATGATCTCTAAAAGGTTTAAAGTTAAAGATGACACATTTCCATTGTATTTTTGGCACACTCACTCACACACACACACACACACACACACACACAAACACACACACACACACACACAAAATATATATAGTCTTCTTTTTTTTTTCATTTTAAAAATTACAAAAAGGTTTATGGACAGATGCAAAAGTGTGGGCACCTCTGAAGATAATTTTGACCAAGGTTTCAGACCTTAATTAGCCTGTAAGGGTTAAGGCTCATTAGCTATCATCATTAGGGATGGCCAAGTGATGCAAATTTTCCCAAGTTTATAAAAACCCAGCCTCCTAACTTTGTGTCCAAAAACAGCAGCCATGGTTTTTTTCTAAGCAACTACCTATCAGTATGTAAATGGTGGAGGTCGACAAAGCAGAAGAGGGCTATAAGAAGATAGCAAAGCATTTTCAAGTTGCCCTTTTCTCAGTTTGAAATGTAATTAAGAAATGGCAGTCAACAAGAACAGTGGGGGTCAAGATAAGGTCTGGAAGCCCAAAGCAAAACCCAAGCAAAATTTCAGGGAGAGCTGCTCGTAGGATTGCTAGAGAGGCAAATCAGAACCCCTGCTTGACTGAAAAAGACCTTCGGAAACATTTAGCAGACACTGGAGTTGTGGTACTTTGTTCTACTGCTCAGAACCACCTGCACAAATATGATCATGGAAGAGTCATCAGAAGAAAACCTCTCCTGCATCCTCACCATAAAATTCAGAGTCAGAAGTAGGGAAAATAACATCTAAACAAGCCTGATGCATTTTGGAAACAAGTCCTGTGGACCGATGAGGTTAAAATAGAACTCTTTGGCCACAATGATCAAAGGTATGTGTGGAAAAAAAAGGGGACAGAAAGGGGACAGAATTTCAGCAAATGAACATCTCGCCAACAATTAAGCATGGAAGGTGGCTCAATCATGCTCTGGCATTGTGTTGCAGCCAATGGCACGGGGGAACATTTTACAGGTAGAGGGAATAATGGATTCAATGAAATTTCAACAAATTCTTGATGCAAACATAACACACCATCTGTAGAAAAGCTGAAGTTGAATAGAGGATGGCTTCTACAAATGGACAGAAGCCACAATTTTTACAATGGCCCTCACAGTCCCCTGATTTGATCATCATTGAAAATGCTGTGGCTAGACATCAAAATGGCAGTGCATGCAAGATGACCCAGAAATCTCACAGAAATGGAAGAATTTTCCAAGGAAGAATGGAAGAAAATCCCTCAAACAAGAATTGAAAGACTCTTGTCTGGCTACAAAAAGCATTTACAAGCTGTGATACTTGCAAAAGGGGGTGCTACTAGGTGCTAACCATGCAGGGTGCCCAAACTTTTCCATAGACCTATTTTCCTTTTTATAATTTTTAAAATGTAAAAAAATAAATAAATATATATTTATTTTTTGTCTAAAATACAAAAGAAATGTGTAATCTGTAACTTTAGGCCTTTTAGAGATCATTTCATCTTCAACTTGCTTAACCCATTATCTACCAATGTCCTTTTTTTGGGACGCCTAATCTTTAGCTTCTAGCAACTAAGATTTTATAATTTTTATAATTAGGTCCAATTTTTTGTGTTGTGTTTGTAAAATGAATGTTTTCAAAACAGGAAATCATGTCCTTGTCATTTTTAATTGAATATTGGGACGCCCTTTTCTGAAAAATACGTACTTGTATTGGGTTGTAATGGGTTAACAGTTCACAATAACAGTAATTTTGACAATGAGTGCCCAAACTTTCACTTTCACCGTGTTTTCAGCTACAGGCTGCTGGATATGCTGTTTCCTTACTGAGATCTTTTACAAATTTCACAATTTCATATATTTATGACTACTACTGATTTGTGCAAAAAAAAATTTAGACGTTACGTAGACCTATAGATATGCTTTAAGTAAAAATGAAAAGTAACCAGAAATGTGGACAGAGACCATGGTACATTTTTGTGACCTTTTTTTTTGGGTCTGAGATCGAAATATTCTCCTTTCTGCTTTATCCACTCCTGCGCTCAAGAACCGCATGTGTGTTTCCAGCCATGAGGAGTACTGAGTAAAATAGAAGCGTTGTGTTATGGTCATACTTGCCAACTATAATAATTTCTGGGAAAAACAGAGTTATGACTTTTTATTTGCATAAATATGATCCTCTTTTTAGACGGAAAACTGAGGATTGCATTTTTTTCTACAATACATCTCTTTTTTAAGAGAGTTTTGGTTTGTGGACTTGTGACGCAAGATCTCAAGAAGCACCAAGGAGAGAACACCAGCCTTTACACTGCACCGCTAGCACTTACCTGTCCCCCCTTACACCACTCCTTTTTTTTTTCCTCTGGAATCCACTTAACTGATTTTAATGCAGGAAATCTGATTCTCTGGATCAGAGAATGAAGCTTTCTTTGGCAGCCATGTCTTTCTGAACAAAGCTGTCTTTCTGAGTCATCAAGAGACAGATAATAACTTATACACTAGTTCACTAGTTGTTGTGAAAAGAAATCCATCATGTCAGACAATGTTGTGCCAAAAATATACATCCAGAAATAAAAACTTAATCTGAGACTTTTAAAGAAAAGTCAACTTTTAGCAAACATTTACAACATATCACAGCTCATATGTGAATAAAGTTTGCAACTCTTTGCATACTTTTTTCTTTTATGTCTTTTACTAGTTAACATTATAATAATGCTCCAAATTTTTTAACCTTTAAGTAAAAGTATAGTGTGGAAAAAAAAAAGAGATGCATCAAAACACGCAGACATCTGAATCCTAAGGCTGGGTGTAGACGGGCGTTATTCACGGTCTGTACATGGACCTCAATGCCCAGACTGAAGACAGGTGTCCTCACCTGTTAAACTTACAGACTCATGAGGCTGTAGTTTGTATACGGACTGTGAAATACGCCTGTCCGAACCTGGCCGAAAATTACATATAGCTCAAAATTCATAAAAGATCATTAAAATAATAATAATAATAAGAAGAAGAAGAAATAGCACATATGTATGATAAATATATACAAAGTTTTTTAACTTGTTATGTAGTTTTAGATGAATTGTTCAAAAGCAAAAAAGATCCTAAAAACATGATACTATTCCTTATTTGTAATTATTATTTGTGATCATCACTTTCTATAAGTTTTATCATCTATAGAATAGTGAGTACTTAAGGAACCCTCTATCAGTAGAGCAATGTATTCTACAACGTCATTAGATGAGGCAGAAGAAGTTTATTCAACATCAAACTAAAGGCCCCTTCACATTAAGCAACGCTGCAGCGATACCGACAACGATCCGGATCGCTGCAGCGTCGCTGTTTGGTCGCTGGAGAGCTGTCACACAGACCGCTCTCCAGCGACCAACGATGCCGGTAACCAGGGTAAACATCGGGTAACTAAGCGCAGGGCCGCGCTTAGTAACCCGATGTTTACCCTGGTTACCATCCTAAAAGTAAAAAAAAACAAACACTAGATACTTACCTAACGCTGTCTGTCCTCCAGCGCTGCGCTCTGCTTCTCTGCTCTCCTCCTGTACTGGCTGGGAGCCGGAAAGCAGAGCGGTGACATCACCGCTCTGCTTTCCGGCTCACAGCCAGTACAGGAGGAGTGCAGAGCACAGCGCTGGAGGACAGACAGCGTTAGGTAAGTATCTAGTGTTTGTTTTTTTTTACTTTTAGCATGGTAACCAGGGTAAACATCGGGTTACTAAGCGCGCCCCTGCGCTTAGTTACCCGATGTTTACCCTGGTTACCAGTGAAGACATCGCTGGATCGGTGTCACACACGCCGATCCAGCGATGTCTCCAGGGAGTCCAGCGACGAAATAAAGTTCTGGACTTTATTCAGCGACCAACGATCTCCCAGCAGGGGCCTGATCGTTGGTCGCTGTCACACATAACGATTTCATTAACGATATCGTTGCTACGTCACAAATAGCAACGATATCGTTAACAATATCGTTATGTGTGAAGGTACCTTAACGTGAAAGTTTAATCGCTTCCCATCTAACCAGACTTGTAAAGACCTGAAAGAACAATAGAAAGGAGCGTTGCACCTACCTTCTGGAATGCACATGAGGCACATTGCAGCGAACAGCGAGATAACCAGTGCTCCAGCCATTGCAGAGCAGAACTGTGGTCTGGGGATTTGCTTTACAGAAGTCTTCTTATGAAGCTATGAATCACATTCACATTGTTTCACATCTGCATGCCAACACCCCCTTTTTTTTTTTTTTTCAAATCGAGTTAAGTTTTGTTTTCCTAGAAATGGGAAATCATTTCATGGCAGAATGTACCGTACATCTTTAAATTTAAAGTGAACAGCTCAGTATCATCAACTTTCCCCAAAGTAATAATTGTAAACGAAACTGTAGTATAATTTAATAAAGAAAAATGCTTTTATCTCTACTTATCAGACTTCACTAATCCGCTGACCTGCCTCATGCAAAAATCACTAGCTCTCAAGTCAGGGATAAAAGTCCCAAACTTGGGGCAGAGCGCAGACAGTTTTTTAGCCATGCTAAGAGATCAAGTTGCACCTGCTGCTCTCCGAATGTTTTGGAGAGGGAAAGTAAGAGGGGGTAGCTGAAGAAAGAAACACATGCTGCTGCTTCTTCTAGTAAGCTTTTTGCGGTCTCACATCAGTACTGGATTCACAGGAACACTGCTTAATACTTTTGAGGTAGTGACTAGGGACAGTTGGAGCCTACCTGCTCCCTAGAACTAGGGGGTGCCCTAGTCTATCCCTGTCCCCCGGATTACACCAGAAGGTGGAGACAACGGGGTCACGTACCTTGCTATGCTGCTATCTTAAACCTTATCTGTTCCTTCCTCCACCCAGGGACGTGTGAGCACTGCAGCGTCGGACTCTATACATAGAAATACATTCAAGACCATCAATTGTGCGGTAAAACACGCTAATATCAGGGCATAATATAAGGTAGTACATGTCTTAATTATGTAGCAGGGGTTGGGGTAGCCCCCTCATAGAATATAATGTAGCCTCCCACAGAATATAATGCAGCCCCCCATAGAATATAATGCAGATCCCTCATAGAATATAATGTAGCCTCCCTCATGGAATATAATGCAGCCCCCCTTACAGGGTATAATACAGCACCCCACAAAATATAATGCAACCCCCTCATAAGATATAATGCAGCTCCCTCATATGGCATAATGAAGCCCCTCCACAGAATATAATGTAGCCCCTCAGAGTATAATGCAACCTCCCATAGAATATACTGTAGCCCCCTTATAGGGCATAATGCAGCTCCCCTCATATAGTATGATGTAGCCACCTGGGAGAATAATGCAGCCCCCACATATAATATAATGCAGCCCCTCCACAGAATATAATGTAGCCCCCTCAGGGTATAATGCCAACCCCTCATAAGGCAGCCCCCCAGAGAATATACTATAGCCCCTCATAGGGCATAATGCAGCTCCCCTCATATAGTATGATGTAGCCCCCTCAGAGAATAATGCAGCCCCCACAGAATTATAATGTAGCACCCTCATAGGGTATAATGCAGCCCCCCTGAAAGGGTATAATGCAGCCCCCTCCACCATCATCATTTTTCTCCCCCTCCACCATTGTACTCATTACCACCTCCATCATTGCCTCCTTCCCTACCACCATTGTCCTTTCTACCACTACCATCTTTGTCCTTTACACCACAACTATTATTGCTTTCTTCCCCACCATCATCATTGCCCCCACCACCATCATCATTGCCTCCAGCACCATCATCATTGCCCCCACCATCATCATCATTGTCTCCAGCACCATCATCATTGCCCCCACCACCATCATCGCCTCCAGCACCATCATCATTGCCCCCACTACCATCATTGCCTCCAGCACCATCATCATTGCCCCCACCACCATCATTGCCTCCTTCCCCACCACCATTGTCCTTTCCACCACTACATCTTTGTCCTTTACACCACAACCATCATTGCTTTCTTCCCCACCATCATCATTGCCCCCCACCACCATCATTGCCTCCAGCACCTTCATCATTGCCCCCACCATCATCATCATTGCCTCCAGCACCATCATCATTGCCCCCACCACCATCGCCTCCAGCACTATTATCATTGCCTCCAGCACCATCATCATTGCCCCCACCACCATCATCATTGCCTCCAGCACCATCATCATTGCCCCACCACCATCATCATTGCCTCCAGCACCATCATCATTGCCTCCAGCACCATCATTATTGCCTGCAGCACCATCATCATCATTGCCTCCAGCACCATAATCATCATTGCCTCCAGCACCATCATCGCCTCCAGCACCATCATCATTGCCTCCAGCACCATCATCATCATTGCCTCCAGCACCATCATCAACATTGCCCCACCACCATCATCATTGCCCCCACCACCGTCATCATCATTGCCCCCACCACCGTCATCATCATTGCCCCACCACTGTCATCATCATTGCCCCCACCACCATCATCATTGCCTCCCCCCACACACACATAGCTGCACACATGGAGCAGAGACACACACACGCAGGCACATACACAGACACACACACAGCACCCACTCACCTCTCCGCACGTTCCCAGCAGCCGCAGCACATCCCGGCAACTTTCTGTCTGAAACAGCTGCGCTGAATGATGACATCATCCAGCCACGCTGATTCAGACAGGAAGTGCCAGACAGGAAGGAGGACGGCGTGGATCAATCAAGGATCGCCGCTCTTTAGGTGCCCACCTCCAGGGCCCCCCATTCACCAGCAGCGGCGGCCAGTGTTAGCCTCAGCCTGCGGCTAACGCTGCACGCCATTAAAGTGAAATGGTATTCATGCCTCTCCACGCCCATGGGGACGTGGGGAAGCATGAATATTCATTTCTCTTTAGCAGCGGGGACAGGCTCCTGTCCATCTGCTGCTCTCTGGCACCAGAAGGGCCCCCCTTGACTCAGGGGCCCCATAGCAGCTGGGTGTGCCACTATTAGCGACACTCCACTGGCTGGGGGGCCCCTGGAGCAGTGGGGGCCCTAGGCAGCTGCTGGCCAATATGCCAGCAGCTGTCAGTGCGTGGGCCCACCAGAGAATCCTTCGGTTCTCCGGTTGGTCAGTCCGACCCTGCGTATGAGGCTGAAGTGTATAGGATTGAACTAACCAGACAGACAGGGTAGATAGACAGAGAAGAAAGAAAACTACAATCACACAAATATACTCACAAAACAGCAGAGTGGAACACAGGGGAGGGATAGATAGGAGAAACTAAACAGGAGAGAATGAGGATAAGCATGCAAACCAACTGCAGGCAGCAATCTCTAGAACAACTCTCCAACAGCCTACTCCAAACACTACATTTTTTCTCCAACACCTAACCAGGAAGTAAAACTATCACTGACAACTCCCAGGTGCCAGTGGTGTGCATATATACTAGAGGGGAGTGATCAACACAGAACAGTTGAGGTAGTTCAGGATGGAGAGCTCCTGGAGATCAACTGAACTGATTAACCGCTGCAATGACAGAGCAATGAAAAAACCTGCATTGTTTAATAGGATAGTGAAGCAGTTCTAATCAGTGCAGGATTTCATGTGACCAGAGGCTTCTTGCCCCTCTCTATCACTGTGTCCCTGTGACAATACTGCTAATGGCTTCCATGCTGCTGCTGCTGATACAATTTAGGGCTAGGAATTACTACTTCTTACTTACAGTGTTAATCCACAAATGCAGCAGCATGAAGAACATTAAGCAGCAGTTAGCAGCATACTTTTTTCTGTAGCTTTTGGTTGACACACAGTAAATCACTTGTTACAAGTACGAGACTAATATCTCTGTAGCTTCCCTGTAGCTCAGTGGTCTCCAACCATTCTTACCAGTTCCCTGTTGCGGCTTGGAGCTATAGCAGTCGGATATCTTCCTCTCTGGTGTTTGGAGGACGTCTGTGTTTCTCTCAAGCTAAGCGTTCCCCTTGTTTGTGTATCCCATCTGCCTTTAGAGGTAGTGGAGATTGAATTATTATTTCACTGTTGCAGGAGGAACCTCAGTCCTGGGCTTTTCTCTGCTGCAGGATTCTATGTGTCTCCAGTCGGTGGAGGAGTATTTCAGGGCCCTGCCCTGATCTATGATGATCTTGACCATATTTCCTTGACTCAATCCAGGCTGTGTGGCATTCAGCAAAGGAATCGTTCAGTGGAGACTTCAGTGAATTCCGCAGGTGGTCAACTGATACCAAGTGGAATGATCCGGCTCTCAGAAGCTAATTCCTTCAGGGCCTCACTGAAAGGTAAAAGGACACATTAGCAGTGTATGAAACTCCTATGTCACTGGAGGCTGCCGTGTCTTTGGCTATTCTGGTGGATAGATGCCTTCGGGACAGATGGGTAAGACCACCTGCTTTTGAGCACTCTTTCCGGGACAAGATCCCGGTGTTGGAGGGAAGGTCTAGGGGTGAACATATACTTGCAGAGTTAGAGGAACCCATTCAGTTGGGGGGTGTGTTCACGTCATATGTTTCTCCTGACATTTGCAATAAAAAGGTGAATTTTTTTGTGGGAAGAAGGGACATTTTATTGGGGCATGTCCTGTAACTCCAAAGCAAAAAGAGACTTGGCTAACCCTTGGGAGTCTTGAACTTGATAATCAAGAGATGTGTTCGTCTTCAACCTGCAATTCTCGTTTTGTCCTGACAGCAAAGGTGGTGCTAGATAGCAGGTCTGAAAAAATTCTGTGTTTGTAGACAGTGGCACTGGAGTCAGTATGTTGGATGCTGAGTTTGCTACAACTCATGGTTTCGTCTGTTGTAACCTGGCTAAACCTATCCCTATTTGCGCCACTGACTCAGCACCCCTTGCACAGAGAACACTGACACAAATTGTTCATAACATAAGACTGAAGGTGGGGTCTTCGCATTATGAAATAATCCCTTATGTCATGTCCTGAAGGGTCTCCACATTCCAATGGTTCTGGGTTTGCCCTGGTTGGTGAAGCATAATCCAACTGTGGATTGGCAATCCAGAGAGATTATAAAGTGGGGAGCTTACTGTCATGGTAACTGCCTAAACGTTTCCCCTTCTGCTGTATCTACAGGGACCTTACCAAAATGTTTGACTGGTTTTGAGGACCCTACCCTAATTTTGCAGAAGGGGTAGGCATTTCGGCCTTGTACACTGACCTGGAGGGTGATGTGTTGGAAGCTCAGTGGGACGCCCCTGCTTCATCCCCTTTGGGAAGATTGTTTGTGCCGTCTAAATTGTGCCACAAAGTAATTAGAGAATATCATGACTCTGTACTTGCTGGCCACCCAGGTGGTAAGGCAATCGCGAACCTCCTTTCTCGACGTTTTTGGTGGCAGGGGTTGCATCAGGATGTGGTTGAACAAGTGTCTACCTGCAATGTTTGCGCACGTTCTAAAGTACCACATACCCATTCATATGGTCCTATTTCGCAACTACCTGTTCCTAACCGGGTCAGGAGAGACAGGTATAAACATATGACTGTCAGTAAACGCGTGCCAGGTCCGGATCTGACTGTGAATGATTCTGCGTGGTTGTCTTCCAGGAATTTCAGGTTCAGGGGTTCCTTCCTGGAAGTTTGCATATTGTCTCTTCAGACAGGAAGAGGACTAGAACTCTAGTGCCACCTATTGGAAGTAGTAATCCTGAAAGTCAATGTCAACTCTTTAACGAGCCTTGTCACATGACTTAGGATAAAAGCCAAACTAGAATCTCAATTTGCAGACACTGTGTTTCGGGGTACTGCCCCTCGTCAGTGCAAAGTGGAGATCTGGTTTGGCTGAGTGATGTCAACCTCCGCAAGGAGAAACGATACTTCCTGGAAGTTGGGACCTAGATTCATTGGTCCCTATAAGATAACTGCCGTCATTGGTCCAGCAGCGTTTCGTTTTGCGCTACCATAGGCTCTTAAGATCTACAATGTTTTTCACAGGTCTTTGCTCAAGAGATATGTGGAACCCCTTGAGTCCTCACCCCTACCGCCTCCCCCCAATAATAGGTAATGGAAACCTACAGTTTCAAATTTCGAGGATTGTAGATTCTTGCCTCCAACGTCGTTCCCTACAATACTTAATGCACTGGAAGGGTTATGGTCCAGAAGAAAGGATGTGGGTTTCTGCATCAGAGTGAATGCCCCCAGGCTGGCTTCATACCTATATTATTCATCCACAATAGCAGCAGCATGAAGAACATTATGCAGCAGCAGTTAGCAGCATGCTTTTTCTGTAGCACTTGGTTGACACACAGTAAATCACTTATTAAAAGTACAAGACTAATCTTCATCTGTCTCTGTAGCTTCACTGTAGCTCAGTAGTCTCCAACCATTCTTATCAATTCCCTGTTGTGGCTTGGAGCTATAGCAGTCAGCTATCTTCCTCTCTGGTGTTTGGAGGACGTCTACTCAAGCTAAGTGTTCATGTGGTGCCCCTGTGGGTTCCGTCGCCACAGACAGGCTCGGACTGGCCCATAGGGGAACAGGGGAATCCCCCGGTGTTCCCCCAACCCCATTGTATGGTCAGTATTTGGCATAATTCACTAGATTTACTCTGTATAGAAAAAAGCAGCATCTCATCAATTCACTAACCAAACTACCACCTTTAATATTATATAGAGATGTAGGCAAATTTGTGAAAGAGGGCAGTGTAATATTTGCATGCAGATGAAAAGTGGGCCCCCAAATACAATGTTACTGGTGGGCCCTTGGTACCCCAGTCCGACACTGGCCACAGAGGGTACTGCACCTCATCCAGAGGTGTGGCCTCATCCCAGGCTGGATAGGGCTGGGTGATGGGAATGGGTGGGGTAGGTAGGAAAAAGGGGAGGAGCTCAGAAGGCGGGAAGACAGTGTGCAGGGAGCAGTTGGTCCTTGGAGACCAAAGAAAAAGGAGTGAAAGAAGGTAGCTGAGAGAGAAGTGTGAAAGACAGAAGGAAGCTCCCAGGAGGACAGAAGAGGTCCTAGGGGCACGAGAAGTACAGAAGCCACCCGTGGGGCCTGCATCCAGGCTGATCAGCGTCAGGAGGAGGGACTAGGTCGCAGTCAGGGGACAGGCCCCAACTTAGCAGAAATCTTCAAGTTCAGCTAAGAAACCGGAGGCTGTGGGGTCTGTAAGGGTCACAGCCACATCCATCCATAGCTGGCTAAAAAGGCAGCCATATAGAATCCACAGGACTCAGAGGACGTCGCTTGACCAGGTTCATGGCTGCTGGCTTAGGACATCGTGGGTGAGACGCTGGGCAGGAAAAGTGGAAGCCAGCATAGCGAGACGACCAGAGAAAGGCATAAGAGAGGAGTCTTGGGAAAGTGAACCTCAATTTACCTGGGAGTTTGCTGGGCCACTGACATGAAGAACACAGCACCCGGCTGGCGTTTATGGACTGGAGAACTGTGAGTAAAAGTGGAAACTGCACCTTGCTGTGTCCTTTGAGTTATTGCTGTGTCACTTGCCCGGCATAACCACAGCCATCACCTTAACGCTTAACCCTACAACTGCCCTGGGGCTAGCTCTACCAGTGGAGAGCTGCACTATCTTTGCTGCGCTACAATCACCCCAGAGGATCTGAGTGCAGCGTCGGCTATTATAGCTGAACACCACGGGTGGTGTCACGAACATTTTCCCCATAACCTTTATACCACAACACTGCAATTTATTTATGGATGGCCAGGGCAACAGACCGGGTCACTGCTGCCGTGACCTTCCCCTTTGAGAACTGCTGTGTCGGACACATTACCGAGTACCCCACAGTCTTATTCCCCTTGTTTGTGTATGCCATCTGTATTTGGTGGTAGTGGGGATTGACTAGCGCTGATCCTGTCCTTCCCGCTGCTGGGCTGATCGTCAGGGTCAGGCAGGGATGAGGTATCCTGCTCGGCGATAGGTGCGGAACCTATATAGGGACAAAAGGGCAGACACGGTGACAATAGACCTGTCTAGGGGTCTCCATTCCCCCCTTCCATAGTGTTTGGATCCATTTCCCTTTTCCCTTCGTGTTGCACTTAGGCTTTCCTACACTTTGCGTGACACTCTGAGGTTACACTCTAATATACCTAGTTTAATACTATACATAGGGAACAAGTGGACTTTGTCCCTAGCAGGGAGGCGTGGGATAATACTATTAAAACTATGTCCCTAGTCTCCAGATCCCCCTTGTTTATTATCGGTTGACGCTGAAAAAGCCTTCGACAGGGAGCACTGGGGTTTCTTGGAGGCCACATTTGAAACTATTGGACTACATCAGCAGATGAGAAATTGGATCATGGCCCTATATCACGACCCATCAGCACGAATAGGAATAAATGGGTTACTGGCTGCCCGTTTTCATATAAGGCACCGGACATGACAGGGATGTCTATTGTCCACATACTGTACATATAAACTAGTAATCCAGTTGCTAGCCAATGCCCTTTGAAGGAATTAATCAATTAAGCGGATTCAAAAAGGCCAAATCGAACATAAACGCTCTCTGTTTACGGATGACCTATTACTATATGTATCTTCTCCTAAAACTAGTCTCCCATCTATCCTAAAAAAATCTGAAAAATGTAGTAAACCGAGTAATTTTAAAGTGAATCTATGAAAGTCAGAGTTAATCAACATCTCCTTACCCACAAGTGAGACTAATGTCCTCAAATCCACTTTCCCCTTCCATTGGAGCAAACAATGCATTAAATACTTAGGGATTTGTATCCCAGCAGATCCTCAACAAATATTTGACCTGAATTATCCCCAAATCAGGTACTCTATAGAAAAGGATCTCAAATCATGGAATATTCTTCCACTTTCCTGGTTTGGATGAATTAATACCCTCCAAATAGATATTATACCTAAAATGCTGAATTTTTTCAGACCATACCCTGGGATATTGATGGGTTTTTCTTTACCAAGCTACATATAATTATGAGAAACTCTGCATGGCATAATAGTAGCCGTCGACTAAGTCATGCCTAGTTGACTAGATCTAAAGAAGCCGGGACGCAGGCTTGCCCAACTGCATCCTCACTCACAAGCTGACTGTGACTTGTAGACTCCAGAAAATGAATTATAACATTTTGACCTAGTGATATAGGACAGTTGTAAAATTACAAAGAACATACCCAGAGATTTCAGATGTGTGGTGGACGTGTTTGAGCACAACTGGGTCAAAGTTATGTATTTGGTGGAACTGACAAGGACCTCTCTGGAATTATATATTCTTACTTTACAATCACCATCACAACACTGATTGAGCCATCTCTATTGTCTATGTTTCTGGCATCTATTTCTAAAATTATGAAAGACCTATTGCCATATTTTATGACAGCTACCAAAGAAATCATTCCTAGATCCTGGAGATCTCATTCCTCACCATGTATGATAGACTGGGAGAAAGCGGCAAATGCGCTTCAACAATTAGAGGAACTCAGAGCTTTGATAACAGGTCGGATTCGGTGTGGTTTTCTACATGGTATCCCTGGATTCAGTTCAATGAATCTCAGCATTTCCAGACTTGGCTGACACAAGGTTATTTTAGCAATTTATTTAGATTATTAAGAAGTGAAAACCTGTGACATCTCAATTCTTTTATTTCCTACTTCTTTCCTTCCTCTATACTCTATGTTGCTTATGTAAGGCGACTGATTGAAATGTCTTTTGAACAAAAGGTTCCAATGTTATTAGACATACCATCATCCTGAAAAACATGTGGAGACTTTTAACATCCAGTTCTAAGGAGCATAACTGCCCGTGTGATGTAATTATGCAAAATGGGCAGCATAAGCACAGCACATTAATAATGACTTTCATTATTCATTTCAAGTCAGCGAATAGACATAAAAGAGATCACACATGGATTACCATCAGTATGGCTTTTTTTTTTATGGATTCATTACAATTATTATGATAGAAAACTGTAAGTGGCATTTTATTACTTAAAATGTTGATGTTAAAAAATGTCATATGGATGTAACAAAAACAGATATACAGATGACATGCGGATTGCATGAATATGACAATATGGTCGAAAACTGGTCTGTTTTTTCTAGAAGAAAAATGGCCGATTTTGCATACATTCGTCTGAGCTTGGCCTAATATAACATTGGCACAATATAACATCAGGTCCATGATAATTGGTGAATCCTCATAAATCTCAACCCCATAGAAAACCTTTGGAGGGAGTTGAAAGTCCGTATTGCCCAGTGACAGGCCCAGAACATCTCTGCTCTAGAGGAGATCAGCATGGAGGAATGGGCCAACATACCACCAACAGTGTGTGGCAACCTTGTGAAGACTTACAGAAAACGTTTGACCTCTGTCATTGCCAACAAAGGATATATAACAAAATATTGAGATGAACTTTTGTTAATGACCAAATGCTTATTTTCAACCATAACTGGCAAAATAAATCTTGCCAATTAAGACAAGGTGATTTTCTGGATTTGTTTTCTGATTTTTACTCACATAGTTGTGGTCTACCTATCATGTCAATTACAGGCCTCTCATCTTTTTAAGTGGGAGAGCTTGCACAATTGGTGATTGACTTTTTTGCCCCACTGTATGTTAGTTCACATCGTGGCACTTCAGTCTTACATTCAAAACGCATCTTGAGCAGCGTTTCCTCAGGCTGCCACCCATCCTGACACTGAACTAGGTTGGGATGCCGTTTGAAATGTGTGATAGGAGCCATATTCATCCCATTCTAGGAAAACCCCTTTAACAAGACTTGTTTTGAAACCAGAATAGCCAAAGGAAAATATAATTCTTATCCCTTTACTTATACTGTATTTTAGGGTGCATTCACACATCCATATATATTGTCCGAGTACTGTCCAATTTTTTGAACCCATAGATTGTCACTTATCCATTCATACATTTGTGAAAATCACGGATCCATGAAAAACTCAGAGCATGTCCTATACTGATCTGATGTTGAGGATCAGAGTAGGACACACTCAGTGCGTCTGTGCACGGTCCAATGTAAGAAAAAAAAATATGGCAACCCACTGACATTTACAAGGGGTGTGTGAATGCACCTTTTTCATGGAGGCATATCTTCTGGGGAAAGAGCAGAAATAGCAAAAAGATACTTATGAATAAGTCATGATGATCATTTTGAATTGCGAAGTGCTTCAGAATTTGCAGAAAATGTTGATGTTTTATAAACAGATCATTAGTATATGTGTAGTAAGTCTGGAATTAATGCTTCCAGTGGAAAATGCAACAAAACAAATCCATTTATTAGAAATTTAGCATAAACCCATGAGAAAAAAAATTGCCCGCCCCTCCCCCCCTTTATAAAATGCAAGGCATGTAACATTACATCTAGGTCCATGGCAAGCTATGGAGCGTGTTTTGATGATCGGTACAACAACACATTGTAATTCAGTCCTGTGAATGAACTATGGTGACCAGACAGGTGGTTTTCAACTAAGACATGGAAAGTGAAAATGTCTGCAAACAGGAAATAGTTGATTGCCAAATATCTTCTTAATAAAGTAAAGAAGGGGGAGGGGGATGTTTGTTATGCTGAAAGTAGCAAGAGCGGAGCAATCAAAAGCTACATTGTGCAGGAAGTGGTGAAGCCGTGCTCTGAAACAATGTACACATCACATTGAGGCTTCATAACTCGGGCTTCTTCAGCCCAGCACACATCCTGGGCATTGCCAAGTGTCACCCATGGTGGTATAACGCTCAACTTCAAGTTGTGAACACCCAATTCTTTGGAACATTGAACCAAACCTCATTTTCTGATCTCGGCTTTCCTCCAGAGTGCACGGTGCCCTGCAAACTAAAGAGAGCACGTCAGCTCTTGCCATGTACGCAGAGGTGTAGCTAGGGTTTTGGTTCAGAGGGAGCGAAGCTTCTAAGTGGGCCCCTAGCCAGGTAACGCGCCCTAATAGTAGAGGAGAACCTCAGCAGATGACCGCGCTATTACTGAAGATAATCTCTATATAACGACCAACATGGATATTACCGCCATATGGTCAGTGGTAGATACCAGCCCTACAGAACATATAACTGATTACTGCAAAGTTACAGATAATGACTTACCGCTGACATTCTTTATGATGGAATCATTCACTTTTCCCGTCTTTTCCATCTGGCCCAGACCAACATGACAACTTCTTCCAGCAATGACTTGTCTGCAGAGAATACAACAAAGACATGTTTCACTTCTCATATTCCAGCCCCAACACCATCTATTCCCAACCTGCACAAGCTCCTCATCCTGCTGATACCCCAATATTGAGCCGCTGCTGAAAAATTTTCAGGGCCCCCTTGAGACTCTGCCCAGGCTCCACCCCAGCCCCGCCTCCACGCTCCACCCCTCAAACTGTCCACAATCCCACCGCTCTCTCTTGGAAAAACTCCACTTCTCACCAATCACACATTAACAGTTCCCATCACCAGATCACACATATAGCCAGCAGCTTTTGTTTTGGCCAAAAGATTTTTTTAAGCCGCCACCATAACACGGTAGACACTTTTGGCTGGGCCCTACTCTCCTGTAACCTATTAAATATTTGTTAAAATATGCAATACAATTTAGGTATATTTTTATTTATTTTTCAATTTTTAAAATGACTAATATCACATACAAGGAACAAATACCGCTACACCATGACCAGACCACATATTACCACAAAGTGACCAAATAGCGCATACAAGGAACAAATACTGCAACACCATGTCCAGACCACATATTACCACCACATAGTGACTGAATACTACAATTCTGATCAGTAATAATAAAAAAAACACAATACTATCACCATCAGTGCCATTATACACAGGAGATCTGTACTTAGTATGCAGTGTCTGTGTACAGGTAATACAGTGATAACTGGTGATATTATACACAGGAGCTCTGTATATAATGTATAGGTAATACATTGATCACTGGTGACTTTATACACAGGATCTCTGTATATAGTATACAGTGTATAGTGTCAGTGTATAGGTAAGGCCGGGGTCACACTAGACCGTAATACGGACGAGTGCAATGCGATAAAAAAAAAAAAAAAAAAAAAAAAAAAAAAAAAATCGCATAGCACTCGTCCCAATGTTAATCTATGGGGCAGCTCCCATCATCCGATATTTTCTCGGCCGTATTCAGGATCCGAGTGAAATCGCAGCATGCTGCGATTGTCAGCATATCTCGGCCGAGAATCGCCAATGAAAGTCTATGGGGTGAGAAAAAATAGCACAGAACACGGACCACCAGTGTGACTTGCGAGAAATTCTCAGGCATTAGGCAGGTGACAGGAAAGGCTCAGCCATTATTTGCTCATTTTGCAAGTGTGTGAGAAAATCTCGCCATATGGATGCCATACGGATGCCATACGGATGTCACACGGATGTCAAACGGATCATTTGATGCGAGAAAATCGCATCCTTGCACTGCACACGGATCACTGTTTTGGTAACATTGGTGCGATTCTCGTCCGTCAAAAACGGACCTTTTTTTATACGTTGTGTGTGTCCCCGGCCTAACACACTGACTCACCAGTGACGTCTCTAGGTGAAGTCCTTCATTTTTCATCCAGCACAGACCGCCATCACTTCTTCTAGCCAGGGCTCATCTCTGCAGGAAATAACACAGTTATCTCAAGCTCCGCTTGCAGAACACATTACTTAATTTCTCCCAACTTCTACATTACACCACACGCAGAAAAAAAGGCGACATATTGTCACTCTACACAGTAACAAACCTCCCCCCCCCCATTTAAAACAGTATACTAAAAAAATAAAATACATCACTGCAGTAATAATATACTTTAAGTAGCCCCTATGGTAATAACATTCCCCATCCTGGCCCCAGTGTGTCTCATTCCTGGCTCCAGTTTTATGTTCTCCCATCCTGCCCTCATGAGTATCCATTCTGCCCCATATGATCTCCCCATCCTGCCCCATCTGTCTCCATTGTATCCATCCTGCCCCATGATCCTGCACGATGTCTCCAATCCTGCCCCATCTGTCTCCAATTCTGCCCCCAGTGTCTCCAATCATGTCCCCAGTGTCTTTCATCCTGCCCCGTGTCTCCAATCATGGTCCGTATCTCCATTCTGCCCCGTGTCTCGCATTCTGCCCCCGTGTCCGGCATTCTGCCCCCGTGTCTCACAGTCACCCCTGTGTCCAGCATTCTGCCCCCGTGTCTCACAGTCACCCCTGTGTCCAGCATTCTGCCCCTGTGTCCAGCAGTCTGCCCCCGTGTCCAGCATTTTGCCCCCCGTCTCACAGGCTGCCCGTGTCCAGCATTCTGCCCGTGTCCAGCATTCTGCCCCGTCTCACAATCTGCCCGTGTCCAGCATTCTGCCCCCGTGTCCAGCATTCTGCCCCATATCACAGTCTGCCCGTGTCCAGCATTCTGCCCCGTCTCACAGTCTGCCCGTGTCCAGCATTCTGCCCCTGTGTCCATAATTTTGCCCCCCCGTCTCACAGTCTGCCCTGGCCCCCCCCCACCCCCCTGGATAACCGCTCTCAATAAATAATAAAAAAACAAGTTCTTCTTACCTGGCCGTGCTCCTGCGGCGAAGCTCTCTCCACACTACTGAAGCGCGCACTCGCCGGTGACTCGCCGATTGGCTGCACTCTATCGTGCCAAAACACGTCAAATATGAAATACATGAAATATGAATAGCAAAATGGCTTTTTGAACATCAGGAAAAATTTTTGAGACGCTTAGCACAGAATTTGGCCAAATAGTGTGAGCCCATCAACCATCGTCAAGGTGGTCTCATTAAACTGATGGGTACCTGACCTCCCTGTCCAAATGTGAACACTTACCAAAGGCTAATGTCTGTATGCTTTGGTGAATGTGGACACCTCTCTCAGCAAAGCCTACATATGGCTTGGCCGGAACCAAGTGTGATTAGATGTAATTAAAAACCAGATGGTGAAGGGAGGAGTGCTCAGTCAGTACCAGGAGCAGCTACCTCCATACCTCCTGGTATGCACCTATTCACACTAGTTTGGATGTGCCAGTCGTTTTTCTGTCATTTCTATGTTAGCTTACTGACTGAGCACTCCTCCCTTCACAGCTGTTAACTATTGACGTGCGAGCGCAGGCCCGCACGTCAATAGCGTAAAAACTGCCGCAGCGCTAAGGGCCCGGTTTAGCATGCCGGTAGGGGCCCGGTGAGCAGATGAGACAGGGCCTGATGCGGGCCCCCTTCTGCTCACCGGGCCCCATACGCCAGTCACGGCAATAATGCCCTGATGGCAGCCCTGACCCCAATACTGAGCCGCTGCTGCCGTACGTGTCCCTATTATTGCACCTGCTGTGTGATTCTCTGTGCCTTCTAAATTCTAAAGCACCCCTCTATAATATAGTAGTGCCGGGTGCAAGTGCCCTAGAAAACAGTGCTCACATTTTGCTCCCTAGAAAGTAATATTGCCATGTGTGCCCCTTTGATAGTCACAGTAACCTGAGATCCCCTATAACAAGAAGTGCCCACTTTACATTTAATAATGTCCCGAGTCTCCCCCCTGTACAGCATAATGCCCCCTCACTGTATAGTACCATCCATACAGTATACTGACCCCTTAGTAGCCCCCAAACTGTTTGATGGCTCCAGCACTGTATGATGGCCCCTTCACTCTAATTTCCACACTGTAGGATGGGGCACTAGATGGCATCCATGTAGTATAGTGCACCAGATCATTCTAAATATAGTATAATGCACTCCCCATAGGTCTCCATATAGTATAATGCACTCCCCATAGGACTCCATATAGTATAATGCACTCCCCATAGGCCTACTCTATAGCACTAGGCAGCACCCATAGGCAGACCCTGTAGTATAAGACAGCACCCCATAGGCAGACCCTGTAGTATAAGACAGCACCCCATAGGCAGACCCTGTAGTATAAGGCAGCACCCCATAGGCAGATTCTGTAGTATAACGCAGCACTCATATAGGCAGACCCTGTAGCATAAGGCAGCACCCATATGCACACTCTAGAAAAAAGCAGCACCCCATAGGCAGACCCTGTAGTATAAGGCAGCACCCATAGGCAGACTCTAGAAAAAGGCAGCACCCCATAGTCAGACCCTGCAGTATAAGACAGCACTCCATAGGCAGACCCTGTAGTAAAAGGCAGTACCCCATAGGCAGATTTTGAAGTATAAGGCAGCACCCATATAGGCAGATCCTGAAGTATAAGCCAGCCCCCCATAGGCAGATCCTGAAGTATAAGGCAGCCCCCCCTATAGGCAGATCCTGAAGTATAAGGCAGCCCTCTTATAGGCAGATCCTGAAGTATAAGGCAGCCCCCCTGTAGGCAGATCCTGAAGTATAAGGCAGCCCCCATGAAAAAAAAAACAATACCTCTCTTCCTCCTTGTTCCCGCGGTGCTCCGACCTCCCGCTCATCTTTTGACAGCGGGCGCAGGGTGGTGACATCATCACACCCACTGTCAGCGTCACCAGACACTGACAGGGGAATGATGGGAGGAGTACAGCGCTCCTTCCCTCATCAGTGCGGTGACAAGCAGGGGGCCCACTACTGGCAACGGGACCCCCCGGCCTGCTCAGGGGCCCCATAGTGGGCGGCCGAGCAGGGAGATCGATTCTCCCTGCTCTACTGCCGAAGGAAACTGTATCGGCACGCTGCGTGCGCCGATCGTTACAGTAGCGTAGCTCCGGGTGGGCACCCTCTGAGCACCGGGCCCGTACATGCAGTAGTGTAGCTACCGGGGGCCGGCAGAGGGGGCCATCCTCTGCCCCCCCCTCGATAGCTACACTACTGCATGTAAGTCTTGTTATTTCTTGGGTAACAAGTATTTACCAACCATGGAAAATATTTTCGTCCTGCTTTTCTTCCAGGAAATCTATGAATGAATTGACATGATCATTCTTCTCAACGAGGGGTGTCCTGACCAAATCGGAGACAGCCCAATCAAAGCAACGTCACTCAGTGTAGAGACACTCCTTATGGACAAAAATAGGAGAATCCAGTTGTCAATCTATTCATCCACCGGCATGTGAAATAATAGAGTAACAACACAGACGGAGAATCTAATAATGGCTTTATGCTATGGGATCACAGCAGATTCTTTCTTTAAGGAAAAACATTTAATTTTCGATCCCCAGCTGTTCGGTCTGTATACTTTTTCTTCCTCCTCTGCCCAGGAGCTGTGGTATGATCAGACCATGCTCCTGCAGGGTCAGACACCGCCATTGCACAGTACACAGCAGGAGCACATTTATAAGATTATCTCAGCACAGGAACATTTTTTTAATCACTTCCCAGTGTGAACCTTATTTTCATTCCAAGATCTAGTGAATAAAATTAACTTTTGTTCCTTTGAAAACCCATTTAAGAGTGGTGTATGAAACACCAATCTTCATACAATGCCTACAGATTTTTAACCCCTTTCTGCCAGCTGACGGAATAGTACATCAGCTGGCAGATCCCCTGCTTTGAGGTGGGCTCCGGCGGTGAGCCCACCTCAAAGCCGCGACATGTCAGCTGTTTTGTACAGCTGACATGTGCGCGCAATGAGCGCGAGCGGAATCGCGATCCGCCCGCGCCCATTAACTAGTTAGATACCGCCGTCAAGCGCTGACAGCGGCATTTAACTAGCGCTCCCGGCCGGAACTGCTCGCACCGCTGACCCCCGTCACATGATTGGGGGTCAGCGGTGCATTGCCATAACCAGAGGTCTCCTTGAGACCTCTATGGTTGTTGATGGCCGATTGCTTTGAGCGCCACCCTGTGGTCGGCGTTCAAAGTACACCTGCATTTCTGCTACATAGAGGTGATCTGTACTTCACCTCTATGTAGCAGAGGCGATCGTGTAGTGCATGCTTCTAGCTTCCTATGGAGGCTATTGAAGCATGCCAAAATTAAAAAAAAAAGTGTTTAAAAATATAAAAAAAATAAAAAATATATAAAAAAGTTAAAATCACCCCCCTTCGCCCCAATCAAAATAAAACAATAAAAAAAATCAAACATACACATATTTGGTATCGCCGCGTTCAGAATCGGCCGATCTATCAATAAAAACAAAGGATTTGACCGCTAAATGGCGTAGCGAGAAAAAAAATCAAAACGCCAAAATTATTTTTTTTTGGTCGCCGCGACATTGCATTAAAATGCAATAACGGGGGATCAAAAGAACCTACACCAAAATGGTATCATTAAAAACGCCAGCTCGGCACGCAAAAATTAAGCCCTGATCTGACCCCAGATCACGAAAATTGGGGACGGTACGGGTATCGGAAAATCGCGCAATTTTTTTTTTTTTAGCAAACTTTAGAATTTCTTTTCACCACTTAGATAAAAAATAACCTAGCCATGTTAGGTGTCTATGAACTTGTAATGACCTGGAGAATCATAATTGCAGGTTAGTTTTAGCATTTGGTGAACCTAGCAAAAAAGCCAAACAAAAAACAAGTGTGAGATTGCACTTTCTTTGCAATTTCATCACACTTGGAATTTTTTCCCCAATTTCTGTTACACGGTATGGTAAAACCAATGGTGTCGTTCAAAAGTAGATCTCGTCCCGCAAAAAATAAGCCCTCACATGGCCATATTGACGGAAAAATAAAAAAGTTATGGCTCTGGGAAGGAGGGGAGCGAAAAACGAAAATGAAAAAACAGAAAAAGCTACGGGGGTGAAGGGGTTAAAGGGACTGTCAGCGCAGAATGACTGTTCAAGCCAAGCACCGGAGCTTGGTGCACTATCCCACCTACTGGTTTTTCATCTATCTCTGCCCTTCTCTTGCTCTATATAGAGAGAGCTGTCAATCAATGTAGACTAGGCGAAGATAGAAAAAAACAAGTACAGGTCCTTCTCAAAAAATTAGCATATAGTGTTAAATTTCATTATTTACCATAATGTAATGATTACAATTAAACTTTCATATATTATAGATTCATTATCCACCAACTGAAATTTGTCAGGTCTTTTATTGTTTTAATACTGATGATTTTGGCATACAACTCCTGATAACCCAAAAAACCTGTCTCAATAAATTAGCATATCAAGAAAAGGTTCTCTAAACGACCTATTACCCTAATCTTCTGAATCAACTAATTAACTCTAAACACATGCAAAAGATACCTGAGGCTTTTATAAACTCCCTGCCTGGTTCATTACTCAAAACCCCCATCATGGGTAAGACTAGCGACCTGACAGATGTCAAGAAGGCCATCATTGACACCCTCAAGCAAGAGGGTAAGACCCAGAAAGAAATTTCTCAACAAATAGGCTGTTCCCAGAGTGCTGTATCAAGGCACCTCAATGGTAAGTCTGTTGGAAGGAAACAATGTGGCAGAAAACGCTGTACAACGAGAAGAGGAGACCGGACCCTGAGGAAGATTGTGGAGAAGGACCGATTCCAGACCTTGGGGAACCTGAGGAAGCAGTGGACTGAGTCTGGTGTGGAAACATCCAGAGCCACCGTGCACAGGCGTGTGCAGGAAATGGGCTACAGGTGCCGCATTCCCCAGGTAGAGCCACTTTTGAGCTACAGAGAAGCAGCACTGGACTGTTGCTAAGTGGTCCCAAGTACTTTTTTCTGATGAAAGCAAATTTTGCATGTCATTCGGAAATCAAGGTGCCAGAGTCTGGAGGAAGACTGGGGAGAAGGAAATGCCAAAATGCCTGAAGTCCAGTGTCAAGTACCCACAGTCAGTGATGGTGTGGGGTGCCATGTCAGCTGCTGGTGTTGGTCCACTGTGTTTCATCAAGGGCAGGGTCAATGCAGCTAGCTATCAGGAGATTTTGGAGCACTTCATGCTTCCATCGGCTGAAATGCTTTATGGAGATGAAGATTTCATTTTTCAGCACGACCTGGCACCTGCTCACAGTGCCAAAACCACTGGTAAATGGTTTACTGACCATGGTATTACTGTGCTCAATTGGCCTGCCAACTCTCCTGACCTGAACCCCATAGAGAATCTGTGGGATATTGTGAAGAGAAAGTTGAGAGACGCAAGACCCAACACTCTGGATGAGCTTAAGGCCGCTATTGAAGCATCCTGGGCCTCCATAACATCTCAGCAGTGTCACAGGCTGATTGCCTCCATGCCACGCCGCATTGAAGCAGTCATTTCTGCCAAAGGATTCCCGACCAAGTATTGAGTGCATAACTGAACATTATTATTTGTTGGTTTTTTTGTTTGTTATTAAAAAACACTTTTATTTGATTGGATGGGTGAAATATGCTAATTTATTGAGACAGGTTTTTTAGGTTATCAGGAGTTGTATGCCAAAATCATCAGTATTAAAACAATAAAAGACCTGACAAATTTCAGTTGGTGGATAATGAATCTATAATATATGAAAGTTTAATTGTAATCATTACATTATGGTAAACAATGAAATTTAACACTATATGCTAATTTTTTGAGAAGGACCTGTAGATAGGAAGGTGCACCGAACTGTTTGGCCGCACGAAGGGTGCATTGATCACTTGTACTTCATGTGAACAGTCATTCTGTGCTGATATGAGTCCCTTTAAGAAAAGACGCTCCGGATTTATTATTTTAAGGGAATACAAGACATCGCAGGAGAGAAAACAGGCCAAAAGTCTTCGAGAAAGTCTTTCCAGAAGGGTAAAATAAAAAACCCAAGATCAAGTGTGGATTCAGAATAACATCATGTCTGCAAATTGAGATTTTGGTCTTAAAAACAGATGTACCCTCATCAGACTGTTGGGCCGCTTCATTATTTCATTTTTGCCAGTTTTCTGGCTTTAAAAAGTTAAATATTTTGTGAGTTTTTACCCTGGCTACTTTTCAATAATGTGGCTAATACTCAGATGAGTGTGGCAAACAACATACAAAAAATTAACTACAATTTCCTCCAGAAAATGGCGTAAATTATAACAATCAGTACAAAGCACCTCTTAATAAATTTGACTTACTTTAGTGGACTTTTCTTCAAAATGGACTTAAAAGGTATTGCTGCCTTCCAGGGAAGTTGGCCGCAAACTGTATAACACACTTAAAAATAGACTTAGCAGGTAATCACCATTCCTGGTGCCAGGGCCAGTTCCCACCACCCTTCACTGGGTCGCGCACCAGCTCCCAGACACTGCTCGAGTCCTGGTGATTTTGCTGAAGCAGTGACGTCACAGCAGCACACATCAATGCTCTAATCAATCACTGAGCTCAGAGGCTGTGCCAAGGTTAAGATCATCGCTACAGCAAAAGCACCAAGACCGTAGCAGTAGTTGGGAGCTGGTGATTGACCCAGAGAGGACTTTAGGTATTTTACAGTCTGGGGCACACTTTTCTGAAAGTGGGCAACTCCTTTAAGAAATGACAGTCTTGATGAATGTTCACATTGGTTTAGCATGACAATAAAGAGAATTAATCACTAACGACACAGCATTTATTCTTAGTTAGGCCAGACATCCATTTTCAGTAGGCCAAGAGACATAGGCTGAACATTATTGAATGTTTTTCTTCGGTTGGTCAGACTATTGACATACGAGTCTGAACGTTGACTATTAAAATTGATGTTTGTGAATGCCTGCTGTTTACCGCTTATATAAGCTCCTACAAGTTATCGTGTTGATATCCTTGGAAGACAATGACAAAGGGTCATTGAACAATCGGTTTGCCAATATGTTGATTACCCATTGTACCAGGCCATGCAGTTTGTTGACTGCAAACATTATGGGATAAACTAAGAACCCTCGAACAATGAGAGATGAGCTCCTGCCACCTTCCCCCAATCCTGTGGAAAAATGCCTGACTAACAGCAGTGCACTGCCTGTTTCCAAAAACATTCTATCAGACAGCAGCCAGGACACCATGGCTACATCAAGACTCTCTGCAGAACAGCAGCCAAGACACCATCAAGGGGAACACTGATTTGACATTCTACAGGAAGCCAGCTTAAGGGACCTTGGCCCTAGCTGAAAGAATACAGATCTGTTTAATTTACCATCAATGAACCCATGCAGATGTTTGGGGAAGTTAGGATTGGGACCCTCCAGTCACTTGGCCCCATGGATACGCTTGCAGAAGCCAAGATTGGGACCCACCGGTCACCGGGCTACATGGAGATGTTCAGAGAAACCAGGATGTGATCCTCTGATCAATTGGCCACTTGCCTCAGTGAATTGTTAGCTTCCTAAGCTTGTCGTTATCTCCTCTCGGTGGGTGCCCACCAAACTCAGGATGCCACTTCAACGTAGCTATCCAAGCAAAGGATTTTACAAATGTGCTGGTGATCATTGCAACACATGTGAATTTGCTGCAAATAAGAAAAAAAAAATTGTCTTCCATAAGGCACAGTACACATTCATTCATCAACTGCAACTCAGGCCATGTGGTTTATTGCATTGAGTTGCATCGAGTGCCGTGCAGGCAACCTCAAGTACATTGGTTGTACAGCCAGAAAATGAACAAAAAGGATTGTTGAACATATTGCAAACATCAAAAATAACTATAGTCAGTAGCGTAGCTACCGAGGGGCAAAGGGTGCGGGCGCCCCGGTGCTCTTAGGGGGCCCACCTGGAACGACGCCATTGTAACTATTGGCACGCGCAGCATTTACATTATGCGGCAGAGCAGGGAGAATCGATCTCACTTCTCTGCCGCCCGGCTGCTATGGGGCTCTGAGCAGGCTTTGGGGCGATGCCAGTAGTGGGCCCCCCGCCGTCATCGGAAGATCAGCTCTACCGGCATTTAGCCGATACAGCTGATCGCATTGATGGGAGGAGCGCTGCGCTCCTTCTCCAATCATCCTTCTGTCAGTGTCGGCGTCTGACGTCGCCGACACTGACAGCGGGCGTGATGAGGTCACTGCCCGGCGCCCACTGTCAGGACATCAGCGGGAGCAGCGCAGGAACCAGGAAGAAGAGAGGTATTTATTTATTTTTATGGGGGCTGCTGCTGCCTTATTACAGGGTCTGACTATGGGGGTACTGCATTATTATAGGGTCTATGGGGGCTGCCTTATTACAGGGTCTGACTATGGGGGCTGCCTTATTACAGGGTCTGACTATGGGGGTGCTGCATTACAGGGTCTGACTATGGGGGCTGCCTTATTACAGGGTCTGACTATGGGGGTGCTGCATTACAGGGTCTGACTATGGGGGCTGCCTTATTACCGGATCTGCCTATAAGGGTGCTGCCGCATTAAAGGGTCTGACTATGGGGGCTGCCTTATTACAGGTTCTGACTATGGGGGTGCTGCTTTATTACAGGGTCTGTCTATAGGGGTTGCCTTATTACAGGGTCTGCCTATAGGGGTGCTGCCTTATTACAGGGTCTGACAATGGGGGCTGCCTTATTAAAGGATCTGCCTATAGGGGTTGCCTTATTACAGGGTCTGTCTATAGGGGTTGCCTTATTACAGGGTCTGCCTATAGGGGTTGCCTTATTACAGGGTCTGCCTATAGGGGTGCTGCCTTATTACAGGGTCTGACAATGGGGGCTGCCTTATTAAAGGATCTGCCTATAGGGGTTGCCTTATTACAGGGTCTGTCTATAGGGGTTGCCTTATTACAGGGTCTGCCTATAGGGGTTGCCTTATTACAGGGTCTGCCTATAGGGGTGCTGCCTTATTACAGGGTCTGACAATGGGGGCTGCCTTATTAGAGGATCTGCCTATAGGGGTTGCCTTATTACAGGGTCTGCCTATAGGGGTGCTGCCTTATTACAGGGTCTGACAATGGGGGCTGCCTTATTAGAGGATCTGCCTATAGGGGTTGCCTTATTACAGGGTCTGCCTATAGGGGTTGCCTTATTACAGGGTCTGCCTATAGGAGTGAACCAAAACCCTAGCTACGCCTCTGACAATAGTACATACTTAGGAGCGGTAAAACATTTCACCTTTATACACAAAGGAAATCCAATTTTGTTTTCGAAGAACTTAAAAAAAAAAAAATCAAACAACCAGTTCGTGGAAGAAATTGGCAAAAATCTTTAGCCCTCAGAGAGGCACTTTGGATTCTTGACTTGGACACTAAGCTTCCAAAAGGAATGAACTGTAAAAAGGACTTCTTGTATTAACTAATCAATTTCATATTAATTAGCAATATCAATACAGTATGTACCGTATTTTCCGGCGTATAAGACGACTTTTTAACCCCTGAAAATCGTCTCAGTCGGGGGTCGTCTTATACGCCGGGTACGGCGTGTGCAGGGAGCGATCCTGGATAGTTCCCAGGGTCTGAAGGACCCCCCCCCCCATTCCAATCCCATGTTTGGCTGCAATCACCAGCATGATTGGCACATTCCTGATATCTCCAACCGAGATCTCCAATTGCAATGGTGTGGTGAGCTAATCCCTATATTTATTGCTTTCACAATTGGGGGTAGTCGGCCCTGGAAGCCCCAGAGTTGCAGCTGATCTAATCCCAGCGAGTCAGCGGAAGGGTGTCATTTTGCACCATCTTAGGTATTGTGCTAGGACTGTTCTATATGTTGTCTGTTGGTGGTTCAATAAAGTATTGCCAAGCTGTGTTGTCTTACCGTTCTGCCCGCGGGAAAGCAGAGTGGGCGTTCAGCGGTATGACCCTGGTCCATGCGATCTCAGGCCAGCGGACGAGAGTATTCACTGACCCTCATTTCTCCACAATCACTCTTCTATAATGATCGGAGGGACATGAGGAATGACGAGTATGTAACATTTATATTTTAGGCTCCGAAAATAAATAGGACCATATAGGCATGAGAAGCAAGTTTGAACCCCAACTGTAATAAAACTGGTGCAAAAGATTGTAGTTAATTTCCAAGTACCCATTGCCTCTGAGCTGGATTTTTTTTTATAATATGACAGATTACACATTGAGATCTCTGGCCGAAAAATTGTGTTCTGGTTACTGATCATTCAAGCATTTAGTAGTCGATACTAGACTTCATTAATAGGACCTTCCAACATGTCTCAAGTCTTAGGTCACACGATTCTCAGTATCAGTGCGGCATTGTTCATTTTTGATCCATCGTTCATTACATTCATAGTAGGTGTGTTGAATGGGGGGTATTTAGCGATATCTGAATGTAATGACACCTATACAAGAACAGCAGTGAGTCCATCTTGTTATAATAAAAAAAAACATATAGAATTCTTAGAAGATAGAAGTAGTATATCGAATCAAAGAACCATCCACATTTATTGTCAAAATGAGTTTAACAGAAACATCACAAATCAGGACACAGAAATTCAACAGAAAAAAAAAACTAATTTCCAGCAAGGTGAATAAAAACTTATTTACAAGACTCTACGTCACACAGAGACATTTTGCTTCAGGCGCTTCTCCAAAGTTGCTTCCGTTTAGATCTCCCGTCAGATGTTTTAATAGAATTGGGGAAGATGCAAAAGCAGATTGGGCATATTTGATGCCAAAAGTGCACGTGGGAGTGTTTCCGACATCATACTATTACTTTGTTAAGCATTTCCACTAATTTGTCATCTGCATCTCTGCCATCATATCTGGGTAACAAAGCCAGAAAAGTTTTTGAAATTTGGGAGGAAGATTTGAAGAGTTTTATCTAAAAAAAACAAAACAAACAAAAAAAAAAAACTTAAGGTACCGTCACATTAAGCGACGCTGCAGCGATATAGGCAACGATGCCGAGGTCCCCGGGTGACTGTGAGCGCCGGCCGGCCGTAAAGCAGAGCACAGCGGTAACGTCACCGCTGTGTTTTACGGCCGGCGCTCAGTCAGTGCGGGAAGCTGACTGCGAGGGATGCGACAGACACCGGAATGTAAGTATGTAGTGTGTTTTTTTTTTTTTTTTAGGTAACCAGGGTTAATATCAAGTTACTAAGCGCGTCCCTGCGCTTAGTAACCCGATGTTTACCCTGGTTACAAGTGAAGACATCGCTGAATCGGCGTCACACACGCCGATTCAGCGATGTCAGCGGGTGATCCAGCGACGAAATAAAGTTCTGGCCTTCTAGCTCCGACCAGCGATCTCACAGCAGGATCCTGATCGCTGCTGCGTGTCAAACACAACGATATCGCTAGCGAGGACGCTGCAACGTCACGGATCGCTATCGTTCTAAAGTCGCTCAGTGTGAAGGTACCTTTAGGGTATGTGCACAGTTTGTTGCATTTTTGGGGAGCAGCTCCTCATCAAAAAAACCTGTGGAAACCTTTTCCAATTGAAAAGCTTTTTTTTTATTTTCCTGAAAAAGTTTTGAAAAACATCTGGTGGAAAATGGAAAGTGTATGTCACTTCTTTGAAGTGGATCCTTAAGGAAACCTCTCTAAATTAGGTAAGGTCAAATCAATAGATTCCAAAAAAAAAAACCTCTTCAAAAATTCCCCAAGGGTATGTGCACAAAACATCTATTTCAGGCAGGTTCCACCTAAAATCTGCCTGAAAAAAAACAAATGCAGCAAAAGTGCCCCCCAAAAATAAACATAATCCCAAACAAAATGTCAAAACGACATTGTGCACGTTACTACTTTTAACCACTTCAGGGATTGGAAAAGTTGAATGTTAAAAAAATGGCACACATTCTTCTGGCACCTTCTTACTTAACATTAAAACGTGAAAGCTGCCGCCACAAGAACGGCTGGCTTTTTCCTGACGTGGCTTCACCTGGGAAAACTCGTCCAAAACAAGAGAATTTTCTGAATCAGTTTCTGCTTAAAAACTCATGGTTTTTGAAGATCTCAAAAAAACTACATGCTTTTACCACTCAACTTGAACACTTTGGCCGGTTCGACAGACAGTATGGCCACCGATTTCCTGTCCTCCAGCAAAGTGCAATTCAGACATGTGAATGGGAATCCAAGAAAACGACATTAAGGCACATTTTTTGTTTCTAGATCAAAGCCACAACTCGCCACATGCCCAGACAACAAGAGATTGTCAGCTCATGCTGAAAGTTGTTGTTTCTAGCAAGGTCACAGGAGACTACTGCTCTTATCTTCTCAAGACAGTAGCAGAAGGAACAGCAAATCATGGTCATACTCAGCTCTTTTTCTGCAGTAAAAAAAAAAAATTCCCTCTAGATTATTTGGTAAAAGGCAAATATAAAAACATCCTTTTCTAGCCATTCCTTATCCAAAGGTTTCTTCCTACACCAAAAATAAATACACCACTTAAATGTACTATACATTGCCACCACCGGTTTTGTATGACACCAGACAATTCTTAGAAATAAGAAATAGTAAATAAAATGGACTCATTCTGTACGTTTGGTGAAAAGAAAAAAAAAAATCTTAACGTTGACAACTGCTGCTATAAAACATCAAGAGAACACATCATGCTACAATTATGGTGCAACCAGCAGCATGAAGGTCACGAAATGTGTCATGGAAGATCACGACCATGTATTACACACGTAATACTAAATACATGGAACGCTATAGGGACTGGTTTGCAGTAAGAAAACAAAATGCCATCTATATAGTAACTTTTTGGGGGGTTTCACTGCGTTGTTCAATTTTTTAAATGTTTTTATCCCTACAAATTTAGGTATTTTTAGGTGCAAATTGGTCCCAACAAGCATGTCATCCTGATCATAGGAAACTAACCACTATCCAGCTGCAAGAAAGGTAAACTCAATTTCTTGAGTTATGGTCCCCTTGGGCTAAGACTCCCCCCATTTTTGTTCTTCTATTCCAACTTCTATCTGACACCTACCGTCCATTATCAATCTTTAATTTTTCCCCACCAGCATTCCTCGCCCATTCCAAAGCTGTAGAAGAATTCATTGCAGTTGTGTTATTTAATGGTGTAGAGCCTGTACGTCCTGTGATAAAGGCGTCCAATACTGCCAATATCTGGGGACGTTTCCTCTACATTCATGGCTTGTTGCATTATACAGTTTTTACATTTACCCTCTCTCCCCCTCCCAGTAACACGTTAAAAAAAATATATTTGAGACAAAATAATTGTGCAAAGAGGCACAGAAACAATAAAACAATGGGTACAATTATATCACACAGGCAATCCTGGAACCAACTAAAAGATGTAACTTGTGTCTAAGTGAGTGAAGATGAAGTCGTATCTGTTGTCCATCCAGACTACAACTTCGCTCTGTTTATGGCATTTCTTCAAAAGCCTTGTTATCTGCACCTGTAGGAAGAAGATGGAGTTAGGCAAGTGAAAGCTCAGGAGATGTACAAAAATAAAAAATATCGGAATATTTAACTTGTCCAACATTAAAAGGTCCGAGTATCAACCAAGATGTTTGGACTTGTATGCCTCATGACCCAAAAATCAATAGCCTCACATATACCTATGAGGATGTTGAGTTTAGGACCGCGAGGCCAGACACAGGACCGCGAGGCCCGACACAGGACCGCGAGGCCTGGCACAGGACCATACTTGGACCATGAATGTTGGATGTGTTAGGCTAAGTTCCCACTATGAGTTTTTGCTGCCGCATATTTTGCAAAAAAAACAAACAAAAACAAAATAAAAACAGAGTATTACAGTTCCAGCAAAGTAGATGGGTTTATAGAGATTTCATGCCCACTGTGCTTTTTTTAAACGCAGCTAAATTGACCTGCGGTATGCGTTTGAAACCTGCAACCTGTCAATTTCTCTTGAGATAAATATGCATTCTATTTGTGGATTTTCAGGACTTCTATGAGATGAGGAAAATCCACAGGTAAAAGGAAAAAAAAAAAAAAACAGTAAAAACCTATGTAATCTGCACATGACTATCAATAAGGTTTTATAAAAACAAAGTAATAGAAAGTGTCCCAAACAAAGCAGTTTTATGTAAAAGCATAACATACCAAAAGCCGACAAAAACCGCATGTAAGAAAATAAAAATTGCACTCAAACACACAATTTAAGAAAAAAAAACAACAGAATTTAGCCAATTGGTGCAGTAATGCTGCAGAAAATATGCAAGATCAAAAAGAAAACTACTTGTGGGAACTTAACCTTAAACTGACCTGTGGGTAAAATCCCTCCCTGTATGATCCCTATTATTTGGATGGAATGAACATCACAGCATGAGATACAAAACAAGAAAAAAAACAAACACAGCGGTATACAGGGCATCATCTGGTTAACGTTCAGAACTTAAAGGGGTTTTCCCACGAACAAAGTTACCGTAATATTGAAATTGATATTAATCAATAGATTTTGGAACAACTTCCACAATTGGATGTATTAAAAAAAAAAATGTTCCTGTGCCAAGATAATCTTATACATGTGCCCCTGCTGTGTACTGTGTAATGGCCGTGTCTTACTGTACAGGGACATGGACTGATCGTACCACAGCTCCCGGGCAGGATGCAAAAGAGTATACAGACATTAAGGCAGGGGACCACAGCTGACTCTTTCGGTGAGATAACACATTATTTTAAAAACAGACAGTGTTTTATTAAAAAAAAAATATATATATTTGCGATCCCGTGCTGTAATGACTGTATACTTTTGCTTCTCCCTGCCCAGGAGCTGTGGTATGATCAGACCATGTTCCTGTACGGTCAGACACGGCCATTACACAGTACACAGCAGGGGCTCATTTATAAGATTATCTCGGCACAGGAACATTTTATTTGAACACATCCAATTGAGGAAATTATTATTATTCCAAGATCTATTAATTAAAATGTAACTTTGTCGTTGGGAAAACTCCTTTAAGGCCACGCGCACAAGGCATCTTTTAGACAAGGTGGTACTCCCATAGTCTTTGAAGTAGAAGACAAAGAGTGTTTTTTCTGAAGTCCTTCTCTTTTTTCTTATACATTTTATATATCAAATAGTGATGCCTGAAAAATGGACCCATCACAGATTTTGAAGGCCGAAGCAGGTAAAAGATGTTAGAAACGACAGAACATGTGCACAGCAAGTCGTTTTGACATTGCAGTGCCTATGTACATTATTTTTCATTTCTATTGAGCACTTTCTCAGGTGTGGAAGTGGAATCTGCCAGAAAAAGACGCCTGTGCACATGCCCTCACAGAATAAAGCGTTTTTGTTTCACCCAATGATGCACGCCCTGTGTTATTTGCTGTAGTATGTGCCGAACCAAGGCAGAGCCCATGCATAAGAGTCCGACAATCATCTTTATTTTCACTGAGCCAATTTTTCTTATATTAAAATGGAATTTGTCAGCAGGTATTTGCTATGTAATCTGATAGCAGCATGATGTAGGAGCAGAGACCCTGATTCCAGCAATGTATCACATAAAGCAGTTGTGATAGGATCACGATTTTCTCTGCTGCAGATCTAGCAGAGCTCTGAATGCCGAGCCCTTTATATTCCCACCCACACCACTGCTTAGCAGCTGTCAATGCACAGTGTTCACAGAAAGCTGGTGTGGGCGTGGCTGGACCAGTAAGCACCAGACATCTAGTCCAGTAGCAATAATCTGCTGATAAAACACTGATTTTATTAAAACAGCAAAACCCAGCCTAGTAAGTGACACATCGCTGGAATCAGGGCCGCTGCCCCTACATCATACTATTCTCAGATGACATAACAATAACCTGCTGATAGGTTCCCTTTAAATGGAACCTGTCACCTGAATTTGGCGGGACCGGTTTTCCGTCATATGGGCAGAGTTTTCGGGTGTTTGATTCACCCTTTCCTTACCCGCTGGCTGCATGCTGGCCGCAATATTGGATTGAAGTTCATTCTCTGTCCTCCATAGTACACGCCTGCACAAGGCAATCTTGGAGGACAGAGAATGAACTTCAATCCAATATTGCAGCCAGCGGGTAAGGAAAGGGTGAATCAAACACCCGAAAACCGGTCCCGCCAAATTCAGGTGACAGGTTCCCTTTAATTATACAAGGTAAGGTATATAAAATAGTTGCTCACCCTAGAGAATCACACTGAAGATGCACACCCTATAAATGGCATTTAATATGGGAAGCTTGTGTGATGTATCCTTATTTATTAGCATTTCCATGAGTTCCCTAGGGGGACTACATGGGCAAGGAGATGGGACAAATTCATGAGCACATTCAGAAGTTGTTTCCAGCTGTCCAAACGTCAAGGAAAACTAAGATTGTTAACATAGGCCTGAATGTGGACGTTTTTCCATTATCATGCTTGTGGCTGCAAAATATGGACATACAGCATGCAAATAAGAGAAGCCGACACAATCACGACAAATAGGGAAGGTTATCTTTGGCCATGCTTGGAAATACTGCATACTGACTAAAAAGCCTACTTACCACCTTATTTAGTCGGATAGCTGGCATAGCCACTTGGCTCACCTGGATATGGTGGTGGACCCTGTCCAGCATACATAGACTGGTTTGCCACCGGCATGTATCCTGTAGCCGGTGTGGAAAATGGCATTTGTACCATGGGCTGCTGGCGAACATTAGTGACCGTCATGTTAGTCACATGAACTGCTGAAAAGTCAAGGGAAATAATTATAAAAAAAAAAAAAAAAAAATTAATAAAATGACAAAACTAAGGTTTCATTACGTAATGAACCTGACGGCTGTTTAATAATGCCGAATGTACGGGAATCAAAAAATACTGACAGGCTCTAATTACCAAAATCTCTAAGCGTCGGAGCACCAGACAAGAGTCCACTGAGCTTAACTATGTGCAAGAAAGGCTCATTCACACATGCGGTATTCCATATATGAGAAAAACTGACAGTTTCATCAGCAAATTTTGGTCAGTTTCATCCGTTTTTCTCGTACGTCAAAAGGAAAAAAACCAAATATTCCCGATTCTTCTCATATATAACAGTCTCTGAAAATCAGACCACAAACGGACATCCGAGAGCGGTCCGATTAATTTCACAGATCCATAGACTTACATTGCCATTTCCTATTCGACACTCGGATCAAAATCTGACAGGTCTACGTGATTTTGCACAGACCACTAGGTACGTGGAAAATCACGGACATGTGAACAACCCCATTCACTATAGTAGGAGACATACGAATAGCGTTCGCACATGAAAAACAGATATCTGAAAAAGGGGAGATTATCAATCAAGCCAAGCTGTGGAAGGAGAAACTGAGGAAGCCACCCTGTGGACAAATCTATGAGAGCCCGACACTTATGCTTCAGAAAATCCAAATCTCTTATGCTTTATATCATCCTCACAAGGTCCAGCTCCGAGTTTCTCCCGGTGTTTGTTATCGACAGCGCTGCAAATGTAGCATCAGTGCTGCAGTCAGTGGCAGAGACTCAGCGTCGGACCTAGGGAGGACAAGTAACCCCTAAGGACAGAGGTTTTCTGAACCCGGGAAACCCTCTTAAAGGGAAGGTGCCACCAGTTTTCTCGTATTTTGTTTTTTAGTGAAATTAAGCTTAAAATAGTAATTAAAATGTATTAATGCAATGTTTGCACTGTTTGCAAACATTTCTATATGAAAAATATTATATATTTTTCTACAAATATACATATTTACCACTAGGGGGAGCATTTTCCGTTTTAGACCTCAAGCAGCTATAGTAAGATTTAGCAGCTCTGCCCCAGGGATATTAGACCACCCAAAAGGAGAGGGAAATGGTGATGTCAGCAGTTACTGCCCCAACAGTAAGAATGAAGAGCAGCATCACAGGGCAGCGCCATTTTGTGTGTGACTGCCCTGTGACCTGCTGTCACCAGCAGTTACTGCATCAGAGGCACAGCGTGTTTACAGAGGAGCAGAACACAGTGGGCTCAGCAGCATCTGGACCCAAGAAGAGTGAAGACATGTGGTGTGAATGGAGCAGCATTGGGAGCTGTCTGGGAGCTCCAGCTCTGCAGTGAATAGCCAGGCATTATGGAGGGAGGGGAGAGATGCATTGTATGGCTAAGGCCGGGGTCACACTAGACCGTAATACGGACGAGTGCAATGCGATAAAAAAAAAAAAATCGCATAGCACTCGTCCCAATGTTAATCTATGGGGCAGCTCCCATCATCCGATATTCTCTCGGCCGTATTCAGGATCCGAGTGAAATCGCAGCATGCTGCAATTCTCAGCGTATCTCGGCCGAGAATCGCCAATGAAAGTCTATGGGGGTGAGGGGAAAAAAAAAAAAAAAAAAAAAAAAAAAAAAAAAAAAATCGCACAGCACACGGACCATCAGTGTGACGTGCGAGAAATTCTCAGGCATTGGGCAGGTGACAGGAAAGGCTCAGCCATTATTTGCTCATTTTGCAAGTGTGTGAGAAAATCTCACCATACGGATGTCACACGGATGCCAAACGGATCATGGGATGCGAGAAAATCGCATCCTCGCACTGCACACGGATCACTGTTTTGGTAACATTTGTGCGATTCTCGTCCATCAAAAAACGGACCTTTTTTATACGTTGTGTGTGTCCCCGGCCTAAGAGTGACTGATGGGAGAGAAAGAGACGTGAAGTATGATGAGTGAGACATATGGAGTGTGATGGGGAGATACACCTTGAGGCTGTGTGCACACGTTCAGGATTTTTCGCATTTTTTTGCGTTTGTTCGCTATAAAAATGTGATAAAAACAATTTAAAAATGCATACATATGCATCCCATCATTTATAACTCATTCCGCAATTTTTGTGCCTATGTTGCGTTTTTTTTCTGGGGGAAAAACGCATCGCAGTAAAAAACGCAACATGTTCTGCACATGTCGTGTCTCCTCCTTTGATGTGGGCTCCGGCGCTGAGCCCACATCAAAGTCACGACATGTCGGCTGTTTTGTACAGCTGACATGTGCGCGCAATAGCGGCAGGTGAAATCGCAATTCACCCGCCGCTATTAACCTGTTAAATGCCGCTGTCAAATGCTGACAGCGGCATTTAACTACCGCTTCCAGCCGCGCGGCCAGAAATGGGCGTATCGTCCACCCCCGTCACATGATCAGGGGTTGGCGATGCGTCAGGATGTTCACCATAGAGGTCCTTGAGACCTCTATAGCTACTGATGCCGGCCCGCTGTGATCGCCTCCCTGTGGTCGGCACTCATAGCAAGCCTGTAATTCAGCTACGGAGCAGCAATCTGATGATCGCTGCTATGTAGCAGAGCCGATCAGGCTATGCCAGCTTCTAGTTTCCCATGGAGGCTATTGATGCATGGCAAATGTAAAAAAAAAAGTTTTTAAAAATATGAAAAAAAAAAAAAAAATTAAAGTTTAAATCACCCCCCTTTTGCCCCATCAAAAATAAAACAATAAAAAAATCAAACCTACACATATTTAGTATCGCCGCGTTCAGAATCGCCCAATCTGTCAATAGAAAAAAACATGACTGACATGTGCCCACAATAGCGGCAGGTGAGATCGCGATTCAACCGTTCCTCTGTATGTGTTTTCCGTCCGGCGGAAACAGCTGTTTTGACGGATCCTGCAAAAAAACGGATGAAACGTGTGGCTATCCGGCGCTAATACAACTCAATGAGAAAATAACGGATCCGGCGGAAAAAAACTGATCTGGCAGAAAAAAAAAGTAAATTGTGGAAAAAAACGGATCTGGCGTGAAAAAACGGATCCGGCGGAAAAAACTGATCTGGCAGAAAAAAAAGGAACTTGTGGGAAAAAAACGGATAAGGCAGAAAAAAAACGGATAAGGCGGAAAAAAAGGATCCGATGGAAAAAAAAAACTGATCTGGCAGAAAAAAAAGGAAATTGTGGAAAAAAACGGATCCGGCGGGTAAAAACAGATCAGGCGGGAAAAAAAAGGATCCGATGGAAAAAAAAAAACTGATCTGGCAGAAAAAAAAGGAAATTGTGGAAAAAAACGGATCCGGCGGGAAAAAACAGATCCGGCGGGAAAAAACAGATCCGGCGGGAAAAAACAGATCAGGCGGGAAAAAACAGATCAGGCGGGAAAAAACAGATCAGGCGGGAAAAAAAAGGATCCGATGGAAAAAAAAAAAACTGATCTGGCAGAAAAAAAAGGAAATTGTGGGAAAAACCGGATCCGGCGGGAAAAACCGGATCCGGCGGGAAAAACCGGATCCGGCGGGAAAAACGGATCTGGCGGAAAAAAACGGATTCTGCAAATGTGCTCGCAGGATGCGTTTTTTCCCCATAAACTTGTATTAGCGACAGATCGTGACGGATGGCCACACGTCGCGTGGTCGCGTCCGTCGTGCAACGGATCTGTCGTGTTTTGGCGGACCGTCGGCACGAAAAAACGTTCAAGTGACCTTTTTTTGTCCAGCGCGTCCGCCATTTTCTACAGCGCTGCCAAAACTCCGCCCCCTCCTTCTAGACTTCAGAATGGGCAGTGGATGTGTTGAAAAACTGCATCCGCTGCCCACGTCGGGCACAAATTTCACAACGTGCGTCGGTACGTCGGCCCGACGCATAGCGACGGACTCGTACCGACGCAAGTGTGAAAGAGGCCTTTGTGAGGGTTGAATTTAAAAAAACCAAAAAAAACCGCGTGGGCGCCCGTGCAATTTTCTGCGCCAGAGGGGGAAAGCCGACGGCCGGGGGCCAATATCTGTAGCCTGCTATGAATATCAGCCCGCAGCTGTCTGTATAGCCTTTACTGGCTATTAAAATAAGGGGACCCCAAAAAAAAAAATTGCGTGGGGTCCCCCTATATTTTATAGCCAGAAAGGCTACGCAGACAGCTGCAGGCTGATATTCATAGCCTAGAGAGGGGCCATGGATATTGCCCCCCCAGGCTACAAATACCAGTCCGCAGCCGCCCCAGAAATGGCGCAATTCCGGCACTTAGCCCCTCTCTTCCCACTCCCGTGTAGCGGTGGGATATGGGGTAATGAAGGGTTAATTTCACCTTGCTATTGTAAGGTGACATTAAGCCGGGTTAATAACGGAGAGGCGTCAATAAGACGCCTATCCGTTATTAATCCAATAGTAAGAAAGGGTTAAAAAAAACACGCACACATTAGGTAAAAAGTATTTTAATATTCTTCATTTCACCATACTTACCATACTTCAGCGCCTGCAAAAAACGTAAAATAATAAACCATATACTACCTATCCGCAGTAGTCCAATTAATATCGAGTGTCCCACGACGATCTCCCCTATAGAACAGTGACATCGGGTGATGTCACTGCTCTATAGACAGTGACACTGACAGGAGACAATGGCTCCTCCAGTGCATCACTGAGAGGTCACCTTAGGACAAGGTCTCACTTTATGGCAATTGCTGCCTGGGAAAATTTCTCATACAGCAATGGCATAAAGTGAGACTAGGGACTTTTTTTTTTACAGCGGCGGAGGAATACAGTGGTGGAAGGATACCTTCCTGCTGTCATTGTGTTCCTGGAGCCCCTAGAGAGCAGTCGCATTATCTGATGCTGCTGCTCTCCACGGGAGATCATCGTGGGACACTCGTGGATTTCTGCGGACAGGGAGTATATTGGTTGTTTGTTTTTTTAATATTTTTTTTACAGATGACACTGGCTTCGGGGAACAAAGTGACAAGTAATGGCGAGTATGAAATCTATGTTTAATGTACTGTATGTCTATATGTATGTATGAATGTATTGTATGTTGCATGTATGTGGCATGTATGTGGCATGTATGTGGCATGTATGTGGCATGTATGTGGCATGTATGTGGCATGTATGTGGCATGTATGTGGCATGTATGTGGCATGTATGTGGCATGTATGTGGCATGTATGTGGCATGTATGTGGCATGTATGTGGCATGTATGTGGCATGTATGTGGCATGTATGTGGCATGTATGTGGCATGTATGTGGCATGTATGTGGCATGTATGTGGCATGTATGTATGGAGTATTTTTTTTTTTTCATTCAACACATTAGCCGGATGATGGGACTATTACTGTCCCATAATTGGCTAATGTGTCAATCACTGTCATTATAGCAGGAATCGTCTGATGGGACTTGTAGTCCCATCGGACGATGCTTGCATACACGCATAGAGACCCCCCCACGCTGCAGAGACCCCCCCACGCCGCACAGAGACCCCCCCCCGCCGCACAGAGACCCCCCCACGCCGCACAGACCCCCCACGCCGCACAGAGACCTCCCCACGCCGCACAGAGACCTCCCGACGCCGCAGAGACCTCCCCACGCCGCACAGAGACCCCCCGATGCCGCACAGAGACCCCCCCACGCCGCACAGAGACCTCCCCACACCGCAGAGATCCCCCGACGCCGCACAGAGATCCCCCCCGACGCCGCAGAGACCCCCCCACGCCGCACAGAGACCTCACCACGCCGCAGAGACCCCCTGACGCCGCAGAGACCTCCCCACGCCGCTCAGAGGTCCCCGACGCCGCACAGAGACCCCCTCACGCCGCCCAGAGACCCCCTCACGCCGCCCAGAGATCCCCCACGCCGCCCAGAGATCCCCCCACGCCGCCCAGAGATCCCCCCACGCCGCACAGAGACCCCCCCACGCCGCACAGAGACCCCCCCGACGCCGCAGAGACCCCCCCCACGCCGCCCAGAGATCCCCCCACGCCGCCCAGAGATCCCCCCACGCCGCCCAGAGATCCCCCCACGCCGCACAGAGACCCCCACGCCGCACAGACCCCCCACGCCGCCCAGAGATCCCCCACGCCGCCCAGAGATCCCCCACGCCGCCCAGAGATCCCCCCACGCCGCCCAGAGATCCCCCACGCCGCCCAGAGATCCCCCACGCCGCCCAGAGATCCCCCCACGCCGCCCAGAGATCCCCCACGCCGCCCAGAGATCCCCCCACGCCGCACAGAGACCCCCACGCCGCACAGACCCCCCACGCCGCCCAGAGACCCCCCCCACGCTGCCCAGAGATCCCCCACGCCGCCCAGAGATCCCCCCACGCCGCCCAGAGATCCCCCCACGCCGCACAGAGACCCCCCCACGCTGCACAGAGACCCCCCCGACGCCGCAGAGACCCCCCCCACGCCGCCCAGAGATCCCCCCACGCCGCCCAGAGATCCCCCCACGCCGCACAGAGACCCCCACGCCGCACAGACCCCCCACGCCGCACAGAGACCCCCCCCACGCCGCACAGAGAGGGAGAGTGACACAGGGGGAGAGTGCAGTTTACCGAGATCACTGGGACTCTGTGCAAGTGGGGAGGCGGAGACAGAGCAGGAGAAGCACACAGGGCAGAGTGTGAGGAGCAGAGGATGTCTGCCCAGAACGTGCAGTGCCTGGAGTACAGAGGAGCAGTGAGGGCTTCTTCTCTCCTGTGATAGAGAGTAAGTGGAGCTCGGCAGATAGCACAGGGCTCTAATAAAATGGCAGCTAGTCACACCTACAGCAGTGAGTTGTGCAGCCCACAGAGGCGTGCCCAGCTCACTGCTAATGCTGCTGCAATGTTACAGATGGGGTCCGAGCCGGTCTATTATCTCCTATGTCCATGGGGTGCCGTAATCTGACACTGATAGTGCCCTGCTACTGCTGCAAAACCACGATGTCAGCCCCCAGTGCATTCTTTCTACTCATATATCACACGAAATCTGTTTTACATGCATTCAAATCTGGGTTATAACAGCATGTTATGCTACATTACATTGATTAATTAATGATCTACAAACGCGGTACCTTCCCTTTAAAGCTTTAGTGCTCAATGAAGAAGTTGTTTGTCTTTAGTTCCTGAATTCTGTGGTTTTAGGCAGCAAGACATAGCATAGTTGAAAGGTTCCCTATCAATGGGATTGCGTCTGTCAAGTAGTAACCTATACATGGCATGCTAAAAATAAATACACCACAAAAAAAAACACCTTTCTTAAAGGAACCCTTCATTTATCAGATCCGTAATAGCGCAGTTCTATAAAATGCCTCTCATGTGTCTATGTGCCACTAAAACTAGTAATGACAAAATCACGTGTTTCATAAAATCAGAAATATGTCAGGACTGTTTTACCATTGAATATACTGGTATGATTATATATGCCTTAAAACAATAATAAAAAAAAGTCGAGCTGTCCATTTTGTTTATATAGCTTTCCATAGACAGTGGGGACCCAGATCCTGCTCGGCCCTCATCTATTTGTATGTCCGCTGACACATAGGAAGGTGAACTACAAGAGTTTGGTACACCTTGTCGCGGTGAGATGGCTTTTACGCTTTTTTGATCACAGTAGTGTTAACCGACTACCCCAATGTTATTTACATGTAGTATTCATTTACTACAGAGGATTTGCTCATTTTTTTTAACCTTCAGTTCTGTCTTACATGGCCACAGTGTGAATGTGCGCTTATGCATTGCATTTATGAGCCAGAGCATATGTTGGTATTTTTTTGGTTTTCCATTACATACATTTTCTCTAAGTTGTGTCTTAAGTCCAAGCTCTACATTCAGATTAGATTTACTTACGCTGTGAGCGCCGAGGACAGCAGAGTCCAAAGCACATGCAGAGAGATTTACAGCAACAAGCGATAACGCCGGCAACAAGAATGAAGAAGAGTACGATGCCACATCCAACCACAAAGTAAAGGCTATTGAAAAAGGGGAAAAAAATAAAATAAAAGCCTAGTTCATTTAAATACAATTACCGGTATATATGCTCTACCCTATTCAATTCTCAGTTTATTTATATACAATCATTATACATGCTTTGTCATATTCAATTAAAATTCTCATTTTTAATAACTATATAAAAAAGGTATTAAACCCATTAGATGAATTATTCATGAAATTAAACAAAAAAACAAAACACAAGTATGGAAGAAACACACTAAAAAAAATACCAATAAGGAATTTAGATTGTGAGCCCCAATGGGGACAATGATGATGAATGATGTCAGTATAGTGTTCTGGAATTAATGGCGCTATAAGAGTAAAATAATATTAGAAGACCATAAGTCTTGATTGCAAAAGAATGTAAATTACTTGTTCAAAATGCACATGAATTGGGACTGGTCCAGTTGGGTGCCCGGTAGAATGTTGCAGTATCGGTTTGTGCAGGATCCGGCGCAGAATGAAAGGACACAAGTCTGCCCTCGATGGAGCGTAAAGTCAGATCCCACGTAAGGCGCGCAGTCATCACCGAACACTAGAAAATATACAAGAATTACATAAAGCTTCACAAGTATTACATCAACGGGCAGCATTTGTGGTTACCGAGAGCCCACATATTACTTTTATTTCTCCAATTTACAGCGGGTGCGCTGCGTAGGACAGAAGAAAATGTTTTACTTCTCCATTTTCTAAATTTAGAGAATCCTGCCATATAACAGATGTGAGCAGACGAAAGGGAAACATCTGTGCCTCCAACCCTTCAAACAACATTACATATTGGATCATATCAATGAAGGTCAGAAGACAGATACCGGAGAGGTCCACTCATATTAGATTACTCACCATGGGTCTTATTGATCTTCGCAAATTTGAGTCATTGCTGCACAAAAGCCATTTCAGAGTTATACCGTATTTATATTTTGGAAGGTATATGTGGGAGGTGCATATGGGGTTGCAGGCTATTTGGGAGGGTGAATGTGGGGTTGCATGCTATAAGTGAGGGTGGGGTTGTAGGCTGTAGCTGTGGGGGTACAGGTAACATGTGAGGGTACACATGTAGTTGTAGGCTATATGTGAAGTTGCAGGTTATCTGCTCCCTTTAAGAACGAAGAGAGCGGTGGTGCGCATGATCCAAGGCTCTTCAGAACAGCAAGGCAGTCGGACCCCCCCAAGCAATTGTCCGCTATCCAATGGACATGAGAACAGCCCTTTAAGCAATAGAACACTATAGTACTGAAACTGGGCTGCAACCGAGAATGCAAGAGCTAATATTTCATTGCCTCTACAATGTATCCACCTTTAGGCATGAGTTTGACTTAAATCATACCCGTTGGAAGTTCAATTTGCATAATTTCCCCTGCAAAATTGTGATTATTGGCAAATATACGCCAACAAGATCCCTCTCCCCCTCCATTATCATAGTGATGCCACACAGATCACTTCCCCAGTGATCAGGGAATGAGAAGACAGCAACACAATACACACAGACACCGCTCGGTATTAGTAGCCATTTCACTATTATTTTTTAGGTCTTCACCCTCTGCTCACTCTCAGTTTAGACAGCACTACTTTCACACTAGCGTCGGTATGGGGCCGTCGCCATGCGTCAGCCCGACGTACGGACGCACGTTGTGACAGAAATGAGGGCAGCGGATGCAGTTTTTCAACACATCCGCTGCCCCATTGTAATGTCCGGGGAGGAGGAGTTCCAAAAACACGACACATCCGTCGCACAACGGACGCGACGTGTGGCCATACTTCGCAATGCGTCGCTAATGCAAGTCTATGGAGAAAAAAACGCATCCTGCGGGCACATTTGCAGGATGCGTTTGTTCTCCAAAATGACGCATTGCGACGTACACCAAACAATGCTAGTGTGAAAGTAGCCTTAGGGAGCTGCAGAAAATAAAAAACGTAATCCTATTAAAAAAAGAAGTTGTTTAGAATAAAAGCCTAATTTTCATTATGTAATTTTTTGGCAATCCATCTACTTCAAAGGGTTAATCCTGGCCTCTAATTTCAGGAGCGCACCGCTTCCCTGCCTCCAGGCTTCCAGTTTCTGGTGGGATGGTAGGCTTCTGAAGTACAGGACAGCAGCAGAAGTCTGAACTATGCACTCCTCCATGCAGCAATCTACCAGCTTCAGAGCAGCGCTTACAAGCTCTAACACAAAGCTTTCACGAGCACGCTCTTTAAATAGGAAACCGACAACCTCTTAATAGACTGCAGAAATAGCCGACAACCTAGCTAACAAACTGTACATAAAAGGGGGTTGTCCACTACTCGGACAACCCCCTACTCAAGCCATACCTTTTAAAATAAACACTCATTTCCGGTGTTGGCGCAATTCCGGCGGTGTCGATGCCATCTCTCCTGATCGTATAACAGTGTGACATCATGCGAACCCTGCAGCCAATCAGCGCCAATTCTTTCTCTCCGTTTTCGGACAAATTGCTTACTTAGAGACACTGCTACTGTCTTCCTCCGGATGTATCCGTTACGTCCGAAGGAGGGGAGAGTGAAGCAGACTGATTAGCCGCAGGGTGTCTTGTGACTTCACACTTATCGCCAGGAGAGAAAGCATTAACACTGTGGAAAGACAGTCAACATTGAGTGTGATTTTAAAAGTAGGAACGTATGGATTGAAAAGGGGTTGTCCGAATAGTTGACTCCTTTGAAGCAGTAAAAATCCCTCCATTCTTGAAAAAACCGAAAGGATTTTTGCTAAGAGAAATTGTAAAATTACTTGTTTTTACAAATACTTTGTAATTTTACAAAATGAAGAGAAAACCCCTTAAACTTTATATTTATCAGTCACGATTCAGCATGGATGAATATTTACAGATCTCACACTTTACTTTTTATTTTGCCATAACAATGAGTTCAGACAAGGAGTAATTTTGAAGTGCAAATTAAATTGCAGTGGTGTCCTACAGAAAACATGCTGAAGGCCAAGATAAAATATGAGTCATCCTCAAATATTCGCCGTTTCTGCCCTGTGAGAATAAAATGGATTCCCAATAAATGTAACCATATATTTGCACTTGTATGAACACGTTGATTTTCCAGGTCATATTCATAAAGACTAAAGACTGATACTCACAGACACCAGTTTTAATAAGATACTGTAGGTGCACCGAATTTATTCTGAGGCAAAAACCTAATAAATTTGGTGCATCTATTGACACCCACAAGGCAAACAGTAAAATCGGCGTAGAACAAAGGGTAGTGTACATTTGGGAAAAAAATTTACCGTATACCAGTTTCTGGCATAAATTATAGTGAATTTTCTTAGCTATGAAAAGCTGCGAACCTTCAATTTGCCAGTAAGTTGTTGAGAGACGTGAAAAGTTGGGAAACGTTGCAACCGATGAAAAACGCTGTCCACCACAAGTGGTCGTGGATTCAGCCGCATGGAGAACCTCAACGTGGGGACGAACACCAAGCCAAAGCCAGCACAAATTCACACCTGCTCATAGGAGCCATAGGTTTAATCTTCAATCCAAATTGCAAATTTTTTTTTGTTTTTATTTTTTTTTTTTTTAGAGACAGGTGGCTTTTAAATAAAAATTGGTGCAATTCGCTACAACAAAAATAGGTTTAGACTTGTTGCTGAAACATCAGTCTTCATAAATGATGACCTATATATTCCAGGAGTACAAACTTACTTGACAACTGTACTGAATTTGCTGGCAATTTTATAGATATACGCCCAGAAAATCCCGAGTGGTTCCACATAGATCTTTATTTTAAACACAATTATTCATATCTTCTCTACAGCAAACGCTGCTGCAGGGAAGATATGAATCGCGGCTTCAGCACCAGATGCTGGTACGTGTGGTACCCAGTGGGCACTTCCGGTACCGATTTTTTCCGGTACCGGAATTATCTGGACGTGTGAGACTGGCCTAACATAGTGCCGTCAAAATTTTTCACAGACCCATAGACTTGCATTGCCTATTTTGAACCCACACTCGGATCAATATCAGGCAGGTCTACGAGATTTTGCACGAATCGATCAGTCGTAAAAAAAAAAAAAAAAAAAAAAAAAATCAAGGACATGTGAACAGTCCCATTCATTATTACAGGCACGAATGCCATGTGTGAAATACACTGATATCACACATGCAAAAAAAGCAAAAAAAAACGGAAGGTCTGAATGAGCCCTAAATTGGGATATTTCCAGGTGGGTTTGGAGCCACTCCAGGGTGGGATTTAGAGGGAGTGTCCACTACTTGGACAACCACTTCTTGATCTAAATATTTGATAGATATATATATATATATATATATATATATATATATATATATATATATATATATATATATATATATATATATATATATATATATATATATATTATACACTCCTCAAAAAAATAAAGCAAACACTTAAACAACAGAATATAACGCCAAGTAAAGCAACACTGTTTGACAATCAATTCACATGCTGTTGTGCAAATGGAATAGACAACAGATGGATATTACTAGCAATTATCAAGGCACACTCAAAGGAGTGGTTCTGCAGGTGGGGACCACAGACCACATCTCAGTACCAATGCTTTCTAGCTGATGTTTTGGTCACTTTTAAATGTTGGTTGTGCTTTCACACTCGTGATAGCATGAGACGGACTCTACAACCCACACAAGAGGCTCAGGTAGTGCAGCTCATCCAGGATGGCACATCAATGTGAGCTGTGGCAAGAAGGTTTGCTGTGTCTGTCAGCGTAGTGACCAGAGGCTGGAGGCGATACCAGGAGACAGGCCAGTACACCAGGAGATGTAAAGGGGGCCATAGGAGGGCAACAACCCAGCAGTAGGACCAATACCTCTGCCTTTGTACAAGGAGGAACAGGAGGAGCACTGCCAGAGCCCTGCAAAATGACCTCCAGCAGGCCACAAATGTGCATGTGTCTGCACAAATGGTTAGAAACCGACTCCACGAGGATGGTCTGAGGGCCCGACATCCACAGATGGAGTTGTGCTCACAGCCCAACACAGTGCAGGACACTTGGCATTTGCCACAGAAAACCAGGATAAGCAAATTTGCCACCCGGCGCCCTGTGCTCTTCACAGATGAAAGCAGGTTCACACTGAGCACGTGACAGAGGTGACAGAGTCTGGAGATGCAGTGGAGAGCGATCTGCTGCCTACAACATCCTTCAGCATGACCAGTTTGGCAGTGGGTCAGTAATGCTGTGGGGTGGTATTTCTTTGGAGGGCCGCAGAGCCCTCCATGTGCTCGCCAGAGGTAGCCCGACTGCCATTAGGTACCGAGATGAGATCCTCAGACCCCTTGTGAGACCATATGCTGGTGCGGTTGGCCCTGGGTTCCTCCTAATGCAGGACAATGCCAGACTTTATGTGGCTGGATTGTGTCAGCAGTTCCTGCAAGATGAAGGCATTAAGCTATGGACTGGCCCGCCCGTTCCCCAGACCTGAACCCGACTGCACACATCTGGGACAGCATGTCTCGCTCCATCCACCAACGTCACGTTGCACCACAGACTGTCTAGGAGGAGATCCCTCAGGAGACCATCCGCCGCCTCATCAGGAGCATGCCCAGGCGTTGTACAGTAGGGAGGTCATACAGGCACGTAGAGACCACACACACACACACACACACACACACACAATACTGAGCATCTTTTCCTTGTCATGAGAATTTCCACTGAAGTTGGATCAGCCTGTAACTTGATTTTCCACTTTGATTTTGACTATCATTCAAAATCCAGACCTCCACGGGATATTCATTTTGATTTACATTGATAATTGCTATGTTGTATTGTTCTGAACACATTCTACTATGCAATGAATAAAAATTTGCAAATGGAATATTTTATTCAGAGATATCTAGGATGTGGTATTTTAGAGTGCTCCCTTTATTTAAAAACAAAAAAATATAGTTCTTACCGATAACGGTATTTCTCTGAGCCCATGACGGCACCACGGAGAGAGGGGATCCGCCCACCAAGGACAGGAAACCTACGGATAAAAAGGCGGTACCACTCTCCTGCATCAGTTGTTTACATAGATAATGATGGGAGACTACTAAGACATTTGTAAAAATTTTAACTGTTTAGCATAACAAGATACCGCGTGACTTTAAATTATAATAGACTATGGCACTATTCCATGTGTGCACCCATAAGTGAAGGGAGGGAATGTACGGGTGCCGTCATGGGCTCAGAGAAATACCGTTATCGGTAAGAACTATATTTTTCTCTGATCGCCCATGACGGCACCACGGAGAGAATTACATAGATAGTACATTCAGGGAGGGACCACTGCCTCCAGAACCCTTTTACCAAAAGTAAGGTCTGAAGAGGAGATTAGGTCCAATCTATAGTGCCTATAGAATGTGGATGGTGAGGACCAGGTAGCAGCTCTACATATCTGGTCTATGGAAGCTCCGGCCTTCTCCGCCCAGGAAGTTGCTACTGCCCTTGTTGAGTGAGCTTTAACCTCCCCGGGAACGGGCATCCCACTTGCTGAGTATGCTAGGCTGATGGCGTCCGTGATCCATCTTGCTATGGTGGCTTTAGATGCTTTTTTCCCCTTCCGGGGACCCTGGAAACACACAAACAGAGAGGAATCCTCCCTACTCTCTCTAGTGACTTCTAGGTAATGTAAGAGACATCTCCTTACATCTAGTGTATGTAGATTTTGTTCCTCCTTATTTTTAGGATTGGGACAGAAGGAGGGAAGAGATATCTCTTGAGACCTGTGAAATTTTGAAGCCACTTTCGGGAGATATGCTGGGTCTGTTTTTAAAACAACCCTATCCTCTAGAAATTGTGTGTGAGGAGGCCTGGCTGAAAGGGCCTGCAAGTCGCTGACCCTACGGGCAGAAGTAAGGGCGACTAAAAGAGCTGTCTTGAGGGATAGCGTTTTTATTGTAGATTCATGTAATGGTTCAAATGGAGGACTAGTCAGGGCTTTAAGGACCAAATTTAAGTCCCACTGAGGAACCACTTTTACTGGCAGAGGCCTAGATCTTCCTGCCGCCCTAATGAATCTAGAGACCCACCTATTTGAAGCCAAGTCAAAATTAAATAGAGCACCTAATGCTGCCACATGGACTTTTAGGGTACTGGTGGCTAACCCCATTTCCAACCCGTTTTGCAAGAACTCTAAAATGGCATTAATAGGAATTTCTTTCCCTATTTTAGCGCCTGAAACGGACAGGAACTTTTTCCATATTTTGCCGTACTGTTTTGTTGTAACCGGCTTCCTACTTTTCAACAGAGTTGAAATTAACCCTGAAGAGAACCCTCTGCTTTCTAATATTTTCCTCTCAAGAGCCAGGCTGTCAAGTGTAAGTTCTTGACCCGCGGATGATAGATTGGGCCCTGTGACAACAGATCCTGTAGGTCTGGCAATACCCAAGGGTCGGATATCGACATCTTTCTCATCCATGAGAACCAAGGTCTCTTCGGCCAGAACGGGGCAATTAATATGACCAACGCCCCGTCCTCCCGAATCTTCCTCAGCACTGCTGGAATCAAAATGAGAGGAGGAAAGGCATAGACCAGATGGTGACCCCAAGAAATCAGGAAAGCATCCAGGGCTACTGGGTTCCCCATGGGAGATAGAGAGCAAAAGGCGGCTACTTTTTTGTTTAAATGGCTCGCGAAGAGATCTATTTTGGGAACCCCCCATTTCTGAGTGATCTGGGTAAATATGCCTGGATTTAGTTCCCATTCTCCCTGTTTTAGGCTGGAACGACTGAGGAAGTCTGCCTTGTAATTGTCTATCCCTTTTATGTGTAGACTTGTCAGGGATAGAAGGTTGTTTTCGGCTATCTGAAGTATCGAGTTGGCCACTTCCATTAGACTTTTGGAACGGGTACCCCCCTGATGGTTTATATACGATACTACCACCTGATTGTCCGACATCACCCTCACATGGTGAGATTGAAGGACCCCCAGGAATTCCTGAAGGGCAAATTTTACTGCCAGGAGTTCCTTCATATTGGAGGAATTGTTTGCAAGGGACGGGGACCAAATGCCCTGAGCTACAAGGTCGCCCAGATGAGCCCCCCACCCTGAGGGGCTTGCGTCCGTTGTTAGGACCTTTGATATCGGGATTACCCATGGAACTCCCTGGGAAAGATTTTCCTGCAATGTCCACCAAGTTAGAGAGAGATTGGTGCGAGGAGACAATGTTAACCGCCCGTCTAAATGCTCTCCTAGGCGGATTTGCTCGGACAGTAGCTGCCATTGGAGATCCCTGGAATGTAGTTGGGCCCACTGGACTGCCGGGATGCAAGAGGTCATAGAGCCTAACAGTGACATGCCCTGTCGGAGAGTTATAGAGGGGAGAGATTGTACTCTTGATGCTAAGCTTTTTATCTTTTGTAATTTGCCCTCTGGGAGCCGGCATTCCATTTTTCTGGAGTCTAGAGTGAGACCTAGGTACTCCTGAACCTGAGAAGGCACCAGTTTGGATTTCTCTAGGTTTATTAGCCAGCCCAGGTTTTTTAGAGATTGAATCACTAAATCTAGCTGATTCTTGCAATGTTGCTGGGAGGAGCCTATCACCAGGAAATCGTCCAGATATGGAACGATCAGGGTGTTTTCTTCCCTGAGGTGAGCCATTACCTCCGCGACCAGCTTTGTAAAAACCCTCGGGGCTATTGCTAGGCCGAATGGAAGAGCTGTAAACTGGAAGTGTCTTAGGACTCCCTTGATGTGGATTGCCATTCTGAGGAATCTCTGGTGATCCTTGTGTATTGGGACGTGATAATATGCGTCCTTCAAGTCCAGGACCACCATGAAACACTGAGGAAACAGCATTTTGATTGATGACTTTATCGTTTCCATTTTGAATGCTTGAACCTCTAAGTAATTGTTTAGATTCTTCAGATTGATAATGGTCCTGAAGGAACCATCTGGTTTTTTCCTCAGGAATAGAGGGGAATAGTACCCTTGCCCTCTTTCTTGAGGGGGAACTTCTAGGAGTACTCCTTTTTTTTACTAACCCCACAATCTCGTTTTCTAGAGTTAACTGTTCTTCTGCTGAGGATCTGGTAGATGTTACCTTGAAGGAGGGACGAGGGTACCTCTTGAATGTTAACCTCAGTCCTGATTCTATGATGTTTAGGATCCAATGACTGGAGGTGATCTTTTTCCAGGCTGGGAGAAAGAGAGATAATCTCCCTCCCACCTGGGGTGAACCTTCATTGTGGAGGTTTCTTGCTGTCATTGAGGTTTTTATTGAAGATAAATCCTTTATTTTTATTTTTCTTATCGTCCCACTTCCCCTGGCCTTTCCCTGGGTTCTTACGGAAAAACCTCTTGTTCCGAAAGGGCTTCCGATAAGAGGGGAGACCCAGAGAGGGGAAGGACTTTTTCTTGTCCCCGGCTTTCTCTAAGATGTCGTCTAGAGTCGACCCAAACAGAAACTCCCCTTCACAGGGGATGGTACAGAGTTTCGTTTTCGTTTGTAGGTCGCCTGGCCAATTCTTAAGCCAGAGGGCGCGCCTGGCCGCATTAGCAAACACTGCTGCTCTGGCGGATAGCCTGATGGAGTCGGCCGAGGCATCGGCTAGGAAGGCCGCAGCCCCCCTCATTACGGGTAATGTATCCAGAATTGAGTCTCGGGAAGTTTTCCCCTTTAACTGACCCTCTAGCTGGTTCAGCCAGATCATCAGGGAGCGCGAAGTGCATGCAGCTGCAACTGCCGGCTTCAGGCCTCCTCCCGCTGCCTCCCAAGAGCCCTTGAGAAATGCATCTGCCTTTTTGTCCATTGGGTCCTTCAGAACCCCCATGTCCTCAAACGGGAGGGCGAATTTCTTTGAGGCTTTAGCAATTGCCACGTCTAATTTCGGGGCCTTCTCCCAAAAGGAGCACGATTCTTCCTCGAAGGGATATTTCCTTTTTGGAGTTAAGAGAGTCTTCCTCATGGGCTTTTTCCATTCCTTCTTAATTAGGGCTGCAATTGCTTCGTTAAGCGGAAAAGCTCTCCTCTTTTTCTGTTCTAGGCCTCCAAACATAATGTCTTGTACTGTTTTTTTAGGATGGGAGTCTACCAACCCCATGGTGCTTCTTACTGCCTTTATGAGGCCATCAGTATCCTCTAGTGGGAAACAGTTATGTCCCCCCGAGGAAGAAGTAGATGATGAGGATGAGTCGGAGGAGACGGAGGACGCTGAACTCTCACTACCACTTTCGGATTTTGAGGCTGGAGATGGAGACCTATGCCTGGTCTTTCTCCTTTTTTTTCCACTTTTTAGTGACCTAAAAGTGTCCTCTACTTGTTCTTTAATTAGGCTCTTAAGATCTGAAGCAAACCCTGGAAGGTTTTCAGACACAGTTTGTTGAATGCAAGTATTGCATAGTCTTTTATCACATGTAGGTGGAAGGTCCTCTCTACAGATGGCGCAACTTTTGTGTTTAGTTTTAGCTACGCTTTTCCTCCCCTAAAAAGAGACAAATAACAATCTTACTGTCTCTGACATTCACGAAGATCCACTTACCACCTCCAGGACCCATAAATACCGATTGGGGGTTCTCTGCCTCTGGCTTTCTCCCCGACGCCGTACTGGACTCCTTACTGTGTTGAGACCTTTGGCGTTCTTTGCTGGTGTCCTGGTGCACTTTCTGCTGCCGCCTTTTTTGCTGCTGCTGCTGCTGTGGCGATACTGCAGGTGGAGGTGATTCGGGCGGAGGTGATGCTGGGTCACTCATACTGCTGCTGGTCTGCGTGCCTTGAACTCGGCTGAGTTGTCGCTCCTATTCCCCTTGAAGCTCCTGCCTATTACTGCAGAGCCACCAAGAGGATGAGGGTTCTACTATTTGAACCCTCCCGCCGCTTCCCTGCACCTGCGCAGTAGCGACTGATCATATGAGGAGCGGTCGGCGCCTGCGCAGTAATCCGACTCAAAAAACACGCTCTAGCGGTAATCCGCGCCATCCGACCGGAAGACCCGCCGGCGCCTGCGCAGTGCGCATCAAGCGCCCCGCCGAAACATACCGGCGGCTTCAGAAGCACCCCCGGCGCCTGCGCAATGCACACCAAGCGCCCGGCTGGAGCCACGCCGGCGCCTGCGCAGAGCGCGCCCCGGCCAGAAGCCCCGCCGGCGCCCACGCAGTGTACACCAAGCGCCCGGCTGGAGCCACGCCGGCGCCTGCGCAGAGCGCACCAAGCGCCCGGCCGGAAGCACCGCCGGCGCCTGCGCATACCGGCGCTCTGCAGACCTCGCGAGACCCAGCTGGATACCGGGCCTGCGCAAAGCAGCGCCCGGAAGCAGATATGCGCTGCTGACCGGCACCCCCGGTCCTATGCAGCCCCAGTAGCACAATACCTGCACGCCTGATGGCGATGCAGTGTGCAGACTGACGCTTGATTTAGGGAGGGTCGTGCTGCACCTCCCGCAACCACAGAGGGACCCCCCTGGATGTTGCCGCTGCTGCATCTTACCTGGGGAGGTGACCGCGAACTCCTTGTCACCTCCCCCGCACACCCTGTCGGCCCACTGGCTCCCAGCGGTGGCGCTTCGGGTCACCACCCTAGCCGAGGCAGAGGGACCCCAGCTGCCTGAATCGGACTGGTTGGCCCCGGATCCAACGACGAACTGGTAAGTCCGTAGGTCTCCCATCAAGGACAGGAAACCAACTGATGCAGGAGAGTGGTACCGCCTTTTTATCCGTAGGTTTCCTGTCCTTGGTGGGCGGATCCCCTCTCTCCGTGGTGCCGTCATGGGCGATCAGAGAAAAAAAACAAACACATATATATATACCATTCCAGTGTCAGCACTCATGGTCCTGGGGCTTATAGTAATTGTTAGAACATAATTGGTACATGCTGTATCTGAAAAACACACATAGAACACATAGGCGCAACACGGACGTGTTGTCGCTTCCCCAAGGCCATGCTCCCATGTGAAAGCCCAGGAGGCGTCCGCACAAAAATACACAGTAGCAATTTGCTCCATTTGTGCATTTTTGGTGCAGATTTGATGCCACTTTTTTTTTTTTTTGGGGGGGGGGGGTTTAGTACTATGTAAACACTGGGATTCTGCACAGAAATACATAATTAAGGTTTTTTTAACCTACTTTTTTCAGTTTCCCATAGAAGCCTATAGAGAACAAATGCACAAAATACAAAACAAAAAACGCACAAGTTAAGCAGCGTCTTTAGATACACAGTGGGCAGGAATGTTCATGACTTCTCTTGAACTATTAAACGAAGCAGAATTTTGGGAAATAACTCAGTGGGGAAAAAAAACGCAAATTACGCTACATGCGAATATTGCCTAAAGCTTCTTTCATACTTTGCTATTTAGCAGGTTTTTTGTCTTATAAATAATGCCATGAATCTAATGCATTTTTTTATAGGTTCTTCCCCCCTTCCCTATAAGAAAGTCTATGGGAACATGCCATACACATTGGAATTCTGGCATAAAAAGATTTGAAAGTAAAAAAGTTTTGGTAACTGCCGCTCAGCTCATTCAAAATAAGCAGCGGGATTCGCTATTGCACAAATCTTACTCCAGTTACTGGAGTAAGATTTGTGGAGCGACGTACGTCACTCATCCGATGCTCCCGATTCATTAAGATCCACCTCTTAGGCTACGTGCACACGTCCGGAATTGCCACGGAAATTTCCGCGGCAATTCCGCAACTGTGCCGTGAGTAAAACGCATGCAGAATTGGTATGCGTTTTCCCGCTAAACACTAGCGTTTTACAAGCGTAATTAGTTTGCAGAATGCTAGCGTTTTCCAAGCGATCTGTAGCATCGCTTGGAAAACTGATTGGTTGGTCACACACTGGTCAAACAGTGTTTGACAAGTGTGACCAACTTTTTACTATTGATGCTGCCTATGCAGCATCAATAATATAAAGATCTAATGTTAAAAATAATAAACAAATTAATAAATCGTGATATTCTCATCTTCCGGCGTCCCCGGCAGTCTTCCCGCTCCTCGCGATGCTTGCGTTCCCAATAATGCTCGCGAGACCGCACGTAATCACTGGGAACAGAAGCATCACGGTTTATTTATTTATTTTATTTTTTTTAACAATTATATGGTTCCCAGGGCCTGGAGGAGAGTCTCCTCTCCTCCACCCTGGGTACCAACCACACATGATCCGCTTACTTCCCGCATGGTGGGCATAGCCACATGCGGAAAGTAAGCGGATCAATGCATTCCTATGTGTGCGGAATCCCCGCGATTCTGCACAAGTAATGAACATGCTGCATTTTTTCCCGGAATGCTATTCCGCTGCGAAAAAAAAAAAAAACACAACATGTGCACAAAAATTGCAGATTGCATTCTAATAATAGGATGCTTAATGTATGCGTTTTCGCGGTTTTATCGCGAAAAATCCTGAACGTGTGCACATAGCCTTAAAGGGAACCTGTCACCCCCAAAATCGAGGGTGAGCTAAGCCCACCGGCATCAGGGGCTTATCTACAGCATTCTGTAATGCTATAGATAAGCCCCCAATGTATCCTGAAAGATGGGAAAAAGAGGTTAGATTATACTCATCCAGTGGCTGTCCGGTCCGATCGGCGTCGCGGTTCGGTCCGGCGCCTCCCATCTTCTTAGGATGACATCCTCTTCTTGTCTTCACGCTACGGCTCCGGCGCAGTTTGTCTGCCCTGTTGATGGCAGAGCAAAGTACTGCAGTGCGCAGGCGCTTGGCCTCTCTGACCTTTCCCGAAGCCTGCGCACTGCAGTACTTTGCTCTGCCATCAACATCATTACACATTTGGAGCATGCTCAGTCATTTGACGGACAGCGACGGATCCTGCGTCCATAGGCTTCCATTCTAGCCAACGGCAGACGCCGCTGGATCCGTCGCTGTCCGATTTTCTGACGCAGACAAAAAACATTTTTTGTACGGTTTCTCCAGACAACGGATAAACAAATTCTGACGGATCCAGTGCACGACAGGTAAAACGCGAGGCTATCCGTTGCTAATATAAGGCTACTTTCACACTAGCGTCGGTACGGGGCCGTCGCCATGCATCGGCCCGACGCACGTTGTGAAAGAAATTAACATTGTAATGTCTGGGGAGGAGGGGGCGGGGTTTTGGCAACGTATGCGCGGTCGAAAATGGCAGACTCGGCGCACAAAAAAACGTTACATGTAACTTTTTTTGTGCCGAGGGTCCGCCAAAACACGATGCATCCGTTGCACAGCAGATGCGACGTGTGGCTATACGTCGCAATGCGTCGCTAAGGCTAGGTTCACATTGCGTTAGTGCAATCCGTTTAGTAGTTTGCGCAAACGCAATGTCCAAAACGGGATTGCGTTTGGGAATCCCACTAGCGCAGATACCCGATCTGCGCTAGCGAAGAACGGACCCTGAACGTTGCAAGCAGCGTTCGAGGTCCGTCCGAAAATAACGGCACATCGCTGACGCATGCCAAAAATGGCATACGCTAGCGATGTGTTAGCGATCCGTTAGCACATTGCGGTCAATGGGTGCGCTAACGGATCCGTTACATAGCGTTAATTGCGCCAATTTCGACATGTAACGGATTCCGTTAGCGGACACCCACTAACGCAATGTGAACCCAGCCTAATGCAAGTCTATGGAGAAAAAAAACGCATCCTGCAGGCACATTTGCAGGATGGGTTTTTTCTCCAAAACCGACGCATTGCGACGTACGCCAAATAACGCTAGTGTGAAAGTAGCCTAAGTCTATGAGAAAAAGACAAATCCAGCGGGCAAATTCGCTGGATCCGTTTTTTTTTTTTTTTTCCTTTACAAAACGACAGATTTTGACTGAAACTAAAAGACTGAAGTGTGAAAGAGGCCTTAACATTGTTCTGTTGCTTTCAAGCCAACATCTGTTTGCCACAAGAAAGCAACAGGAAAAACAGCCAAAAAGACAAACAGCATTTTTCTGAAACTGTAACGTGTGAAACCATCCATAAGCATGTCTTACAAATACAATCACAAGTGTCCAGGAACAAAGGGGCCTTAGCGGCCATAATATACTAGGAGTTTATTGCAGACCTTCTCTACAGGACAGGCACTAACTATACTGTCAGTATTAGGCCTCGTTCACACGATCAGTATTTGGTCAGTATTTTATATCAGTATTTGTAAGCCAAAACCAGAAGAGGAAACCTATAATAGAATCGTGTCACCACTTCTGTATTTATCACCCACTCCTGGTTTTTGCTTACAAATACTGAGGTAAAATACTGACCAAATACTGCTAGTGTGAACGTGGCCTTACGGTCACTGTATACGCAGTCGATCATCCCCCACCAGTCAGTGCAAAGTGATGTGGACGCCATTATTTTGCACTTTTGCAATGACTCCTATCCTTTGCCCCCTCAGCCATGCTTTCCCGCCACATGATATGGATAAAACTTACAATGAGCGATGGAGTCTGTCCAGCCTGGCACTGATACCCACCTAGCGGGGTGCCCACCAGGCACAGGGCAGCCACCAGCAGGACCCCTTCTGTTTGCATGATGGACGCTTTTTGCAGAAATCCTGACCTTCTTGGTGGCCTGTGCTGCTTTCTGCAAACCTTCCTGCTTGCTGTGCCCCTCCTACAGTGAGCTGAGGCACAGGGAGGAGAAGGATGGATGGGAGGAGGGGGATCTGACTATTAACTGTTTGCATGCTATGTTGTTAGCTACGTAGTCAATGGAAAATGGAAGGGTGCTGGCAAAAATAAATGTAAAAAAAATAAAATAAAATAATAACAAACGCCTAGGAAACAACCAAACGTTGCTAAAAAAAATGCTAAGAATAATAAATATATAGACAGCAGTGCGTCAGGCTTCAGAAGCTGTGAAACCGAAAAAAAAATGAGATTTTTCCATTTTTCAAGCGGCTTCTGTGTGAAAGCTGCTCACTAGTTTGTGTGTAAAGTTAAAATAAAAAAAAGATGCTGACAGGAAAGATGCTGTGAAAACAACCAAAAAAGACACCAAAAGCAACGCTGCTCCAAAAGTCAGCGGGCACGCTATCATAGCAAAGACGGCGAGCGCAAATACCCAAAGGATACGCGCACACAATGTCTTTTTCAGAGGAATTCTTCATGGAATCTGCCTGAAAATGTGCAGCATAGCTGCCGCAAAAAAATAAATATCATGCACAGCAATGTAAAAGCGACATTGCTGTGTGCAGGAGTCGTATTTAGTTACTGCATTTCGTTTAACCACTTCAGGGTCGTTAAGTATAAGAGAAACTTTGCACTTTATATCTTTCTTTATCCATAACAGAAAAACACTGGTGATGCCACACCGATGGTAAAAACGGACACAGGGACCAAATACTGATGACACAGATGATAAAAACGGACACAGGGACCAAATACTGATGACACCGATGGTAAAAATGGACACAGGGACCAAATACTGATGACACACATGGTAAAAATGGACACAGGGACCAAATACTGATGACACCGATTGTAAAAACTGACACAGGGACCAAATACTGATGGCACCGATGGTAAAAATGGACACAGGGACCAAATACTGATGACACACATGGTAAAAATGGACACAGGGACCAAATACTGATGACACAGATGGTAAAAACGGACACAGGGACCAAATACTGATGACACAGATGGTAAAAACGGACACAGGGACCAAATACTGATGACACAGATGGTAAAAACGGACACAAGGACCAAATACTGATGACACAGATGGTAAAAATGGACACAGGGACCAAATACTGATGACACAGATGGTAAAAACGGACACAAGGACCAAATACTGATGACACAGATGGTAAAAACGGACACAGGGACCAAATACTGATGACACAGATGGTAAAAATGGACACAGGGACCAAATACTGATGACACACATGGTAAAAATGGACACAGGGACCAAATACTGATGACACCGATTGTAAAAATGGACACAGGGACCAAATACTGATGGCACCGCTGGTAAAAATGGACACAGGGACCAAATACTGATGACACAGATGGTAAAAACGGACACAGGGACCAAATACTGATGACACAGATGGTAAAAACGGACACAGGGACCAAATACTGATGACACAGATGGTAAAAATGGACACAGGGACCAAATACTGATGACACACATGGTAAAAATGGACACAGGGACCAAATACTGATGACACCGATTGTAAAAATGGACACAGGGACCAAATACTGATGGCACCGATGGTAAAAATGGACACAGGGACCAAATACTGATGACACACATGGTAAAAACGGACACAGGGACCAAATACTGATGACACAGATGGTAAAAACGGACACAGGGACCAAATACTGATGACACAGATGGTAAAAACGGACACAGGGACCAAATACTGATGACACAGATGGTAAAAACGGACACAGGGACCAAATACTGATGACACAGATGGTAAAAACGGACACAGGGACCAAATACTGATGACACAGATGGTAAAAACGGACACAGGGACCAAATACTGATGACACAGATGGTAAAAACGGACACAGGGACCAAATACTGATGACACAGATGGTAGAAACGGACACAGGGACCAAATACTGATGACACCGATGGTAAAAACAGACACAGGGACCAAATACTGATGGCTCACTGATGGTGAAAATGGACACAGACTAAATACTAATGACACACTGGGTAAAAAAGGACACAGGGACCAAACACTGATAATAATCTTTATTGTTTTATTTTTATGTAGCGCTAACATCATTGTCCCCGTTGAGGCTCACAATCTAAATTCCCTATCAGTATGTTTGTGGAGTGTGGGAGGAAACCGGAGAACCCGCAGGAAACCCACACAAACACGGGGAGAACATACAAACTCCGTGCAGATGTTGTCCTTGGTGGGGTTTGAGGCTTCAGTGCTAACCACTGCTCCACCGTGATGACACAGATGGTAAAAATGGACACACGGACCAAACACTGATGACACAGTGATGATAAAAACAGAGCACACACTGATGGCACCGACGCCGTTTTTATCACATACATGTTTTATACGGACGTGTGAAGGAGGCATAGGACAGTTTTGTGGGGGAAGAAACTTGTTACGCTAAAGAAGTGAATCACAAATCTGTAATTTTTCCAGTTTCTGCAACTCTTAAAAGTCGTTATGACTTCGTGGGAAGGACAGAGCCTTCCACCGCCCAACACATGCGCTAGAAGTTACACCAGAAATAGCTGATGTAGATTTGCCTGTCTGGTGCAGAGATTTGCCCAATTTCTTATCTTAGGCTGGTTTCACACTTGCGTTTCAAAACGCACGCGTTTAAAAAAAAACGCATGGTGAAAAAACGCATGTAAACGCATGCAAACGCTGCGTTTTTTTGACGCATGCGTTTTTGCATGTGGTGAAAAAAACGCAGCGTTTTGACGCGTTTACATGCGTTTTTTCATGCGTTTGCGTTTTTTAAACGCATGCTGAGAAATGTGTGACAGCTGCCAATCATCAAAATAAAGTAAAAAACCCACTATAAACAGAAATAGTTAGGGTTCATAACCCTAACCCTAAAGGGATCCTAACCCTAACCCTACCTCTAACCCTAAGCCTAAAGGGATCCTAACCCTAACCCTAAAGGGATTAGGGTTAGGGGTAGGATCCCTTTATGGTTAGGGGTAGGGTTAGGATCCCTTTAGGGTTAGGGGTAGGGTTAGGATCCCTTTAGGGTTAGGGGTAGGGTTAGGATCCCTTTAGGGTTAGGGGTAGGGGTAGGGTTAGGGATAGGGTTAGGGATAGGATCCCTTTAGGGTTAGGATCCCTTTAGGGTTAGGGTTAGGATCCCTTTAGGGTTAGGGTTAGGATCCCTTTATCACCTTTATGGTGGGGGGTGGCATATCAGTGTGTTTTCTGTTTTTTTTTTTTTTAATAAAAATGCATGCGTTTTTAAAGCAAACAAACGCATGTGCTTAAAAACGCATGCGTTTCCATTGACTCCAATGTATTTTTTGACACAAAAAAAAATGCATGCGTTTTTATGTGTCAAAAAAACGCCTCTCAAAAATACAAGTTGCATTTCTGAAAAAGAACGCATGCAGCAAAAAAAGCATGCATTTCAAAACGCGCCCAAACGCGTACAACAAAAAACGCATGCGTTTTCAATGTTAAATATAGGGAAAAAAACGCTGCAGACAAAAACGCAAGTGTGAAACCACCCTAACTCCACTCAAGTTCATAACAAAATTGCCGTATAACCTTAGACACCAGTCCTAATGGTTTCCTGTGCCTGAAGGAGCCCAGTGCTGGGTCCACGCAGCCAAACACAGAAGTGTCTACGATTGGTGGTGAATTGATACAAACTCTTTTTATTCTTGTTCTTTCTCTTGGATCTTTTCCAGCCTTAGGCTATGTGCACACGTTCAGGTTTTTTTGCATTTTTTCGCGGCAAAAACGCTAAAAAAACGCATTAAAAACACATACATTATGCATCCTATCATTTAGAATGCCTTCTGCATGTTTTGTGCACATGATGTGTTTTTTTCCGCGAAAAAAAGGCATCGCAGTAAAAAAAGCAGCATGTTCATTAATTTTGCGGATTTTTTGCGTTTTTCCCGCTATTCTATGCATTTGGGAAAAAACGCATCAAAAACGCATCAAAACGCATGCGGATTTCTGGCAGAAATGTCCAGTTTTTGCCAAGAAAATTTCTCCAAGAAATTCTGACGTGTGCACATACCCTAAAGGTATGTGTCCACGATCAGGATGGCCGGCGGTTTCGTCGGAGCGGCAAACCCGCTCTGTGCTAAGCTCCGCCCCCTCCTGGAGACGCGATGATGCTGGATGTGTTCATTGCACACATCTGGGATCATCGCACCACACCATAGGGCCCTGTGTTATACCTTGCGGCGACGCAGCGTCGCCGCAAGGTATACGGACATGCTGCGATCTTAAAAGACGCGCCGCATGTCTGGAGTTGCAGGGCCGCCGCGTGCGTGTTACCACGCATAGTGGAGACGGGATTTCATTCAATCCCCTCCACTATGCTGTAACATCTGGACGCTGCGTGTTTGACGCTGCGTCTCTATGCATACTCTTACGGTATGTTTCCACGTTCAGGAAACGCTGCGTTTTTGACACTGCGTTTTTCCGCAGCGTCAAAAACGCAGCGTCCAGATGTTACAGCATAGTGGAGGGGATTTAATGAAATCCCGTCTCCACTATGCAGGAAAAAACGCATGCGTTTTGCCGCAAAAACACACATGCGTCGAGTTTTTTTCAGAGCGCAGCATGTTTCTACAATGAGCAAAAAACGCCAGAACACTGCAGGTGACCTGCCAGTGACCTCAGGTGCAGATTTGGTCAGGATTTTACCTGCATAAAATCCTGACCAAATCCTGAAGCAATCCTGAACGTGGAAAAATACCCTTACAATTTGGTAACAGACTGTATGAGGAAGCGTCCATGCTCCATGCTCCTTGCTCCATGCTCCCTCCTTTTTGTAGGCGTGATGCTGCAGTTCTATCCAGCAGGAGCAGCAGATCCTGAGAATTCAGGCCCTAAGTTTCGTTTCTCTGTTTTCTCTGTGGCTTACAAGAAATAGGCGGCATCTTATGTTACCTGTTTCCTCACTACAGAATTTCCTCTTGTCCTTTGTTCAGCGTAATGAACAATGAGTCAATAGTACATTTTCAATGCCAACATATTATCTTCCCTTTTTGCACCACTTTGTGCTTTTAGTTTGGAATAGTCCATAATAATTACATTGTTTAACTTATTCATTACGCCTTTATCACCTAAAAGCACCTGAAAAAGCACAAAACAATGAACACACGCATTTCAGTGTAAAAAGTACTAGCTGCTCATGTGTTAAAGGTTTTCAGCATCTTTTTACCACTTCAGGCAAAGGCGTACCGCCAATAGCGGAAGACAACGCGGCCGCTATGGGACCCGTAAGTTGGGGACCCCACCCTACATCGTAGTTTCAACTGTATATGTAACCTGGATGTTGATACAGTTGAAAACAATGGAGGGAGCCGTCAGCTGACATTCCGTCTACCATCATCCCCCCTCAGTGTCTGAGCTCCTGACGTCTCACCCCACATCACTACCGCGAGCCCTCTGTGCCGCGCAGAAGGTCAGAAGATGCGCTACAGAGACTATAGCAGCGGGGAACGGGGAGAGGTGAGCACTTGTTTATTTATGGAGTCTAGCGCTGCTGCCGGCGCCCCTGCATGGTGTCCATTTCCCCCTATATTTAACCCCTTTACCCCCGAGGGTTGTTTGCATTACTTGCATTTATTTATGTAAAAAAAGGAAAATTTGGAAAATTTTGCAATTTTCAAACTTTGAATTTTTATGCCCATCAAACAGAGAAATATGTCACACAAAATAGTTAATAAATAACATTTCCCACATGTCTACTTTACATCAGCACAATTTTGGAAACACTTTTTTTTTCGTTAGGAAGTTATAAGGGTTAAAAGTTGACCAGTGATTGCTCATTTTTAAAAACAAAATTTACAAAACCATTTTTTTTTTAGGGACCACTTCACAGTTGAAGTCACTTTGAGGGGTCTATATGGCTCAAAATACCCAAAAGTGACAACATTCTAAAAACTGCACCCCTCGAGGTACTCAAAACCACATTCAAGAAGTTTATTAACCCTTCAGGTGTTTCATAGGAGCAGAAGCAACGTGAAAGGAAAAAATTTACATTTATTTTTTTAGTCACAAAAATGATATTACAGCAGCAATTTTTTTATTTCCCCAAAGGTAAAAGGAGAAAATGGACCACAAAAGATGTAGTCCAATTTGTCCTGAGTACGCCGATACCCCATATGTGGGGGGAAAACACTGTTTGGGTGCATGGCAGGGCTCAGAAGGGACGAAGCGACGTTTAACTCTTTCAAGCTAAAATTAGCTGGAATTGAGATCGGACGCCATGTCGCGTTTGGCGAGCCCCTGATGTGCCTAAACAGTGGAAACCCCCCCACAAGTGACCCCGTTTTGGAAACTAGACCCCCTAAGGAACTTATCTAGATGTGTGGTGAGCACTTTTATCCACTAAGTGCTTCACAGAAGTTTAAAATCATATTTTTTCCACAAACATGATCGTTTAGTCCCCAATTTTTTATTTTCCCAAGGGTAACAGGAGAAATTGGACCCCAAAAGTTGAAGTCCAATTTGTCCAGAGTACACTGATACCCCACATGTGGGAGAAAACTACTGTTTGGGTACACTTTGGGGCTCGGAAGGGATGTAGTGACGTTCTGAAAACCAGACTTTGATGGAATGGTACGCGGATGTCATGTTCTGTTTGCAGAGCCCCTGATGTGCCTGAACAGTAGAAATCTCCCACAAGTGACCCAATTTTGGAAATTAGACCTAATTGGGAACTTATCTAGGTGTGTGGTGAGAATTTTGAACCCCCAAGTGTTTCACTTAAATTTTTAACGCCCTGGTGTGAAAATAAAATATCCTATTTTGTCCTACAAAAATTATCTTTTAGTCCCCAATTTTTAATTTTCCCAAGGGTAACAGGAGAAATTGGACCCCCATAGTTGTTGTCGAATTTGTCCTGAGTACGCTGATACCCCACATGTGGGAAAAAATACTGTTTGGGCACATGTCTGGGCTCAGAAGGGAAGTGGTAATGTTTTGGAAAGCAGACTTTGTACGATATACACGGACAGCTTTTTGTACCACACCTTGGCCTTTCTCAAAGCACTGTAGGGTTGGAGCAGTTGATCAGAGAGATCAACGCCCCCTATGTTTTTGTTGTACCCCAGTACACAGTCAGGTTTGCTGACCTGTGTAGAGGTACCCCATACAGTGCTGAGGGTGCTGCCATCACCGTGTATGGTGGTCAAGAGAAGGACATCCCTCTTGTCCTTGTACTTGACCACCAGAAGGTGGTCGCTACATTGGGCTCTGCTGTCACCCCTTCTGAGCATCTGCCCAAGTAGCGTTTTCGAGAGGCCTCTCTGATTTTTGTGGACAGTACCGCAGGCTGCGGTACCTCGCGCAGAGAGGGATTTGTAGAGTGGTATGCTGGAATAAAAGTTATCGGTGTAGAGGTGATAACCTTTATCCAGCAGTAGGTGCACCAAATCCCACACAATTTTCCCACTTACTCCCAGGACAGGGGGACACTCAGGGGGTTCAATCCTGGTGTCCTTCCCTTCGCAGACTCTAAAGCTGTAGGTGTACCCTGAGGTACTCTCACACAGCTTGTAGAGTTTGATTCCGTACCTGGCCCTCTTGCTGGGCAGGTATTGATGGAATCTGAGCCGCCCCTTAAAATGAACCATGGACTCATCCACGCAGATGTCTCCTTTGGGCACATACACTTCACCAAACTTTTTGTTGAAGTGTTCGATGACAGGCCGAACTTTGAACAGACGGTCAAAGTTGGGGTCATCTCGTGCGGGACACTGTGCATTATCAGAATAATGCAGATACTTATGGATGGCCTCAAAACGCGTCCGGACCATAACCATTCAGAACACTGGAGTGTTGTATAAAATATCAACACTCCAATATTGCCGAATTTCTGGCTTCTTCAGGAGCCCCATATGAAGGATCAGGCCCCAAAACTGCATCATTTCAACTGCGTCTACAGGAGACCAGTTAGAATATGATGAACCGGTGTTTTGCTCCAAAAATTGACGAGCATACAAATTAGTTTGCTCCACCATGAGGTTAACAAAATCCTCATAAAAAAAAGACTTTGAAAAAGACTATTTCTGCGAGGCCGGTGGTGTCAAACCTTATTCCTGATTCTGCCACAAAATCAGGAATCAGTGGCTCGTAAATTTCGGGGTTCGAGGTCCATACGGGGTCCAAAGAAGGGGCGCGCTGGTTCATCTTCAGGAGTGGGCCCTGCCTCATCTTCATCTTCATGAATGATGGGCACTTCTTCCGCGACGTCTGCGTGGTGGTTCCGCGGGGCCGAAGGAGGAAGATGAGGAGTGGGAAGAGGATGAGGAAGAATCAGAAAAATAAAGAAAAGTGGGATCCTCTCCCTCGCTATCAGTGTCGGAGGCAAGGAAAGAATATGCCCCCTCCGCTGAATAGCGCTGTTGGGACGAGCGGGACATTTTTTTTGTGAGTATGGTGCTTGGGTGTACTTTATTGGTAACTATGTGTACGTGGGGGGGGCGGGGGGAGTGTTTGGTGCAAACTATTCTGAAAAGAAAAAACTAAAAGAAAAAAAAAAGCAAATGGGGAGAGAAAAATACCTGTGAAAGGAAAAATCTAAAACAGCAGGCCCTAGCTCTGATAAGTGAACTGCGTCACTTATCAAAGTTCAGCGGCTGCTGGGTGTGCGAACGGGGATGTGAAAAAACGGCAGGCACGAGAGCTCTGATAAGTGAACCGTGTCACTTATCAGAGTTCGGTGGCTGCTCGGTGTGCGAACGGGGATGTGAAAAAAAAAAAAGAAAAGGGAAGGCACAGGTTAGACGCGGTGGCTGGGTGAGCGCACGGGGATGGGGAAAGAAGGAAAAGGGAAGGCACGGATTAGACGCGGTGGCTGGGTGAGCGCACGGGGATGGGAAAAAAAGAAAAAGAAAAGGGAAGGCACGGATTAGACGCGGCAGCTGGGTGAGCATACGGGGATGGGGAAAAAAATAGAAAAGGGAAGGCACGGATTAGTCACGGTGGCTGGGAGAGCGCACGGGGATGGAAAAAAGAAAAGGGAAGGCACGGATTAGACACGGTGGCTGGGTGAGCGCACGGGGATGGAAAAAAGAAAAGGGAAGGCACGGATTAGACACGGTGGCTGGGTGAGCGCACGGGGATGGGGAAAGAAAAGAAAAAGAAAAGGGAAGGCACGGATTAGACGCGGCAGCTGGGTGAGCGCACGGGGATGGGGAATAAAATAGAAAAGGGAAGGCACGGATTAGACACGGCGGCTGGGAGAGCGCACGGGGATGGGAAAAAAAAAGAAAAGGGAAGGCACGGATTAGACGCGGCGGCTGGGTGAGCGCACGGGGATGCTCGGCGGCGCTAAGGGGGTGCACGAGTGTTGATCGGTGAACTGCGTCATTAATCGACGCTCGGCGGCTGCTAAATTTGGGCACGGATACGGCGCAAGGTGGAGGTGGAGGGAGAAAGGGATGGGGGGATGAAGAGAGATTGGGCCGGGATCGGGGTATCAACACTTACGGTTGTAGTCTCTCTTCTTTCTTCTGTCTTCTTTCTTTTTTCTTTAGCAAGAATTGTGGTGTCACAGGCTACTGTGGCACCACAAGTCTCAGCACAGGAGGGGATCTCTCGGCGTGACCGCTCTGCAGGAATCCTCACCAAGTGTGAGGATTCCTGCCGAGCAGTCAGACAGGTCAGGGGCAGGTGAGACAGGTCACAGAGCGGTCACACCGCTGCTGTGACCTGTGATTGGTGGGATCGATGATCACATCGATCCCACCAATCAGAGGAGGCCCTGGTGACGCTGGTGTTGCTAGGCACCAGCCTATGATCGGAGCTCACAGCTCCAATCATAGGCAGGTCACTGGCAGGTCACCATCAGGGCACAGCGCGGTCACACCGCTGCTGTGCTTTGTGATTGGCGCGATTGACGATCACATCGATCGCGCCAACAGTAGCTGCAGGCTCCAGAGTATGATCTTACAGGCAGGCCACAGCAGGCAGGCTCCGGAGCAGGAAGTTACTGGCAGGGCACAGCACGGCCGTCGTCTTTTGGATCCACTGTTCTCCCTATATGTTCTGCTATTTATATGATGCCAGAATAAAGACTGAAAAAGTCTTCTTCTATACCAATATATTAGATTATACTCACCTGGGCGGGCGGTCCGATCCGATGGGCGTCGCGGGCCGGTCCGGGGCCTCCCATCTTCTTACGATGACGTCCTCTTCTTGTCTTCACGCTGCGGCTCCGGGGCAGGCGTACTTTGCCCTGTTTTTGACATGTGCGGCAGTTTTTCCGCATCCGTAACGGATCACTTATGGCAACAGTGCGTTCGGCCTCATACATTCCCTATGGGACTTGCGGACATGTGCGGCACTTGCGGTTTTGCCGCAATCCAGCAAATGCGGTACTTGCAGCAACAGGAAAAAAAAATGCTGCTAGCAGTGTTTTTTTGTCTCGCCTCAAGTGCAAAACCTCAAGTGGCGCACATGTCCGCAAGTCCCATAGGGAATGAATGAAGCCAAACGCAGAGTTGCCGGCCTGTAACAGATACGTTACGTGGCAGATGCGGAAAAACTCAGTATCTGCCGCGAACGGAGAAAATCGCTGATGTGAAAGTAGCCTTAGCAAACCTTTCCAGTTGTCATGTGAGAATCTGGTGAATCTCATACACATTAGGGCAGTCTCACACGTCCAGATAATTCCGGTACCGGAAAAAATCGGTTTCGGAATTATCCGTGTCCGTGTGCCCCTACGTTTCTGTGGCACATCAGTGTGGCACACGTGCGGCACACGTGTGACGCCCGTGTGCCCACTGGGCTGCGCAGCCCCCCAGAGTCGGAAAATCTCGGGTCTCAAACATGATTTAGGTCGTTTTTTACTGTCCCCTGTCACGGTGATCACAAACAAAAATCCGGTTTTCCATTAATTTCTTTCTCCTCTGATATGATCTAGCATACCAGAGGAGAAAGAAATGGGTCCCCCGAGCCCCCCCAATACCTCCCCCATCCCGGGATCTTCCTGCTCTGTCCCCCATCCCTCGATATCATCTTCCTGGAAGAAAATGGCAGGCGCACGCGCAGTGCTCCCACCGAGAGCTGCCGACCGATACCCGGCAACAATAAGAGATTTTTCCTATTGGTTCATTTTGATTTGTGATAGACCCTATCACAGTGATCAAAATAAATGTTAATTATTTCCTTCCACATTGCTTTAGTTCTCATGGAACACCTGAAGGGTTAATATGATTGATGAATATGGTATGGTGTCACTTTTTTTGTATTTTCTGTTATATTAACCCCCCAAAGTCACTTAAAAAGTGAGGTGGTCTCTAAAAAATGGTTTTGTATAGTTTATTGGAAAAATTAGAAATCGCTGGTCAACTTTTAACCCTTATAACTTTCTGACAAAAAAAATGTTTCCAAAATTGTGCTGATGTAAATTAGACATGTGGGAAATGTTATTTATTAACTATTTTGTGTGATATGACTCTCCAATTTAAAAATTTGAAAATTGCAAAATTGTTGCCAAATTTCCATTTTTTTCATAAATAAACGCAAGTCATGCCGACATTTTTTTACCACTAACATGAAGTACAATATGTCACGACAAAACAGTCTCAGAAACAGTGGGATCCGTTGAAGTGTTCCAGAGTTATTACCTCATAAAGTGACAGTGCTCAGAATTGTAAAATATGGCTTGGTCATTAAGGTCAAAATTGGCTTGTCACTGAGTGGTTAAAGGCTCGCTCTCACCCTCGTATAAATTGGACAAGTGCCATCCCATTTTTTATCGGCTTGCGCTTGGAGCAATGTTATTCAATGGGGCAGTGCTGATGACCATTTTTTTTCACTGACAGAATCGGTCTATGGCCGGGATCACACTTGCGAGTGTGATGTGAGAAACTCGCAAGAGTCTCTCGCATCACTACCCGGAGCTGCCGTCGGCACTTGGGACCGGGGTGTGCGGCTCCATAGAAATACATGCAGCCGCGGTGGCCTGACGGTGAAAGGGAGCAGTCGCACGTTAACAGAGCTCCGGTTCTGAGGCTGATTCCCAAAGGAATTCTAGAGCTCCACAGAACTATAAAGACCCCTACTACCGGCCTAGGGGCGCAGCAACCACCCGAGGAAGTCCCGGAGGACAAGAGGAGCACTTTCCCCCGTGCAGAGGCGGTATCTCCCTGAGGAGACAGAGAGGCAGCACAACCGCCGCCATCTTGGGAAACTCGCGGGTTGAGAGCGCGGCGAGGCGCCACGGCGCTGAAGAGGTACTTACCACCCTGCCGCTCCTGCGACGCCCCAGACCCCCGCTGTTTGCCGACGCCCTGACGCTCCAGTGTGCCCCACGATCCTTGGAGGTAGGCGGACTTGTGCACCGTGAAGCTCCGGCCGCTGTCCCCTGCTAGCGGGATCGGGCTGAGGAGGTGTCGCACTCTCTGGAGTGAGAGCGGAGTGGACCCGCTGTCAGTCGCGGCGCTGTGTAATTAGACCAGTCTAACTGCATTAAGGCTGGGGAGGTGAGCCTCGGCGGGGAGAGAGGACCCTGAGGATTTCCCGCCATTCCCGGCGCCATCTTGCCGTCCCTGTGGGGGGCTTAAGAGCACATATGTGTGTGCCACAATAAGTCTGGGACCAGCACTCCTACAAAACGCACCGCTGCACTTCCCCTACCGCTGACTGCGCCCCACACACTCCTGGGCTGAGATAGAAGAGGGGTAAACGTAGTACTAAACGCTGCACTAACAACCTAATGCGCAATTAATACCCATCTTCAGCCTCTGAGTGTAAACCTCCCCCTGTGCGGCAGGGGTCCTCACGAGACTTATTACTATATAATACAGCAACCCTTGGGCTGATCAGGGGGAAGAACCGTCTCTGAATTTTGGGGAATTCTTTCCACCCGTACACACTGGGATAGTGAAAGCGCTATAGAGGACAGACACATAGCGACACCTAGTGCTCAGAACAAGAACTGGTGCCAAATTCTAGCAAATTCAAAATAAGCTCAGCAGGATGCTGGGATAGGTCCTCACTGATCTAATGATAATACCGAGTGTCCAAATTGAGTTTTAGCTCAGCGCACAGTACAAGGATAAGTTTAAAATCCTCCTCTTTTGTCCACATTATGTTTAAAAAATTCTAAACCTGCATGGATGAGCGGTGATTATAGAAGCTAACATCTCTTTCACTAAGCAACTATAATGGTGAAGACAAGCAAAGAGCGTTCCAAAAGTTTATCTCCAGCCCTCTACCAGGGAAAACAGGGAGAGATGGAGAAGTTTCTCAAACATAAAGCAACTGCCAAAGCTGCGATTAAGAACTCCAATCCGAATACGGGCACTGAGGACATGGTTGAGGACTCTGACTCCAGTGTGGAAGCTTCTGAGAGCGACTTCCCCCAATCAGACTCAGGAAAGCTTTCCAGATCGTTCCTTAAGAAATCTCTGTCTCAGGCCATGAAGCCCTTAATAGCAGAAATAGCGGGCATGAGAGCGGATCTTTCCCAAATAGGAAATAGAGTAGATTCGCTTGAAAATGCTCAATCCACTATTGTCAATCAATCTAATTCAATGAAAGACCACTTGGAGTTCCATAGGCACCAGCTAAACAACGCAGCTCTAGCACTAGAGGACCAAGAGAATCGGAGTCGGAGAAAGAATATTAGAATAAAGGGCTTGCCCGAAAGTGTATCCCAGGAGATACTTGAGAAGGCCACTAAAGAGATTTTTGCTTTGCTGTTACCACAGGAAAAATGTGATCAGATCATAATTGAAAGGGTACACAGGTCGCTGAGGCCAAAACCTAGGCCCACAGACCCACCGAGAGATGTCATCTGTGGATTGCTGAACTATCTAGATACTTCCGCTTTGATGATGGCCTCCAGAGATAAAAAATCACTTTGCTACGAAGGCTCTCCCATACAAATTTACCAAGACTTGGCTCCATCTACTCTGATGAAGCGTAGGGTCCTGAGACCACTGCTGGACACCCTGCGTTCCAAAAAAAATCCTTTATAGGTGGCTCTTCCCCTTTGGCCTGGCGATAAATGGAGGAGGGAAGCAGATCATCGTCAGAGGCCCTGACGACCTCTCTGGAGTGTGGGAGACCTTTGACCTTACTCCTCTAGATATCCCTTCCTGGCTTCCTATGGACATGGATCCATATTCGCCTCCCCCCCCCTGAGAGCTATCTCGGGGGAACACGGTGACTGGACTCCGGTCAAGAGGGGGGCCTCCCCCAGACAGGGGAAGGCGGGAAATAAAAAAAAACTTCCCCCGTGAGCCTTTCACTTTTCATGTCATTGATTTGCTATTTTTGTAAACCACATTTGTCTTCTACCGTTGTGGTGATCTTTATCAACAGTTATATATGGTTTTTGGATGTTAATTAATTACTCTTTATATTTGACAGTTCACCGCATGTGCATGTGATGGGACCCACCCTATCTGCTATAGGAGGACCCCCTGGCCCCCGCTCCTGCGGCAGATGGGCAGTTTGTCTGTATATTGTTGTTCCCCTTTCTTTTCCCCAGTTGATACATGTTCCCTTGTCCTATGAGAATTGGTACAATTGCAACTTTCATATTATAAAATACTCAAAGCTAGGGTTGAGCGACCTTCACTTTTATAGGATCGGGTCGGGTTTCACGAAACCCGACTTTTGGAAAAGTCGGGTCGAGTGAAATCGGCCGATCCTATAAAAAAGTCGGGGTCGGGGTCGGCCGAAACTCGAAACCCAATGCAGTGCATTGGGTTTCCATGGTTCCCAGGGTCTGAAGGAGCGGAAACTCTCCTTCAGGCCCTGGGATCCATATTTAAGTGTAAAATATAGAATTAAAATAAAAAATATCCTTATACTTACCCTCTGACGCGCCCTGGTACTAACCGGGAACCTTCCTTCCTTAGAATCAGCCTTCCAGGACCTTCGGTGACGTCGCGGGTGACGTCGCGGCTTGTGATTGGCCGCGCGGCCGCCCATGTGACCGCTCGCGCGGCCAATCACAAGCCGCGACGTCACCCGCGACGTCACCGAAGGTCCTGGAAGGGCTGATTCTTAGGAAGGAAGGCTGTCGGAAGGAAGCAGGGCGCTTCCGAGGGTGAGTATATTCCTATTAGGTATATACTCACCCTCGGAAGCGCCCTGCTTCCTTCCGACAGCCTTCCTTCCTAAGAATCAGCCCTTCCAGGACCTTCGGTGACGTCGCGGGTGACGTCGCGGCTTGTGATTGGCCGCGCGAGCGGTCACATGGTCGGCCGCGCGGCAAATCACAAGCCGCGACGTCACCGCGACGTCACGGCAAGGTCCTAGAAGCGCGGATTCGAAGGAGGAAGGCTGCCGGTTAGTACCAGGGCGCGTCAGAGGGTAAGTATTGCAATATTTTTTATTTTAATTCTATATTTTACACTTTAATCTGAATTCCGATACCAATTCCCGATATCTTAAACATATCGGGAATCGGGATCGGAATTCCGATTCCAGATTCAAAAGATCGCCGACTTCATGGCCGACCCCCCACTGGGGTCGGGTCGGGTTTCATGAAACCCGACCTTGCCAAAAGTCGGCGACTTTTGAACAATTTCGACCCGTTTCGCTCAACCCTACTCAAAGCCTCTCCACTTGTCCAGCCATGACTAGCTGCAGCTCCCCGGCCAATATTGTCTTGGCCTCTTACAATGTAAAAGGCATCCGATCCCCAAATAAAAGAAGTCAAATTTTGAGATTCCTACACTCTAAAAAGACAAGCATTGCCTCCTTACAGGAAACACACTTCAAACATGACAGAGTCCCTGATATGTCTAGGTCTTACTTCCCCCATTGGTTTCACAGCACAGGCACTTCCGCCTCTAGAGGCGTCAGCATAATCATAAGTAAAAAGTACCTTTTACGTTAAAGGACTCTCTGTCAGACCCGGAAGGTAGATTTATTTTCCTTAAGGGCCTTATTGCAAATACAAAAGTAACACTGTGCAACCTCTATGCTCCAAGCCAGGTGGGATGGTTGTGTAAAACATTACAAACTCTAGGGCTGTTTTCAGAGGGAGTTGTGGTGGTAGGAGGCGATGTTAACCTTCCTCTTAATCCGTTCTTAGATACATTGTCTGGGAAATCTCAAATAGCTCAGAAAGCCCTTAGAAAATTGCATCTTTCCTTACAATCATTAAATTTAATCGACACCTGGAGGACTTTACACCCCGAAGATAAGGACTACACCTTTTACTCGTCCCCTCACAACACATACTGTACCACAGAATAGACTACCTGCTAACCCCGTTGTCTTATCTCCAATTCATTAAATCGGCTGCAATCGACAACATGACCCTGTCAGATCACGCTCCCATATTTCTAGAAATGAGCATTGCTTCCCTACCCAAACGGACAATGACCTGGTCCCTAAACGAAACCTTATTAGATTCTGTTACCCATACAACTAAGCTAGCAGATTCCCTTCAGTACTTCTTTCAGGAAAACACAAATTCAGGACCTCAAACCACCATTATTTGGGAAACGCACATAGCAGTCATTAGGGGCGAACTCATAGCTCTAGGCTCATTTGTCAAAAAGGAAAGATCAAAACAAATACTCTCATTAATACAACAAATCAACTCCCTTGAGAGGACCCATAAGAAATCCCTAAGCAAGATAATACAGAATGAGTTGCTGGACTTGAGGGGCGCGTTGAAAAATCTGCTTAACCTACAGTTGGCTAAATTGTATATGAGGAGCCAACAAAAATTTTACTTACACGGTAATAGAGGTAGCAAATTAATGACTTCTTTACTTAAAAAACGCAACGAACGAAAGTTCATAAACCGCATCTTGGCTACTGATAAGTCATATAAAGATAAGACTGTTATGATCTGGTGGCCTTGGAGCAGCATGAGACGTACTCTGGAGAAGGTGGTCCCTGTACTGACCGCAAACCCTGAACCTAGCAGCCCAACTAGAAGTAGCCGTGGGGGGTACCTAACACTCCCTAGACCCCTCGGCACAGCCTAAGATCTAACTCCCCCTAAAGACAGAAACAGGAAACCTATCTGAGCCTCCTCCTGAGACAGCACCAAATTGTCCACCACATAAACCCAAATCTGCTGCAACCTGTCGACCACAGAATCCACACCAGGAAGGTCAGAAGGCTCAACCTGCCCAGAAGAAAAATGAGGATGAAAACCAAAATTACAAAAAAAAGGCGAAACCAAAGTAACCGAACTAGCCCGATTATTAAGGGCAAACTCGGCCAATGGCAAAAAAGCCACCCAATCATCCTGATCAGCAGACACAAAGCATCTCAAATAGGTCTCCAAGGTCTGATTAGTTCGCTCAGTCTGGCCATTTGTCTGAGGATGAAATGCAGAGGAAAAAGACAAATCAATGCCCAGCTTGGCACAAAAGGCCCGCCAAAACCTAGAAACAAACTGGGAACCTCTGTCGGACACAATATTCTCCGGAATACCATGTAAACGTACCACATGCTGAAAAAACAACGGAACCAAATCAGAAGAAGAAGGCAATTTAGGCAAAGGCACCAAATGAACCATCTTAGAAAATCGGTCACAGACAACCCAGATAACCGACATTCTTTGAGAAACAGGAAGATCGGAAATAAAATCCATAGAAATATGCGTCCAAGGTTTCTCAGGGACCGGCAATGGCAAAAGCAACCCACTAGCGCGGGAACAGCAAGGCTTAGCCCGCGCACAAATCCCACAGGACTGCACAAAAGAACGCACATCCCGTGACAAAGAAGGCCACCAAAAGGACCTACCAACCAAATCTCTGGTACCAAAAATCCCAGGATGGCCAGCCAACACAGAACAATGAACCTCAGAAATCACTTTACTAGTCCATCTATCAGAAACAAACAGTTTCCCCACAGGACAGCGGTCAGGCTTATCAGCCTGAAATTCCTGAAGAACCCGTCGCAAATCAGGGGAGATGGCAGAAAGAATCACCCCTTCCTTCAAAATGCCGACCGGCTCAGAACCCCAGGGGAATCAGGAAAAAAACTCCTAGAGAGGGCATCCGCCTTAACATTCTTAGTACCAGGAATGTACGAGACCACAAAATCAAAACGGGAGAAAAACAGGGACCATCGAGCTTGTCTAGGATTCAGCCGTTTGGCAGACTCGAGGTAAATCAGATTCTTATGATCGGTCAGGACCACAATACGGTGCTTGGCCCCCTCAAGCCAATGTCGCCACTCCTCAAATGCCCACTTCATAGCCAACAACTCCCGATTGCCGACATCATAATTGCGTTCCGCAGGCAAAAACTTCCGAGAAAAGAAGGCACACGGTTTCATCAAGGAACCATCAGAATTCCTCTGAGACAAAACGGCCCCTGCCCCAATCTCAGACGCGTCAACCTCAACCTGAAATGGAAGAGAAACATCTGGCTGACGCAACACAGGGGCAGAAGTAAATCGGTGTTTAAGCTCCTGAAAGGCAGAAACAGCCGCGGAAGACCAATTCGTCACATCAGCGCCTTTCTTGGTCAAATCGGTTAGAGGTTTAACCACACTGGAGAAGTTGGCAATGAAACGACGATAAAAATTAGCAAAGCCTAAGAATTTCTGAAGGCTCTTCACAGATGTGGGCTGAATCCAATCATGAATGGCCTGAACCTTAACCGGATCCATTTCTATAGATGAGGGAGAAAAAATGAAACCCAAAAAAGAAACATTCTGCACTCCAAAGAGGCACTTTGACCCCTTCACAAACAAAGCATTATTACGGAGGATCTGAAATACCATCCTGACCTGTTTCACATGAGACTCCCAATCATTGGAAAAAATCAAAATATCATCCAAATATACAACCATGAATTTATCAAGATAACTCCGAAAGATATCATGCATGAAGGATTGGAACACAGATGGGGCATTAGAGAGTCCGAATGGCATCACAAGGTATTCAAAATGGCCTTCGGGCGTATTAAATGCAGTTTTCCATTCGTCACCCTGCTTGATATGAATAAGATTATATGCCCCTCGAAGGTCAATCTTAGTAAACCAGCTAGCCCCCTTAATCCTAGCAAACAAATCAGTAAGCAAAGGCAAGGGGTATTGAAATTTAACCGTGATCTTATTCAAGAGGCGATAATCAATACAGGGTCTCAAGGAGCCATCCTTCTTGGCAACAAAAAAGAACCCCGCTCCCAACGGTGAAGAGGATGGCTGAATATGCCCTTTCTCCAAAGACTCCTTAATATAGCTCCGCATGGCGGTATGTTCAGGCACAGACAGGTTGAAAAGTCGGCCCTTAGGGAACTTACAACCTGGAATCAAATCAATAGCACAATCACAGTCCCTATGCGGTGGAAGGGAACTGGATTTGGGCTCATCGAATACATCCTGGAAGTCAGACAAAAACTTAGGAACTTCAGAAAAGGGGGAAGAGGAGATTGACATCAAAGGAACCTGATCATGAACCCCCTGACAACCCCAACTAGTCACAGACATGGATTTCCAATATAACACCGGATTATGTAGCTGCAACCATGGAAACCCCAGCACAATATCATCATGAAAATTATGCAATACCAGAAAACGACAATCTTCCTGATGGGCTGGCGCCATGCGCATGGTCAGCTGTGTCCAAAACTGAGGTTTATTTTTAGCCAATGGTGTAGCATCAATGCCCCTCAAAGGAATAGGGTTCTGCAAAGGCTGCAAGGGAAAACCACAACATCTGGCAAATTCTAAGTCCATTAAGTTCAGAGCGGCGCCTGAATCCACAAATGCCATGACAGAAAATAATGATAATGAGCAGATCAAGGTCACAGATAACAGAAATTTAGGTTGTATAGTACTGATGGCAACAGAACAAGCGATTCTCTTAGTACGCTTAGGGCAATCAGAAATAACATGAGCAGAATCGCCGCAGTAAAAACACAACCTATTCTGACGCCTGAATGTTTGACGTTCAGCTCTAGACAAAATCCTATCACACTGCATAGGCTCAGGACTCCGCTCAGAGGACAATGCCACTGTGTGCACAATTCTGCGCTCGCGCAAGCGCCGATCAATCTGAATGGCCAGAGACATAGAATCACTCAGACCAGCAGGCGTGGGGAACCCCACCATAACATCTTTAACGGATTCAGAAAGACCCTTTCTGAAAATTGGCGCCAAGGCATCCTCATTCCATTTAGTCAGTACAGACCATTTTCTAAATTTCTGGCAATACAATTCTGCCGCTTCTTGACCTTGACACAGGGCTAACAAGATTTTCTCAGCCTGATCCACAGAATTAGGCTCGTCTGTTGTGAATTCTGTGATCAAGCTCCCTCCTGTGGTCACGAGTGGTACTGCGGCTTCTGAGTTTCCTTCCTCAGGTGATGAGGTTAAGTCGTTAGGTGCTGCTCTATTTAACTCCACCTAGTGCTTTGATCCTGGCCTCCAGTCAATGTTCTAGTATTGGTCTTGCTTCCTCCTGGATCGTTCCTGTGGCCTGTCTGCTCAGCATAAGCTAAGTTCTGCTTGTGTATCTTTTGTTGCTATATTTTCTGTCCAGCTTGCTTTATTGGTTTTTCTTGCTTGCTGGAAGCTCTGAGACGCAGAGGGAGCACCTCCGTACCGTTAGTCGGTGCGGAGGGTCTTTTTGCCCCTCTGCGTGGTTGTTTGTAGGTTTTTGTGTTGACCGCAAAGCTATCTTTCCTATCCTCGGTCTATTCAGTAAGTCGGGCCTCACTTTGCTAAATCTATTTCATCTCTGTGTTTGTGTTTTCATTTTACTCACAGTCATTATATGTGGGGGGCTGCCTTTTCCTTTGGGGAATTTCTCTGAGGCAAGGTAGGCTTATTTTTCTGTCTTCAGGCCTAGCTAGTTTCTCAGGCTGTGCCGAGTTGCATAGGGAGCGTTAGGCGCAATCCACGGCTACCTCTAGTGTGGTGTGATAGGATTAGAGATTGCGGTCAGCAGAGTTCCCACGTCTCAGAGCTCGTCATATGTTTTTTGGTTATTGTCAGGTCACTTTGTGTGCTCTGAAATTCAAGGTCCATTGTGATTCTGAATTACCTATTCATAACAGTACTGGAGGCCCAAAGTACTATGCTTCTCAATAGAGGGAAAAAAGAAGTTCTGAGACCATTTTTTTTTCTTTGCACTGTGTTTTGCCTTTTTTTTCCCCTAGACATTTGGGTGGTTCAGGACACAGGTGTGGTGATGGACATTAAAGGTCTGTCTTCATGTGTGGATCTTCTCACTGCAAGAGTACAAAATATTCAAGACTTTGTGGCTCAGAATTCTATGTTAGAACCAAGAATTCCTATTCCTGATTTGTTTTCTGGAGATATAGCTAAATTTCTGAGTTTCAAAAATAATTGCAAACTGTTTCTGGCGTTGAAACCTCGCTCCTCTGGTGACCCAGTTCAACAAGTTAAGATCATTATTTCTTTATTACGTGGTGACCCTCAAGACTGGACATTTTCCCTTGCGCCAGGAGATCCTGCATTATGTAATATTGATGCGTTTTTTCTGGCGCTCGGATTACTGTACGATGAACCTAATTCAGTGGATCAGGCAGAGAAAAATTTGCTGGCTCTGTGTCAGGGTCAGGATGAGATAGAGATTTATTGTCAGAAGTTTAGAAAGTGGTCTGTGCTCACTCAATGGAATGAATGTGCTTTGGCAGCAATCTTCAGAAAGGGTCTCTCTGAAGCCCTTAAGGATGTCATGGTGGGATTTCCTATGCCTGCTGGTCTGAATGAGTCTATGTCTTTGGCCATTCAGATCGGTCGACGCTTGCGTGAGCGTAAATCTGTGCACCATTTGGCGGTATTATCTGAGCATAAACCTGAGCCTATGCAGTGCGATAGGACTTTGACCAGAGTTAAACGGCAAGAACACAGACTTCTGAATGGGCTGTGTTTCTACTGTGGTGATTCCACTCATGCTATCTCCGATTGTCCTAAGCGCACTAAGCGGTTCGCTAAGTCTGCCACCATTGGTACGGTACAGTCGAAATTTCTTTTGTCCGTTACTTTGATCTGCTCTTTGTCTTCCTATTCTGTCATGGCATTTGTGGATTCAGGCGCTGCCCTGAATTTGATGGACTTGGAGTTTGCTAGGCGCTGTGGGTTTGTCTTGGAGCCCTTGCAGTGTCTTATTCCATTGAGAGGAATTGATGCTACGCCTTTGGCCAAGAATAAGCCTCAGTACTGGACCCAGCTGACCATGTGCATGGCTCCTGCGCATCAGAAGGATATTCGCTTTTTGGTGTTGCATAATCTGCATGATGTGCTCGTGTTGGGGTTGCCATGGCTACAAGTCCATAACCCAGTATTGGATTGGAAATCCATGTCTGTGTCCAGCTGGGGTTGTCAGGAGGTACATGGTGATGTTCCATTTCTGTCTATCTCATCATCCACCCCTTCTGAGGTCCCAGAGTTCTTGTCTGATTACCGGGATGTATTCGATGAGCCCAAGTCCAATGCCCTACCTCCGCATAGGGATTGTGATTGTGCTATCGAGTTGATTCCTGGTAGTAAGTTTCCTAAGGGTCGACTGTTTAATTTATCTGTACCTGAGCACGCCGCTATGCGGAGTTACGTAAAAGAATCCTTGGAGAAGGGTCATATTCGGCCGTCGTCATCGCCATTGGGAGCAGGGTTCTTTTTTGTGGCCAAGAAGGATGGTTCGCTGAGACCTTGTATTGATTACCGCCTTCTAAATAAAATCACGGTCAAATTTCAGTACCCCTTGCCGCTGCTATCTGATTTGTTTGCTCAGATTAAGGGGGCTAGTTGGTTCACCAAGATAGATCTTCGTGGTGCATATAATCTTGTGCGTATTAAAAAGGGCGATGAATGGAAAACTGCATTTAATACGCCCGAGGGCCATTTTGAGTACCTAGTTATGACATTCGGACTTGCCAATGCTCCATCAGTATTTCAGTCCTTTATGCATGACATCTTCCGAGAGTACCTGGATAAATTCCTGATTGTATACTTGGATGATATTTTGGTCTTCTCGGATGATTGGGAGTCTCATGTGAAGCAGGTCAGAATGGTGTTCCAGGTCCTGCGTGCTAATTCTTTGTTTGTGAAGGGATCAAAGTGTCTCTTTGGTGTTCAGAAGGTTTCATTTTTGGGGTTCATTTTTTCCCCTTCTACCATCGAGATGGACCCTGTTAAGGTCCAGGCCATTTATGATTGGACTCAGCCGACATCTCTGAAGAATCTGCAAAAGTTCCTGGGCTTTGCTAATTTTTATCGTCGCTTCATCTGTAATTTTTCTAGTATTGCTAAACCATTGACCGATTTGACCAAGAAGGGTGCTGATGTGGTCAATTGGTCTTCTGCTGCTGTGGAAGCTTTTCAAGAGTTAAAGCGTCGTTTTTCTTCTGCCCCTGTGTTGTGTCAACCAGATGTTTCGCTTCCGTTCCAGGTTGAGGTTGATGCTTCTGAAATTGGAGCGGGGGCTGTTTTGTCGCAAAGAGGTGCTGATTGCTCGGTGATGAAGCCATGCGCCTTCTTTTCCAGGAAGTTTTCGCCTGCTGAGCGAAATTATGATGTTGGCAATTGAGAGTTGCTGGCCATGAAGTGGGCATTCGAGGAGTGGCGTCATTGGCTTGAAGGAGCTAAGCATCGCGTGGTGGTCTTGACTGATCACAAGAACTTGACTTATCTCGAGTCTGCCAAACGGTTGAATCCTAGACAGGCTCGTTTGTCGCTGTTTTTCTCCCGTTTTGACTTTATGGTTTCGTACCTTCCGGGCTCTAAAAATGTGAAGGCGGATGCCCTGTCTAGGAGTTTTGTGCCCGACTCTCCGGGTTTGCCTGAGCCGGCGGGTATTCTCAAAGAGGGAGTAATTGTGTCTGCCATCTCCCCTGATTTGCGGCGGGTGCTGCAAAAATTTCAGGCTAATAAACCTGATCGTTGCCCAGCAGAGAAACTGTTTGTCCCTGATAGGTGGACGAATAAAGTTATCTCTGAGGTTCATTGTTCGGTGTTGGCTGGTCATCCTGGAATCTTTGGTACCAGAGATTTGGTGGCTAGATCCTTTTGGTGGCCGTCTCTGTCGCGGGATGTGCGTCCTTTTGTGCAGTCCTGTGGGATTTGTGCTCGGGCTAAGCCCTGCTGTTCTCGTGCCAGTGGGTTGCTTTTGCCCTTGCCGATCCCGAAGAGGCCTTGGACACATCTCTATGGATTTTATTTCAGATCTCCCCGTCTCTCAAAAAATGTCGGTCATTTGGGTAGTTTGTGATCGCTTCTCTAAGATGATCCATTTGGTACCCTTGTCTAAATTACCTTCCTCCTCTGATTTGGTGCCATTGTTCTTCCAGCATGTGGTTCGTTTACATGGCATTCCAGAGAACATCGTTTCTGACAGAGGTTCCCAGTTTGTTTCGAGGTTTTGGCGAGCCTTTTGTGCTAGGATGGGCATTGATTTGTCTTTTTCCTCGGCTTTCCATCCTCAGACAAATGGCCAGACTGAACGAACCAATCAGACCTTGGAAACATATCTGAGATGTTTTGTTTCTGCTGATCAGGATGATTGGGTGTCCTTTTTGCCGTTGGCTGAGTTCGCTCTTAATAATCGGGCCAGCTCGGCTACCTTGGTTTCACCGTTTTTCTGCAATTCTGGGTTCCATCCTCGTTTCTCTTCAGGGCAGGTTGAGTCTTCGGACTGTCCTGGTGTGGATACTGTGGTGGACAGGTTGCAGCGGATTTGGAATCATGTAGTGGACAATTTGACCTTGTCCCAGGAGAAGGCTCAACGTTTCGCTAATCGCAGACGCTGTGTGGGTCCCCGACTTCGTGTTGGGAATTTGGTTTGGTTGTCATCTCGTTATATTCCTATGAAGGTTTCCTCTCCTAAGTTTAAGCCTCGTTTCATTGGTCCGTATAGGATTTCTGAGGTTCTTAATCCTGTGTCTTTTCGTTTGACCCTTCCAGATTCTTTTTCCATCCATAACGTATTCCATAGGTCATTGTTGCGGAGATACGTGGCGCCTGTGGTTCCATCTGTTGATCCTCCTGCCCCGGTTTTGGTGGAGGGGGAGTTGGAGTATATAGTGGAGAAGATTTTGGATTCTCGTGTTTCGAGACGGAAACTCCAGTATCTGGTTAAGTGGAAGGGTTATGGTCAGGAAGATAATTCCTGGGTCTTTGCCTCTGATGTCCATGCTGCCGATCTTGTTCGTGCCTTTCATATGGCTCATCCTGGTCGGCCTGGGGGCTCTGGTGAGGGTTCAGTGACCCCTCCTCAAGGGGGGGGTACTGTTGTGAATTCTGTGATCAAGCTCCCTCCTGTGGTCACGAGTGGTACTGCGGCTTCTGAGTTTCCTTCCTCAGGTGATGAGGTTAAGTCGTTAGGTGCTGCTCTATTTAACTCCACCTAGTGCTTTGATCCTGGCCTCCAGTCAATGTTCTAGTATTGGTCTTGCTTCCTCCTGGATCGTTCCTGTGGCCTGTCTGCTCAGCATAAGCTAAGTTCTGCTTGTGTATCTTTTGTTGCTATATTTTCTGTCCAGCTTGCTTTATTGGTTTTTCTTGCTTGCTGGAAGCTCTGAGACGCAGAGGGAGCACCTCCGTACCGTTAGTCGGTGCGGAGGGTCTTTTTCCCCTCTGCGTGGTTGTTTGTAGGTTTTTGTGTTGACCGCAAAGCTATCTTTCCTATCCTCGGTCTATTCAGTAAGTCGGGCCTCACTTTGCTAAATCTATTTCATCTCTGTGTTTGTGTTTTCATCTTACTCACAGTCATTATATGTGGGGGGCTGCCTTTTCCTTTGGGGAATTTCTCTGAGGCAAGGTAGGCTTATTTTTCTGTCTTCAGGCCTAGCTAGTTTCTCAGGCTGTGCCGAGTTGCATAGGGAGCGTTAGGCGCAATCCACGGCTACCTCTAGTGTGGTGTGATAGGATTAGGGATTGCGGTCAGCAGAGTTCCCACGTCTCAGAGCTCGTCATATGTTTTTTGGTTATTGTCAGGTCACTTTGTGTGCTCTGAAATTCAAGGTCCATTGTGATTGTGAATTACCTATTCATAACACTCGTCATACAACAACCCCAATGCCTGAAAGAACGAATCAACATTAAGCAAAGCAGGATTGCCAGGTTCCAGGGAAAATGCCCAATCCTGTGGGTCACCACGCAGCAGAGATATGATGATTCTAACCTGCTGAATAGGATCACCAGAAGACCAGGGTCTTAATGCAAAAAAACAGTTTACAGTTATTTTTGAAACTCAAAAATTTGGATCTGTCACCAAAGAATAAATCAGGAGTGGGAATCTTAGGTTCTAAGGCAGGAGTCTGAACAATGAAATCTGAAATACCCTGTACCCTAGCAGCAAGCTGATCCACCCGAGAAACTAACTCCTGAACATTCATGTTCATACTAGACTCCATAGCCACCCAGAGGTAAAGAGGGAGGAACAGACCAAACAGGCTAAGGAAAAAAAAAATGGCTCAAAATCTTTCCACCCTTCTTCTGAGATGCAATTAACTCATTGTTGGCCTGTTGTACTGTTATGATCTGGTGGCCTTGGAGCAGCATGAGACATACTCTGGAGAAGGTGGTCCCTGTACTGACCGCAAACCCTGAACCTAGCAGCCCAACTAGAAGTAGCCGTGGGGGGTACCTAACACTCCCTAAACCCCTCGGCACAGCCTAAGATCTAACTACCCCTAAAGACAGAAACAGGAAACCTATCTTGCCTCAGAGAAAATCCCCAAAGGATAGATAGCCCCCCACAAATATTGACTGTGAGAGGAGGGGGAAACAACATACGCAGATATGAAATCAGATTTTAGCATAGGAGGCCATACTAGCTAAAAAGAAAGAATAGAACAGAGTACTATGCGGTCAGTATAAAAACACTAGAAAATATCCACCACAGAAAATACGAATCACCACATCTGACTAAAGACATGGGAGGTATATCTGCATCTCCAGAGAAATAGCTAGGCTGCAAAAAATCCTTCACAGATCAAGCTGGACAAGACAAAAACATGAAAATGCACAGAACTATAAGGTCCACTGCAGGTGGACAGCAAAAACAAAGCCAGGAATTATCTTTGTAGAAAAACACAGCAAACTGGAGAGACCAGCAGGGAAGTGAATCCTTCAAGAACAATGGACAACTGGCACTGACTAAAGGATCCAGCAAAGCTATATACCCCAGTCAGTTTTGCAATTAGTAGATACACCTGTCCACTCCTGCAGTCCAGGCACAACTGCATTACCCTCTACAACCACCGGAGGGAGCCCAAAAGCTGAATTCACAACATAAGACTACTGATATTGCTGAAGAGTTTCGTTCTTTTTATGAAGGCCTCTACAATTTACCCACTTCGCCACAGTTGGGAGACCCATCTGAAATCCTTATCAAAATAAAAGACTTTCTCGCGCCCCTCAGGCTCCCTAAAATTTCGTTAGAAGGACACCAGACATTGTTGGCGCCTATCTCTTCTAAAGAGATACTGGACACGCTAGCACTGATACCCAATGGGAAGGCCCCAGGCCCCAATGGCTTGCCTATTATTTATTATAAAAAGTTTATTAAACAGCTTCTACCTCACTTAGTATCACTGTTCAATTCACTCTTAGAAGGTCAACCCTTGCCTAGACAGTCCCTTGAAGCCTTCATCTCTGTAATCCCTAAGGAGGGGAAAGACCCTACAGCCTGTTCGAGCTATAGACCTATTTCCCTCCTTAACTCAGATATTAAGCTCTGGGCCAAGATTTTAGCAAATAGGTTAAGCTCTTTCCTACCAAAGTTGAATTATACAGACCAGGTGGGATTCGTGAGGGGGAGGGAAAGAAAAGATAATTCAACCAAAATTATTCAGGCTATTGCGTTTGCTAAGAGCAGAGGGATTCCATTGGTCCTCCTCTCGACAGACGCGGAGAAGTCATTTGACAGGGTGAGTTGGTGTTTCATGGAACAAGCTCTGATGAAGTTTGGCTTTCTACCACGATTTATTGACGCCATTCTCTCCCTTTACTCACAACCTACGGCTAAGGTACGAGTGAATGGCACCCTGTCAAGTAGCTTCAATATTCACAATGGTACGAGACAGGGATGCCCACTGTCCCCGACTTTGTTTATTTTAGTCATGGAAACACTAATACAAAAAATAAGACAGGAAGCACTGATCGGAGGTCTGAAAATTGGCTCGCTAGAGTTAAAAACTTTGGCCTTTGCCGATGATCTGCTTCTCTTGATCACCAACCCTTCCCAGGCCTTCCCAGCAACTCTAGACATCCTTCGTCAATTTGGACACCTATATAATTTTAAAGTTAATACTGCAAAATCCTTAGCCTTGAGTATTTCTCTCCGCCACTCATGTCTTGCTGATTTACACTCACTATGTCCCTTCTCCTGGGCTATGCACTCTATAAAATATCTAGGTATAGATATCACAAAGAACCCTAGTCTCCTTTTTCAAGCGAATTACTCGGCCCTAATCAAAAAGGTGCAAGGCCTACTGAAAACTTATAATTTGCCCACTCTGTCATGGCTAGGACGTGTCAATGTCTTCAAGACGTATATTATGCCAATTATCTTGTATACGTTAAATATGGTCCCGATTAATATCCCGCAAAATTATTTTAAAAATCTTAAATCTCTAATATCCAAATTCATCTGGAAACAGAAACCAGCTAGAACCACATATAGATTTCTCTCCCGCTCGACTTTGTCTGGTGGTTTGAGATTACCTGACCCAACCCTGTATTTCCGGGCAGTGATGGTTGAAGATTGTGGCTGGTTTTGAGAGAGGCGACCGTGACAGTATTGACTTAACATTGTTGGGACCAAAGGGGATACCTTACCTCTGGTCACTGGCTAAACCTCCCAGTGAACTCAGACTAGACGATGTGACCCTAACTATACTCAAAATCAAGCGTTTGCTAAATAAGGACCTACCTTCGGACTCCTTCCCCTCTATGTTTGCCCCCATCTGCTCTATTCCATATCTGTTAGACCCCAACTATAGGGACCCATACGGATTGTGGTCCTCTCTCCCTAGGGAGCTGCTGAAGAACTTCTACAATGAAAAAATTTAATATAGAGAAAACTGGCCCCCAGGCTCCTTGATGCAGTGTAAGAGGGTGAACTGTAGTCCCACTGAGAGGGCACTAGGACCCTGTGGTTTTTGCCCAGAGACAATGTGTGCTGCGGGGTGGGGTCTAGTGTCTCGAGTGTAAAGTGAAAGTAGGAAGTGAGAGCTGAGAGAGAAAAGGCGGGAAGAAAAGGAGAAGCTGCTGTGAGATCTTAAAAAGAGACTGTGTGGATTTACTGCAAGTGTTTTTGGAGGAAAAGAAGCTTTTGAGAGACTTTTTGTTGCTAACGTTTCCCTGGAGAAGAGCTAACCTTTTGTTTAACTCTATGAGAGACTTGTGTTGCTAACGTTTCCTGGAGAGGAGCTAACCCTTTATCTAAGAAAAGACGGAGACTTTGCTAAGAACCCAGTACGAATTTGGAAGTCTGTGGATTCCCTGTGCATTGAGTGGAGGAACAAGTCTGGACAGACTGCTGATACAGAGACGGACGGATTGTCGTGGAACCATACCTAGGAGCTACAGAAGCAGAGACTACATCGTGAGACCACTAACTAAGTCCCCGGCGTTTGGGCTCGGCATCGGCCGACAAGACAAGAGGAGCTTGCTGTAACTTATTGGCGCTGAAGATATGAACTGGCTACAGCCTCTGCGGATTCCTGCCTGAGAGGAAATCCATCTCAGGATACGGTACCATAGTTATAGATACCCGGGTATCTCTGCTCAGAGTGTTAAATTGTTACTTTAGAGGTGTATCTTATATTAGAGTTGTGTAAGTTATACTCAATGTGCCATTCCAGGGGCTCCCTTAATAACACTACATTCAATTTACACTTGTTCCTGTTTTTAGTTGCCTGTTAGGTAAATTTCTTACTAGTCTGTTGTAGTACACAGTTCTCAGGAGACCTTTGAGTGGCACAGTGATTTCAGCTGCTGCTGAGCTAGTGTATCTTTGGGGTGCATCTGCCTTAATATTCTCCATATTACCTTGATTAATTTGCCTTTGAGTAAATACCGTTGGAGATTTCTGCCTTGGTCTTGGTTTGTGACTCACTGGATCTTATTCGGACCTCTGGTCATTACAGCAGCCCAAAAACTTTCTGCAGACACAACACCTCAGACGTACGCTTCTTGACTTCAAAAAGAGGTTCCCCCGGGGCTCTACCTGGTCATGGCTCGATATAATGACTAAAATACCTCACCCCGAAATGAAAAGTGTTTCTCGTGTATATGCCCAGCTCGGCTCTATCAATAACCAAGCTAAACCTGCATTTATTCATTCCTGGGAGCAGGAGATGGGGGTTGTTTTCACGGAGACGCAAATTTCTAAAATTCTGGCTTTTGCACGGGGGTTTTCTCACTGCATACTGCTTCAAGAAAATTCCTACAAAATCTTGACCAGGTGGCACTTAACGCCTGCCAAATTGTTTCATCTAGGTCTGATGAAAGATAGCTCCTGTTGGCGCTGCCGCGGGTCCCTGGGCCACCACACCCATATTTTTTGGGAATGTCCTAATTTGTCAAAATTCTGGGGGGAGATCAATGTGACCCCTAAGAGACTTAATTTAATCAAAACTAGTTTACAGGCTCCTGAAATCTTACTCTCTTGCCCGTCTATTAATTTCAGACCTAAGAAGCACAGGCTCTTACCGTTATTAATAAGTGCAGCCAAACATTTAATCACACTACATTGGAAAGATACTTCCCCTCCATCCATAGCTGAGTGGTTCTCTAAGGTTGACCAAATCTCTAGGCTCGAGGAGTTATCCAGTTGGGAGATGCACAGTCATGAACTGTACGTTAGAGTTTGGACCCCCTGGAGAGAGGTGCGAGCAAGTGGTAAACTTAATCCACTTTTGCCTCTCTAGGTGTGCCCACAATGCTTTTGGCTAGGACTGGCTATATGTTTGCAGATTGTATGGGTTACCGGCTTTGACCCAATGTACAGTACCATTTCTTGATGTACTCATTTAAACCCCACCCTGCTTCTTTTCCTCCCTTTGATTTTTCCATGGTTCTCCCACTTCCTGCCTTCCCTTCCACTATCCCCACCCCTATTCTTCCCCATCCATCCTTCCCCCCCCCCTCCATTCCCCCTTTTCTCACTTTACATAAAAATGTTTTATCTGAAGAGTTTATCACGGACTTTGAATGTATTTGCCTGTATTGCGCATTTAATTGTCATTGCTTTAACGTTTATTCATAAATAAAGAATTTACAAAAAAAAAAAATACATGCAGCCGCACGCTCCAGTCACGAGTGCAGGTGGCAGTGCCGGGTATTGATGCATGAGTTGTTCGCATCACACATTCGCAAGTATGACCCCAGCCTATCAAAAAAAATTGCAACACTATCACTACAAAATCAGATGTATGCGATAAAAAAACAGATGCTATACGGAACATCAGTACAGCATCTTATTTTTCCGGATACATTAGAATTCTGCAACATAGGAAACTATAAATGGTCTTGTAAAAGATTAATAACTGCTGAGTAAAACACTTATTGTATACGGACAAGTACACGGATGACAAGTGAAAAAAAAATCATATACTGAGTGTAACTGGAGCGCCCCCAGACACAGGGCCACTAGTCACTCGGTACCGGTCCCTTCTCCTTCGGTTCGGCGGTTGTCACGGTGGCTGGACCCGGTCGTGACCCTGCTAAGGGGCGTCCAATGAAAGTGGTAGGACAGTCTGTCAGGGGTTCGTGACGCCACCTGTGGTGTTCGGTCAGGGTGACCAACGCTGCTGTGGGGTCCGCTGGGGTGATGGAATAGCAGCTGGATGGTATACCTTCCCACAGGTGAAGTAAATCCCCAGGGCTTCCCAGTAGTGTAGATGGAGATGGTGTGAGGTGCAGGCAATAACGAGGACACAGGGTTGCAGTCTCTTTACCTTTTACTGAAGGCTTCAGTACACTCAGTCCAGAGCACGTTCAACTGGGCTATCAGAGACTGGCTGGTCCGATGGGCACATCCAGAGCTTCCCTCGCAGATGGAAATCGTTGCTTACCAATAGCGCCTGTGTGTTGTAGTCCTACCCTGCTGAGCATTCGGAATAGTCCTCACAACTGCTGTTCTCCTTCGTTCGTTCTCTACAGCTTTCTCTCTCTCTCTCGTTCTTTGGTTCCAGATGTTGCTAGTTTCTAACGTCCCCCAGATATAGTATGGTTAGGATGCCACCCGTTTGACGGGAAGGGTTGGAGGTCTTCCGGGACCCTAGAGACGCCCCTCTCCCAATGTTGCCCCCTATGTCTTCGTAGGTGTAAAAGGTAGACAGCCAACCTATAATCAACTGTCCAGCGGAATTTGAAGTAAGGCCTGAAGTCAGTTACTCCTACGGTGATCCGGCCACCGACTACGCGCCTCAGTAAGATGTTGCCTTCCTCTCTCGGCACGACTCTTACTGGCTCTCCTTTGTGCTGATCTCGTTTACACTGTTCCACAATATTCTTCCCTTCTTGTCTCTTTCTTAGGATACCGCCGCAAGGTGTGCAGGCGCGGTTCCGTTACGTTCTGGCCTTTCGCTAGGCGCCTGCCAGGTTCCCACGCCTGACAGGGACCCCCCCCCTGTGCCTTCTCCCTGCAACACCCCCTGCCACGGGATGTTGCCTGGTTCCAACCCAGTCAGCTTCTGACTAAAGGTACCGTCACACTAAGCGACGCTGCAGCGATACCGACAACGATCCGGATCGCTGCAGCGTCGCTGTTTGGTCGCTGGAGAGCTGTCACACAGACCGCTCTCCAGCGACCAAGGATGCCGGTAACCAGGGTAAACATCGGGTTACTAAGCGCAGGGCCGCGCTTAGTAACCCGATGTTTACCGTGGTTACCATCGTTAAAGTAAAAAAAACAACCACTACATACTTACCTACCGCTGTCTGTCCTCGGTGCTCTGCTTCTCTGTACTGGCTGTGAGCACAGCGGCCGGAAAGCACAGCGGTGACGTCACCGCTCTGCTTTCTGGCTGCCCGGCGCTCACAGCCAGAGCAGAGAAGCAGAGCGCCGGGGACAGACAGCGGTAGGTTAAGTATGTAGTGGTTGTTTTTTTTACTTTAACGATGGTAACCAGGGTAAACATCGGGTTACTAAGCGCGGCCCTGCGCTTAGTAACCCGATGTTTACCCTGGTTACCAGCGAAGACATCGCTGAATCGGCGTCACACACGCCGATTCAGCGATGTCAGCGGGAGAGTCAGCGACGAAATAAAGTTCTGGCCTTTCTGCCCCGACCAGCGATATCACAGCAGTGGCCTGATCGCTGCTGCCTGTCACACTGGACGATATCGCTAGCCAGGACGCTGCAACGTCACGGATCGCTAGCGATATCGTCCAGTGTGACGGTACCTTAACTTCCTCCCCAGCCCCTAGTTTTACCAGTGTGAGGAGTGGCCCAATAAATAAAGCCTTTTTCTCCCCCTAGTGGCCGGAGTGTGAAGTGTAATGTGTTCTGGTGATACCTGGTCAGGAGAACTCTTTAGTGCCATCGGACGTACCGCTACTCGCCTTGGGGCCATACTGCAACGACCAGGTCTCTGGGGAGCTGCATGACCTCAGTTTTAGGGCGCCTGTAGATGAAAAATAGGTTGAGTTTCATCTAGATTCTAGAAAACATTTTTTTTTTATAATTCTTATCAGATTTTCATACACATGCAATACGTGTGTCCATTTTTTTTACGTCCTCCGTGTGCTATCCGTATGTGATCCATTTTCATGTACACAATTGTATATAGTTTCCTAGGTTTATAATAGACATCTATCCATAAAAATCAGATGCCGCTCTGACGGTCCATATGGGATCTGATTTTTTTCTTGCACCCATAGGCTTGAATGTGTGAGTCTCGTCCAAGACTAGGATGAAGGTCACGTTCATACGTTCAGTATTTGGTCAGTATTTTACCTCAGTATTTGTAAGCCAGGAGTGGGTGATAAATACAGAAGTGGTGACGTGTTTCTAATATACTTTTCCTCTGATTGTTCCATTCCTGGTCTTGAACGCCCTCCCCTTAGTGAAATCTTAGGGGGGTCGCATGATAACACAGCCACCATGATAACAATGTTTAATACATGTTAATCTTTAAGGTTTTTGTTCCCTACAAAGGGTTAATGGTTTGACATGTATGCTGTGCAGCAGTGCACGAGCAGGTTATTCTGGTTCTAGCCGGTTTTACGCCAGGTGTTCTTCCCGCATTTTTTGAGAACATTGATTGGTCAGAAGGCTTTGAGCGGGAAGAAATGTTTGTGTATAAATACAGCTGTTCGGGAGCACTGCGCGCAGTTACTTCAAGCAAGTTTCGAAGATCCCACCCTCCCTCCCTTTTGGTCTTTTTACCCCCTTTTGCCGTGTCATTTATTTTGTGGGAAAATCGCCCGGATTCGGGTGGATTAGGACGTTTCATGGTGAAGTTTATTCAGTTTTTATGGAAATTATAAAGGATATGTTGGTTATCCATTTTATTAAATTTCAGTTATGTTACTCAAAAATAAACGCCACGGCCAATTTATATTCCAAACTAAATATTGTAGTTTTGTGTCTTTATTTATTGGGTATTGGTGAGGATTGTGTTAGGCTGCTGTCACACTAGCAGTATTTGGTCAGTATTTTACATCAGTATTTGTAAGCCAAAACCAGGAGTGGAACAAATAGAGGAAAAGTATAATAGAAACAAGACACCACTTCTGTATTTATCACCCACTCCTGGTTTTGGCTTACAGATACTGATGTAAAATACTGACCAAATACTGAATGTGTGACGGCAGCCTTACCATGGCTTACAAATACTGATGTAAAATACTAACCAAACTGTGTGAATGTGGCTGAAAGTAGTAAGTGCTGCAATTTTTTCCTCATGTACAGCCAGGAGGGGTCGGCCCCATTCACCATACTGTTAGGGTATGTTTCCATGATCAGTATTTGCTGCGGATTGGACGCTGCGTAAATTCGCAGCCTCCAATTCGCAGTGTCCAGATGTTACAGCATAGTGGAGGGGATTTTATGAAATCCCATATACACTAAGCGTATAAAAACGCAGGTGGCAGACCTGCATATATGTACATGCGGCGGGTCTTTATAGACCGCAGCATGTCAATTTATCTTGTGGAGATGCTCAATCTCCGCAAGATAACTATCACCGTCCTATGTATAGGATGCGGTGATTCTGCATGGTTCGATGAACACATGCGGAATCACTGTGCGTACAAAAGCCAGCAGCGCTTTGGATGAGGTGGGGATCTGCTGCATTCAAAGCGCTTCCGGTACACCACGTGGAAACATACCCTAAGGCTACTTTCACACATCAGGTTTACAGTGTCAGGCTAAATCCGGCTCATTTTCAAAAAAACCGAATCAGGCGAATGTTGCCGCCGGATCAGGTTTTTTTCCCATAGACTTGTGTTAGTGCCGGATTGCACCGGATGACATTGCGTTTCGTCCGGTTTTCGCCGGATCTGGCAAATCTTCCGGTTTCTTGAAAAAACGTCCATAGCAACGTTTTTTGTCTCCAGCGAAAAAGCCTGAAGCGCCGGCGCTTCCGGCTGTTTGCTTGAATGGAAGCCCATGGGAGCCGGAAGGTGCCGGATCAGGAAAAAGGCTCATCTGGCGGCCTGATCCAGTTTTTAAAACTGAGCATGCTCCAAATTTTTTTTTTATCCAACAATCTAGATATGCTAGCCGGATCCGTAAAAAAAACCGGATCCGTCGCATCAGTTTTTCACAATCTGCGCCGGATCCAGTTTTTCCAACATTCGCTGGATTTAGCCTGACACTGAAAACCTGATGTGTGAAAGTAGCCTAAGGCTGCTGTCACACTAGCATTTGGTCAGTATTTTACATCAGTATTTGTAAGCCAAAACCAGGAGTGGGTGATAAATACAGAAGTGGTGTATATGTTTCTATTATACTTTTCCTCTATTTGTTCCACTCCTGGTTTTGGCTTACAAATACTGATGTAAAATACTGACCAAATACTGCTAGTGTGATGGCAGCCTAAGGAATATGGCAAGCTGACCTGGCATTTTTTTTTTTGCTTTATCTGTTTGGTGCTTTTCTACAATAAAAAAACATGCAGAAAAAAGCAGGGATAATTGAGGAAAATGTGCATAGATTTTACGAGCAGAAAAGCTATGGATTTCAATTTAGAAATAGATGAGTAAAATCTGCAGCAAAGACACAACGTGTGAACCCAGCCTCCGAGAACCCTACCAAAGTCAATCATAAAAAACCCTCAGGCCGTGTTCACACGTAATGTAAGTGCAGCTGTTTTTCTCTGCTGCTTTTTATCCGCATATTTTCTACAGGTGTATGTGGAGCGCCCCCAAGGGCAGCGGGGTACTCGGTACGGGTCCTTCGCTTCATAGGGGGGATGTCACGGTGGCTGACCCGGTCCGTGGCCCTTAGGACGTCCGTGTAGAAGGGAAAGGTCTTTAAAGGGATAACGTTCGTGACGCCACCTGTGGTATTCGGTCAGGGTGACCGACGCTGCTTTAAGGGGTCCGCTGGGGTGATGTTATGGCAGCTAGATGGTGTACCTTTCCACAGGTTAAGTGTATCCCCAGGGCTTCCCAGTGTGTAGGTGGTGGATGGTGAGAGGCACAGTGAAGAACAAGGACACAAGGTTGCAGTGTCTTTACCTTTAGGCTGGAGTCACACTAGCGAGTTTTACGGACGTATGAGTGCAGAAAATACGTCCGTAAAACACGCCTAACAAACGTCCCAATTATTCTCTATGCCCCTGCTCCTATCTGCCGTATTTTACTGATCAGTATTATACGGCTTTCTACGGCCGTAGATAATCGCAGCATGCTGCGTTTGTCACCGTATTGCGCAAAAAAAACGCCAATGAAAGTCTATGGAAGCCTAGAAAGCTCCCAGGCTCGAGTTCATATGAGGACAACCAGCAGAGGGCGCCTCTTATGAACTCGAGCCTGGGAGCTTTCTAGGAAAGTTCCCACGATCTAGGAACAACCAGCAGAGGGCGCCGCACCGCAAATGAAGGTAAATATAGGTCATTGACCTACTTTACCTTCATTCTCCGGGGTTTTGCAGCAAGGAGCAGCGCTGCATTATAGCAGAGCTCCTTGCTGCAAAATATTTTAACCCCTTCAGATGGATTTACATCGTGGGACTTTACAGATCTTCGGAAGGTATGTATATTGTTGGTTTTTTGTTTTTTTTTTGTTACAGATCGAGGGTCTTCATTGAGTGGATTGAGCGTAGAATAAAATATTACAACAACCTTTGTGATTTTTTCATTAAAATACTTTTTAATAATGTTTTTGTGTATTTTTTAACCCTTTACTACTTTTGGATTAATAATGGATATGTGTCATAATTGACGCCTCTCCATTATTAATTTGGCTTAATGTCATCTTACAATAGCAAGGTGGCATTAACCCTTCATTACCCCATATCCCACCGCTACACGGGAATGGGAAGAAAGTGGCCAAGTGCCAGAATAGGCGCATCTTCCAGATGTGCCTTTTCTGGGGTCGCTGGGGGCAGATGTTTTTAGCCAGGGGGGGCCAATAACCATGGACCCTCTCCAGGCTATTAATATCTGCCCTCAGTCACTGGCTTTACTACTCTGGCGGAGAAAATTGCGCAGGAGCCCACGCCAATTTTTTCCGCCATTTAACCCTTTAATTTAATAGCTAGAACGGCCAAATTTTGCATATACACACTACTAACATTAGTAGTGTGGAATATGCAAAACAAAAGGTGATATGAGATGGTTTACTGTATGTAATATGTAAACCAGGTCTCATATCATGTCGGGTTTTAGGAAGGAGATAGCAAAAGCCGGTAATTGAATTACCGGCTTTAAAGCTATCTAGTGCTGTATGAAGTAATAATATATATACATATATGTGTCTACTGACATATATATATATATATATATATATATATATATATATAGACAGTATATATGATTTTTTTTTTTTTTTTACACATGGATCCCTTGTATAGCCGTATGTTGGTTTTGCAAGCCTGCGAGAAAAACACGAGGTACGGATGCCATACGGATTACATACGGAGGATGCCATGCGCAAAATACGCTGACACACCCTGCCTACGGAGGAGCTACGGACCACTATTTTGGAGACTTTTCAGCGTATTACGGCCGTAATATATGGACCGTATTGTCTTACGCTGAGTGTGACTCCAGCCTTACTGAAGGCTTCAGCATCCACAGTCCAGGGCACCAGACCACAGGGCAGGCAGAGTCCGGCCGGTTTGGAGGCAAGTCCAGAGTCCCCGTATCCAGGTGGAAATCAGTAGCCTTCCTCTAGAGCCTTGGTGTTGTAGTCCCTTACTGCTAAGCTTCTCATAAGTTCCTCACAGATGTTGTAGATGTTATGTCTCTCTCTCTGTCCCCCAGATGGATAGGACAAACCCGTATGACCGGTGGCTTGAGGCGTTTTACAGGGACTCTATCATGCCCCAGCCTCTAAGGGGTGCCACCTTACCTCCTGGGTGTAGGGGCGAACAGGTAACGTGAAATTAGCTGTCCTGCCGGTCTCTGGAGCAAGGCATAAAGGACTGTTGCTCCCTCGGTGTTCTGGCTACCAGGATCCTGCGCCTCAGAAGGAGGCAGCCTGTGTAGGGCAGAACTCCTCCTGGTATCCACTCCTTTGCTATGACTTCATCACCTGTTATGAAAGGCAATTCAGTACTACAATGGACATAGCGGTCAGAGCACATACAGTGATCTGACAATAACCCAAAATCATAGAACGAGCTCTGAGACGTGGGAACTCTGCAGACCGCAATCCATAATCCTCTCCAAACAACACTAGAGGCAGCCGGGGATTGCGCCTAACTCTGCCTATGCAACTCGGCACAGCCTGAGAAACTAACTAGCCTGAAGATAGAAAATAAGCCTACCTTGCCTCAGAGAAATACCCCAAAGGAAAAGGCAGCCCCCCACATATAATGACTGAGTTAAGATGAAAAGACAAACGTAGAGATGAAATAGATTCAGCAAAGTGAGGCCCGACTTTCTTAACAGATCGAGGATAGAAAAGGTAACTTTGCGGTCTACACAAAACCCTAAAGAAAACCACGCAAAGGGGGCAAAAAGACCCTCCGTACCGAACTAACGGCACGGAGGTACACCCTTTGCGTCCCAGAGCTTCCAGCAACAAATTAGACAAGCTGGACAGAAAAAATAGCAAACAAATAGCAAAGAAGAACTTAGCTATGCAGAGCAGCAGGCCACAGGAATGATCCAGGGAAAAGCAAGTCCAACACTGGAACATTGACAGGAAGCCAGGATCAAAGCATTAGGTGGAGTTAAGTAGAGAAGCACCTAACGACCTCACCAGATCACCTGAGGGAGGAAACTCAGAAGCCGCAGTACCACTTCCCTCCACCAACAGAAGCTCACAGAGAGAATCAGCCGAAGTACCACTTGTGACCACAGGAGGGAGCTCTGCCACAGAATTCACAACAGTACCCCCCCCTTGAGGAGGGGTCACCGAACCCTCACCAGAGCCCCCAGGCCGACCAGGATGAGCCACATGAAAGGCACGAACAAGATCGGGAGCATGGACATCAGAGGCAAAAACCCAGGAATTATCTTCCTGAGCATAACCCTTCCATTTAACCAGATACTGGAGTTTCCGTCTAGAAACACGAGAATCCAAAATCTTCTCCACAATATACTCCAATTCCCCCTCCACCAAAACCGGAGCAGGAGGATCAACAGATGGAACCATAGGTGCCAAGTATCTCCGCAACAATGACCTATGGAATACGTTATGTATGGAAAAAGAATCTGGAAGGGTCAGACGAAAAGACACAGGATTAAGAACCTCAGAAATCCTATACGGACCAATGAAACGAGGATTAAACTTAGGAGAGGAAACCTTCATAGGAATATGACGAGAAGACAACCAACCCAGATCCCCAACACGAAGTCGGGGACCCACACGGCGTCTGCGATTAGCGAAACGTTGAGCCTTCTCCTGGGACAAGGTCAAATTGTCCACTACATGAGTCCAAATCTGCTGCAACCTGTCCACCACAGCATCCACACCAGGACAGTCCGAAGACTCAACCTGTCCTGAAGAGAAACGAGGATGCAACCCAGAATTGCAGAAAAATGGCGAAACCAAGGTAGCCGAGCTGGCCCGATTATTAAGGGCGAACTCAGCCAAAGGCAAAAAGGACACCCAGTCATCCTGATCGGCAGAAACAAAGCATCTCAGATATGTTTCCAAGGTCTGATTGATTCGTTCGGTCTGGCCATTAGTCTGAGGATGGAAAGCCGAGGAAAAAGACAAGTCAATGCCCATCCTACCACAAAAGGCACGCCAAAACCTTGAAACAAACTGGGAACCTCTGTCAGAAACGATATTCTCTGGAATGCCATGTAAACGAACCACATGCTGGAAGAACAATGGCACCAAATCAGAGAAGGAAGGCAATTTAGACAAGGGTACCAGATGGACCATCTTAGAAAAGCGATCACAGACCACCCAAATCACTGACATCTTTTGAGAAACGGGAAGATCAGAAATAAAATCCATAGAGATATGTGTCCAAGGCCTCTTCGGGACCGGCAAGGGCAAAAGCAACCCACTGGCACGAGAACAGCAGGGCTTAGCCCGAGCACAAATCCCACAGGACTGCACAAAAACACGCACATCCCACGACAGAGACGGCCACCAAAAGGATCTAGCCACCAACTCTCTGGTACCAAAGATTCCAGGATGACCAGCCAACACCGAACAATGAACCTCAGAGATAACTTTATTGGTCCACCTATCAGGGACAAACAGTCTCTCCGCTGGACAACGATCAGGTTTATTAGCCTGAAATTTTTGCAGCACCCGCCGCAAATCAGGGGAGATGGCAGACACAATTACTCCTTCCTTGAGGATACCCGCCGGCTCAGACAAACCCGGAGAGTCGGGCACAAAACTCCTAGACAGAGCATCCGCCTTCACATTTTTAGAGCCCGGAAGGTACGAAATCACAAAGTCAAAACGGGCAAAAAACAGCGACCAACGAGCCTGTCTAGGATTCAACCGCTTAGCAGACTCAAGATAAGTCAAGTTCTTATGATCAGTCAATACCACCACGCGATGCTTAGCTCCTTCAAGCCAATGACGCCACTCCTCGAATGCCCACTTCATGGCCAGCAACTCTCGGTTGCCCACATCATAATTTCGCTCAGCAGGCGAAAACTTCCTGGAAAAAAAAGCGCATGGTTTCATCACTGAGCAATCAGAACCTCTCTACGACAAAACAGCCCCTGCTCCAATCTCAGAAGCATCAACCTCGACCTGGAACGGAAGAGAAACATCTGGTTGACACAACACAGGGGCAGAAGAAAAACGACGCTTCAAGTCTTGAAAAGCTTCCACAGCAGCAGAAGACCAATTGACCAAATCAGCACCCTTCTTGGTCAAATCGGTCAATGGTTTGGCAATACTAGAAAAATTGCAGATGAAGCGATGATAAAAATTAGCAAAGCCCAGGAACTTTTGCAGACTTTTCAGAGATGTCGGCTGAGTCCAATCATGGATGGCTTGGACCTTAACAGGATCCATCTCGATAGTAGAAGGGGAAAAGATGAACCCCAAAAATGAAACCTTATGCACACCAAAGAGACACTTTGATCCCTTCACAAACAAAGAATTAGCACGCAGGACCTGAAAAACTGTTCTGACCTGCTTCACATGAGACTCCCAATCATCCGAGAAGATCAAAATGTCATCCAAGTACACAATCAGGAATTTATCCAGGTACTCTCGGAAGATGTCATGCATAAAGGACTGAAACACTGATGGAGCATTGGCAAGTCCGAATGGCATCACTAGATACTCAAAATGACCCTCGGGCGTATTAAATGCAGTTTTCCATTCATCTCCTCGCCTGATTCGCACCAGATTATACGCACCACGAAGATCTATCTTGGTGAACCAACTAGCCCCCTTAATCCGAGCAAACAAATCAGATAACAATGGCAAGGGGTACTGAAATTTAACCGTGATCTTATTTAGAAGGCGGTAATCTATACAAGGTCTCAGCGAACCATCCTTCTTGGCTACAAAAAAGAACCCTGCTCCTAATGGTGACGATGACGGGCGAATATGCCCCTTCTCCAGGGATTCCTTTACATAACTGCGCATAGCGGCGTGCTCAGGCACGGATAAATTAAACAGTCAACCTTTTGGGAATTTACTACCAGGAATCAAATTGATAGCACAATCACAATCCCTATGCGCAGGTAGGGCATCGGACTTGGGCTCATCAAATACATCCCGGTAATCAGACAAGAACTCTGGAACCTCAGAAGGGGTGGATGACGAAATTGACAGAAATGGAACATCACCATGTACCCCCAGACAACCCCAGCTGGACACCGACATGGATTTCCAATCTAATACTGGATTATGGGCTTGTAGCCATGGCAACCCCAACACGACCACATCATGCAGATTATGCAACACCAGAAAGCGAATAACCTCCTGATGTGCAGGAGCCATGCACATGGTCAGCTGGGTCCAGTATTGAGGCTTATTCTTGGCCAAAGGCGTGGCATCAATTCCTCTCAATGGAATAGGACACTGCAAGGGCTCTAAGAGAAACCCACAACGCTTAGCATACTCCAAGTCCATCAAATTCAGGGCAGCGCCTGAATCCACAAATGCCATGACAGAATACGATGACAAAGAGCAGATCAAGGTAACGGACAGAAGAAATTTTGACTGTACCGTACCAATGGTGGCAGACCTAGCGAACCGCTTAGTGCGTTTAGGACAATCAGAGATAGCATGAGTGGAATCACCACAGTAGAAACACAGCCCATTCAGACGTCTGTGTTCTTGCCGTTTAACTCTGGTCAAAGTCCTATCGCACTGCATAGGCTCAGGTTTAAGCTCAGGTAATACCGCCAAATGGTGCACAGATTTACGCTCACGCAAGCGTCGACCGATCTGAATGGCCAAAGACATAGACTCATTCAAACCAGCAGGCATAGGAAATCCCACCATGACATCCTTAAGGGCTTCAGAGAGACCCTTTCTGAACATAGCTGCCAGCGCAGATTCATTCCATTGAGTGAGCACGGACCACTTTCTAAATTTCTGACAATATACCTCTATCTCATCCTGACCCTGACAAAGAGCCAGCAAATTTTTCTCTGCCTGATCCACTGAATTAGGTTCATCGTACAGCAATCCGAGCGCCAGGAAAAACGCATCGATATTACTCAATGCAGGATCTCCTGACGCAAGAGAAAATGCCCAGTCCTGAGGGTCGCCGCGCAAAAAAGAAATAACAATCAAAACCTGTTGAACTGGATCATTAGAGGAGCGAGGTTTCAAGGCCAGAAATAATTTACAATTATTTTTGAAACTCAGAAACTTAGTTCTATCTCCAAAAAACAAATCAGGAATAGGAATTCTTGGTTCCAACATAGCTTCCCGATCAATAGTGTCTTGAATCTTTTGTACTCTTGCCGAGAGCTGATCCACAAATGAAGACAGACTTCTAATGTCCATCGCTACACCTGTGTACTGAACCACCCAAATGTCTAGGGGAAAAAAAAGGCAAAACACAGTGCAAAGAAAAAAAAAATGGTCTCAGAACTTCTTTTTTCCCTCTATTGAGAATCATTAGTACTTTTGGCTTCCTGTACTTTTATGAAAGGCAATTCAGTACTACAATGGACATAGCGGTCAGAGCACATACAGTGATCTGACAATAACCCAAAATCATAGAATGAGCTCTGAGACATGGGAACTCTGCAGACCGCAATCCCTAATCCTCTCCAAACAACACTAGAGGCAGCCGTGGATTGCGCCTAACTCTGCCTATGCAACTCGGCACAGCCTGAGAAACTAACTAGCCTGAAGATAGAAAATAAGCCTACCTTGCCTTAGAGAAATACCCCAAAGGAATAGGCAGCCCCCCACATATAATGACTGTGAGTTAAGATGAAAAGACAAACGTAGAGATGAAATAGATTCAGCAAAGTGAGGCCCGACTTTCTTAACAGATCGAGGATAGAAAAGGTAACTTTGCGGTCTACACAAAACCCTAAAGAAAACCACGCAAAGGGGGCAAAAAGACCCTCCGTACCGAACTAACGGCACGGAGGTACACCCTTGGCGTCCCAGAGCTTCCAGCAACAAATTAGACAAGCTGGACAGAAAAAATAGCAAACAAATAGCAAAGAAGAACTTAGCTATGCAGAGCAGCAGGCCACAGGAATGATCCAGGGAAAAGCAAGTCCAACACTGGAACATTGACAGGGAGCCAGGATCAAAGCATTAGGTGGAGTTAAGTAGAGAAGCACCTAACGACCTCACCAGATCACCTGAGGGAGGAAACTCAGAAGCCGCAGTACCACTTCCCTCCACCAACAGAAGCTCACAGAGAGAATCAGCCGAAGTACCACTTGTGACCACAGGAGGGAGCTCTGCCACAGAATTCACAACAATCACCCTCTCTACAATACAGTTCTCCTTCAATGTCTCTTTCTAGAAGCTGCCGCACTTAGGGCAGGCACAGCTCCTTGTCCTTCTGTCTCGATCTCTGACAGGCTCCCACCCCTTCCAGCGACCAACTACCTGAGCAAAGCTCAGCCAGCAACTGTCTAACTCCCTCCCCAGGCAACCAGTTTTACCTAAGTGTGAAGAGTGCCCTAATAAATAGGAGCATAGCTCCACCTGGTGGCCTGGAGTGCGAAATGTGTTGCATGTTTGTGATACCTGAATGCAGTTGTCCTTCTTTGCCTCCAAACGTAACATCACTTGCCCCTAGAGGAGAATGATATTACTGCAATGACCAGGACCCTGGGGCGCTGCATATGCTCCATAAAAAGCAATAAAAATAAGCAATAACATACTCCCGGCCAGGGCCTGTCCAGTGGGCATGGCGTCACTCCATACACTTGTATTGAGCCGGGGCCCAGTGAATGTGGCTCACTGTAGGTCGCTGCCTTCCGCCATACAAGTGTATGGAAACAAGGACATGCCCAACTCATACATACCCTCTGGTCCCGGCTCAGAAACAGGTGAATCCCCGTTGCGCATGGGAGCAGTGCATGCGCTGCGGAGATTCATAAGTCTGCAGTCACACAGACTACATGCTCATGGTAACCTCTGTGTGAGCCGGCATGCTGTTAGCTGCTGTAACCTAATGACGTCATTGCTCGTCACTGCTGCTGCTTCTTGCTCCACTCTCAGTGTGTTCCGCTGACTGTGGTGAGTGATCATGTCACTGATGTCACCAGTCATCACAGCCTCTGGATGTAGCAGAATCATTGAATAACATTGGTCTGAGTACAATCCAATTTTTTTTTCCCGTTGCACTTGTCCGATTTATAAGCTGGTGTGAGTGAGCCCTTAGACGCTCAGTTGGTAGAAGTTTTTGAAAATCACATCAAATATGCCTGGACGTTTAAGTGCAGAAGATTTTTTGTGCAAAAAAAAAAAAAAACAATGGAAAAAACCCACAGCAGTATGTGCACACGTTGCGGATTTGGCTGCGGATCCGCAGAGGATTTGGTCCTGCAGTTTTCCTTGCGAATTTATAGTACCATGAAAATCTATGGAAAACCAAATCCGCTCTGCACATGCTGTGGAAAATTCAGCGCAGAAACGAAACAGATTATTTTCCGCAGCATGTCAATTCTTTAAGCTATGTGCACACGTTGCAGATTTGACTGTGGAATTTTCTGTGCAGATTCTACATTTCTTTGCAGAAAACACTGGTCAGAATCTGCGCCTTTTTTTGGTCTGTGCACACGTTGCAGATTTTTGTGCAGATTTCTTCCTTTTTTTACCCCTGCAGATTTCTATTATGGAATGGGTGCAGAAATGCAGCAGATCTGCAAAAAGAAATGACATGGTCCTTGTTTGAATCTGCTGCGTTTTCTGTGCAGATTTTTCTGCACCATCAGCACAGCACTTTTTTTTTGCCATTGATTTACATTGTACTGTAAATCACTTGCGGATCCGCAGCGTTTCTGTGCGGTTTACCTGCGGATTCACCGTGGATTTACTGCGGATTTAAATTTTGTGTGGATTTCACCTGTGGTTTTACACCTGCGGATTCCAATTATAGAACAGGTGTAAAACGCTGCGGAATCCACACAAAGAATAGACATGCTGCGGAAAATAAATCGCAACGTTTCTGCTCGGTATTTTCTGCAGCACGTGCACTGCGGATTTGGTTTTCCATAGATTTACATGGTACTGTAAATCGCATGGAAAACTGCTGTGAGTCTGCAGCGTCAAATCCGCTGCGGATCGGCAGCAAAATCCGCAAAGTGTGCACATGGCCTCACACTACATTGAAGCATGGCCTCACACTACATTGAAGCATGGCCTCAGTGATCCAAATTCAGTCCTGTGATCGGACTCCAGCCTTCTCCCACTCAGGTGCAGATTATCACAGTGATCAGGTGATCGGTGGGATAAGTTCTCAACATATAAAATGCAGCATTCCCAGCAGGCAGCACTGACTGGGGTGTGAATGATGGAGTTCTTTTACAAGATTGGTGAGTATGGGAGAACAAAGGGCTTTGCAGTTTTTCTCTGGTTACACCAAGCTGTTGCTTGTTTTAATGTTCTACTCGAGTCCTGGCTAAAAAAATGTTGTGATACATTTGGGTAATGTGTCAGTGTGTTTTTGTTTTTACTGTGATGTGAGCCAATGGTGCTGTGCAGGCATGATCACTCTCTAGCTGGTGATACATCTGATTGAGAAGCTGCAGTGTAAAGCCTGACTTTTTTTTTCAGGAATTAGGTGATGCTGAATTTTGCTCCTTGTTGTAATCCATGCCAAAATATACAATTGTATGGAGCCTCACCAGTGAGGTGTGCTGCTTCAGGTTCAGAAGTGGGGATTCAGCTGCCATGTTAAGGGATATCTGTAGTAGGGGATGAATACAATTCTGATGTGGCTCTTCAAAGTCAACATGTGTGGCTCTTGCAGTGTGTGTGTGTGTGTGTGTGTGTTCCATGTTATCTTGTTCTCAGTTTACATGGGTCTAAAATGTGCAGTTGGATGATGTATATGGCAAAGTTTCCACCATTGTGTATGTGAAGCCATTCCACCAAGTCTTGGTGGGTCAGCCTTACCACCCATGTTCTCTGTAGTGTAGGTGTAACACAGGTAATTGGATGCAGGGCAAGGGTTAACCGGTAAACAGTTGTCTGATTTTAATTGTTACAGGATAGATCTCCTTGCAGGGAGCAACAGGGGTTAAATCAGACTAATGCTAGAAATGACAAAAGAATTGAATAACTTAAGGTGGCAGTTTGTGTGTCAGCTTGTCACTTCCTCTGGGATGGATGCTGGCTGAGTCCGGTGCTGAGGTTTTCTGGCTTCCCTGACTAACATCAGTTTTTCTTCTGGTGGCAGCGGGTGGTCCCTGGTCTGACCTGCTGATGAGCCCCTTGTCTGTTGCGCTGCTTAGCAGCCAAGAGTCCTTCACGGCAATTTCCTGCTTGGTGTACTCCGCTGCACGCCTGACATTCCCTGGTCCTGTCTACATCTGCCCCTTCTTGCTGCCGCGCGGCCTATTGATACTCGTGGCGCAGGTCCTCACACTCGCTTCCCGCACAACAGTTATACAGCTCTGGCTCACTACGCCCCCCTCTGCAGGTCATGGGTCTCCTCCATCCTCAATTTCCTTCAACCCCTTCTGCAACATTTTTTTTTTTTTTTTTTTTTTTTTTTTTTCCTGGGGCTCCTGTCCAGGAGCCATAAAGGGATTTGGCTGCTGAACCAGGGTCCTGCAAATATCTGCTCATCTGAGTTTGGGACAGGAGACCGGTGACCAGTCTGCATTTCAGATCATGTAACATGGATGTGTGACACCTGACATGTCTGGCTGAGATCTCTTCAGTATTACACAAACCCTGGGAGAGCAAGGAATGGGTTGTAAAATGTGGAGCTGCTCTAGCACATCTTGGGGTTTTATCAGATCATCCTGGATTTCAGGGGGCATTAGTGTAACACCCCAGGTAACCAGTTGTTACAGTGATGTTGCCTTCCTTTCGGGGAGGGCAATATCATGCTTGGAGTCAAGGAGGATTCTCTTTACCAGGTATGCACCTACATTCAACATGTTCTGAACCCGAATTCAGGGGAGCTTCCCTGCCTTTAAGTGTTCTGGTCTGGAGCAGACAGTAAGTAGAGTAGACAGTGGGGCCAAGCAGCCACATGGGAGCTGCAGCTCCTGGAAAGGGAAGAGAACCTGAAGGGTTGAATTGTAGTGGAGCTTAAGAGGAAAGGAGCATAGTGGAAGGGGCTCAGAGGGGAACGGCAACCGGACACCCTCAGAGCCAGAGCCAGAGCGCAGAAATCGGGCACTGGGAGCCTGAGGTCATGTTCTCCAGGATGCACAACAGAACCGGAGGGCATAGGACTGTACATCATTTGCCTGCACCAAGACTGATGTGATTTAGTAATCTGAAGAGCCTGGGTCATGATAGAGACCCTATAAAATGGCTCACACTGCCCACCGTGCAGACATCTGTCTCAAGGCAGGAGAGAGTACCTTGTCGGCAAGCTACAAGCAGCAGGGACCTCTCCAACTAGTGCAAGTAGGAAAGGCTTACAGACCTCACCTGGGAGAGGGATCCTATTGCCTCCAACCCATCCAGACCACAGCTACCCCTACACTTAGTACCCTGGGCTGAGGCTGACTGCTACCATCAGTAAACCAGGAAAAGACTGCAAACCTGTGTCCTGGTTCTTTACTATACCATCCACCACACCATCTGTGCCATACACCTCAGGAGTCCTGGGGACCCTGCTTCACCTGTGGGAAGTGTCACCATCTAGCTGCCACACCATCATCCCTGAGGACCCCTTTAAGCATCGTCGGTCCCTACTGACCAAATACCACAGGTGGCATCACGAACACAAACTTTAGTCACTACTTTATTCACACACTTTATAGCTTGAGCGCCCAGGGCCACGGGCTGAGTCGTAGCCACTGTGACATCCCCTTTAAGTGCGACCGGACCCAGTGCCAAGTACCCCACTGCCCAGGCAGGCGACTCATTAGCTCTACATGGCTAAAATTAGTGGCACCATACTGTACTTCTCTTGACTTTAACCTTTCAAATGTCATGTAGGCCTTGCATTGTAAGAACATTTTACCTGTAAACAGCAAAAATACCAGTTTGACAAGAAAGATTGCCGAGGCTTGGTAGCATGAAAAAAAACAATTTTTTTTACCCCTCGCCACGACAGCACCCTACAGGAGAGAGGGATCCGCCCCACAGGAACAGGAAACCTACAGAAAGATAAAAGGGGGCGGTCCGCCTTTCCTCCTCAGTTTAGGTTTCCTGTTCCTGCGGGAACGACAGGACTCTAAGAAGCTATGGAAGTACCTGGGCATGCACGCCGCCTGTGCAATCTCTTCGGAACGGCAGGGGCTGCAGCCTGGAAGCAGCATCGGGGGAGTTCCGCTAGACGGCTCCCTCCTCGTCTGGGAGGCATACAGATGGCCGGGTCCGGAGAAAGCCACCCGGCATCTGCGTTATGCGGCGGCTTCAGCGTGGGAGTTCCTCGCCCAGCAGAAGGGGTGAGTGAGAGGAGCTTCCTGCATGGCGATCCAGGGACTAGAGGCGGCTCCGCGCACGCTGACCGCCATTAGTAAGTTCACCCCGGAAGTAGATGCTAAGCTTCCGGGGTAAGCAGGCCGAGATCAGCGGTGGGGGTAGCGTGAGTTCGCGCATGCGCAGTACCGCTTTAAAAAAAAAAAAAAAAAAAAAAAAAAAAATGGCGCTCTATTTAAACCGGCTAACCACTGTTACCTGCGATGCAAGATGTCATCTCCAGGTGCCATGGATCCTGCAGCAGGAGACTCCGTTCCCTCCAAGGACCGCTCCAGCAGAGGATCATCAGATGCCGGTCGGAAGAGCGACACAGTGGATAAATCCAAAGGATCTCGGCCGTCTGATCCGGTAATAGAAAGCTTCACTGGGTGAGTTTATAACTCTGCCTATTAAGCTGACGCCGTCTCCCCTCCTTTCTCTCTTTCTCCTCCTCTCGCTATGTCTTATTTGGACCAGGCCAAAAAACGACAGAAAACCAAACATAAAGAATGCACCTTATGTAGCCAGCCCCTACCAGACTCATACCCCAAAAAACTCTGCAAGGATTGTATAGCAGAAACCACACAAGGAGCAGCGGTGTCTATTACGGACTTACGCGCTATTATAAGAGAGGAGTTAAAGGCTATGTCACAGGATAAACCACAAAAAAGTAAATCCAAAAAGCCAACACCTTTATCAGACTCTGATAGTGAGCAAGCCGCACTCTCAGATATCTCTATAGCCTATCCGTCATCCGTCATCCGTCATCCGTCATCCGTCATCCGTCATCCGTCATCCGTCATCCGTCATCCGTCATCCGTCATCCGTCATCCGTCATCCGTCATCCGTCATCCGTCATCCGTCATCCGTCATCCGTCATCCGTCATCCATCATCCTTCCCCTTAGATAGTGTGGATAATCTAGTGAAATCAATAAGAGACACTATGGGGTGTGAGGAAACAAAGGGCGCACAAACCACGCAAGATATAATGTTTGGCGGAGAGGAAAAGGAAATGCTTTCCAGTTATTCCAGCAGTGAAGGCATTAATAAAAAGAGAATGGGAGAGACAAGATCAGAGAAGTTTTTTGCCCTCAGCATCAAAACGGAAATACCCGTTTAGTGATGATGAGTTACTTACGTGGACCAAAATCCCTAAGGTTGACGCAGCTGTTGCCTCTACCTCTAAACCGTCCACATTGCCTGTTGAAGACGCGGGGTTACTCTCAGACCCTCTAGATCGCAAAGCTGAGTCGTCCCTTAAAAGATCCTGGGAGGCAACTACAGGCATATTTAAGCCAGCAATAGCAAGCACTTGTACCGCCAGGTCAATGCTCATCTGGATTGACCAGCTAGACCAAAGCATTGAGAATAAAATGTCACGAGAAAAATTACGAGCTGCTATTCCCTTAATACGAGGGGCAGCAGCCTTTATGGCGGACGCGTCTGCAGATTCTCTCCGCCTAGCAGCTAGATCCGCAGGTTTGGTAAACAATGCAAGACGGGCATTATGGATGAAAAGCTGGAAAGGGGACGCACAATCCAAATCTAAGATATGCGCAATCCCATGTGAGGGTGAGTTCCTCTTTGGAAAAACCTTAGATGACATACTCAAGAAGGGAAAAGACAGGAAAGTCTTTTCCTGATACCTCTATTCCCTTTTATAGGAGAGCCTTTAAGAGAAGGCCATTCGGCAAGAGAAGGCAGACGGACAGGTCGTCAACATGGTTCCCTAAGGAAGATAAACAAAGAGGTACCATGTTCAGAAGACCCAACCCCCCAAAAGACAGCAAATTCTGAGGATATAACCATTCCAGTAGGGGGCAGATTAAAATTTTTCACTCCCCAGTGGGAAAATATTACATCTAGTTCGTGGATTTTAAATATAATCAGAGATGGAATAAAATTACAATTCTCTCGCTTTCCCCACGAATCATACATTATAACATCTCTCAGCTCGCCTATACAACAGGAGGCCCTGGAGAGTGAAATCCAAACCCTATTATCAAAAGGGGTTCTAGTCCAAGTTCCGGAAGGACAGGAGACTAGAGGATTCTATTCTCCTCTATTCTTAATTTCCAAACCCGATGGTTCATTCAGAACAATCCTAAACCTCAAAAAGCTTAATTCATTTATTAAAAATGATACATTTAAAATGGAGTCTATAAAATCCACCATAAAGTTACTTTTTCCAAACTGTATGATGGGGGGCATTGATCTAAAAGATGCTTACTACCATCTCCCTATTCATGACAGATTCCAGAAGTTCTTCAGGGTAGCGGTGGCAATCAAAGGCAAGATTTGTCATTTCCAGTATGCAGCCATGCCCTTCGGCCTTTCTACAGCGCCAAGGATTTTCACCAAAGTGATTCTAGAGGTGATGGCTTATCTTCGCCAAAAAGAGACATTAATTGTGCCCTACTTAGATGACTTTTTAGTCATCGGAAATTCAGCTTCTCAGTGTGCTGACCGTTTAGCTCATGCAGTTTCATCTCTACAGGATCTAGGTTGGATAATCAATATCGACAAATCCAGACTGACTCCACTATCACTTCAAGCGTTTCTGGGGTTCCATCTAGACTCCATAACTCAAAAATGTCTGCTCCCTCAGGTAAAAATCTCACTCATCAGACATAAAGTCACAACAGCAATAAATAATCCTCACATGACCCTAAGAAAAGCCATGTCATTACTGGGATCTCTTATTTCCTGTATACCTGCAGTCCAGTGGGCACAATACCATACCCGGACACTGCAGCACCAAATCCTCCAAGAGGAAAGACTGCTACTTAGCTTAAATGCAAAGATAACGTTGTCCCAGGAAGTTTTATGTTCCTTAACGTGGTGGCTGGATTCTAACCATTTGATGAGTGGTGTTCCATGGGTAATAACACCATCTCATATTATAACCACTGACGCCAGTCCTCATGGATGGGGCGCTCATATGGGAAATGATTTTTGCCAGGGGTTATGGGACACTGAAGAATGCCACAACTCATCTAATCTGAAAGAACTAAATGCAGTAAGATACGCTTTGTCATTTTCTCCCACAGCTCCGGGGAAAAGACGTTCGAATCCTTTCCGACAACACCACCACAGTGGCTTATATAAATAGACAAGGAGGTACTCAGACTCTAATGTCTTCCACTGGGAAAATTCTGGACTTGGCAGAAAAACATCTATTATCCCTCACTGCAGTTCACATAAGGGGGAAAAACAACCAGCAGGCAGACTTCTTAAGTCGACACCCTAAGGCAGGGAGAGTGGTGCCTAAACCATCATATCTTCCAACGGATAGTATCCCTATGGGGTTGTCCGCAAATAGATCTCTTCGCCACGAGACAAAACAGGCAAGTCCAGAAATTTGCATCCCTATCGTTAGCAGATCATCCGGACATTCTAGACGCTTTCCAAACCCCTTGGCAATACAGTCTAGCGTACGCCTTCCCTCCGATAATATTGTTACCACAGGTCATTCGGAAGATCAGGGAGGATGGAGCGAGAGTTGTACTAATAGCACCATTCTGGCCCAAAAGGCCATGGTTCTCATGCCTACAAGCCATGTCGGTTTCGGACCCTTGGGTCCTCCCCTCGACACCCAACCTTCTCTTCCAGGGTCCGTTTCTCCACCCCCAGGTGGACAATCTCCATCTGACGGCCTGGAATTTGAGAGGCAGATGCTAAAATTAAGGGGATTTTCCGAGGGACTAATTGACACACTCCTCCAAAGTAGAAAACGCTCTACTACAAAAATTTATACAAAAATCTGGAAAAAATTCCTACAGTTCCATAAATCTCCCAACACATCAGAAATTCCGGTACAATCTATATTGGAATTCCTTCAAAAAGGGAGGGAACTAGGTTTAGCTGTAAATACGTTAAAAGTTCACGTATCAGCACTGGGAGCCCTCTATGGCCATAATATTGCAGGAAATAGATGGGTATCCCGATTTATCACGGCTTGTGAAAGGATAAATCCTGTTAATATACCTAGAATTCCACCCTGGGATCTAAATTTAGTTCTACAAGCCCTAACAGATTCTCCATTTGAACCAATAGATTCAGTATCCATTAAATATTTATCACTTAAAACTGTCCTCTTGGTAGCACTGACTTCAGCTAGGAGAATCGGTGACATCCAAGCTCTTTCTATAGATCCACCTTTCCTGCTAACTTTTCAGGATAAGTTGATTCTTAAATTAGATCCTTCCTATCTTCCCAAGGTAGCGAAGAAATTCCATAGGTCACAAGAAATAGTCCTACCCACCTTTTTCAGTAACCCTTCCACTCCTGAGGAATGTAAATATCACACTCTAGATGTTAAAAGAGTAGTTTTAAAATACATTGAAAGGACCAGTAGCTGGCGACAGTGTAGGGCTCTGTTTATATCCTTTCAGGGTCACAAGAAGGGTCATGCAGTCACAAAAAGCACCTTATCCCGGTGGATCAGGGAGTCTATCACACTGGCTTACTCCACGAGGAAAAAAACCCTCCGGAAGGCATAACGGCACACTCTACCAGAGCTATGGCATCCTCCTGGGCCGAAAGAGGAGACTTCCCAATAGAAACCATATGTAAGGCGGCAACTTGGTCAGATCCTTCTACTTTCTATAACCACTATAGGCTTGACCTATCGTCAACTTCTGACCTGGACTTTGGCAGGACTGTCCTCAGCACGGTGGTCCCCCCCTAGGTGATGGTCTCTGAAAGATCTCCTGTAGGGTGCTGTCGTGGCGAGGGGTAGAAAGCCGGATTACTCACCGGTAATACTCTTTTAGTGAGTCCACGACAGCACCCTATTACATCCCTCCCTAAGTTAATATAGTACTTACTATTGAGTAAAATTCTTTTAATCATACATGAGCAAATAAGTTTGAAGATGAAATAAATTATATTTGCCTAATACTGGCGGTCCTCCGGGTACTCTGAAATCAAAACTGAGAAGGAAAGGCGGACTGCCCCCTTTTATCTTTCTGTAGGTTTCCTGTTCCTGTGGGGCGGATCCCTCTCCTGTAGGGTGCTGTCGTGGACTCGCTAAAAGAGTATTACCGGTGAGTAATCCGGCTTATTCCTCCCTTCTGTCCTCTTACATTCATTTAGAACATGACTAGTATGGTCTGGCAATGGTGACTGATCTGCCCACCTACAGCCCTGTCCAAATAAAGAATTCAGTTCTTTGATTCTGAGGTTTCCATCCTTGTATTGTGAACAATGCATGGACAGACTATAAGTTGCCCCCTTCCATTTCCATGTTGACTTGCATAGTATAACCTTTATATCCCCTTTATCCAGGCTCCATATTCCAAGCATCAGAGGAGCGAGTTGACAATGGATCCGTTTATTTCACGCCTAAGGAGTCCCTTACAGGGCGATCTCAAAGAGGAAAATTGAGCAAATCTGACATTGGCTCACCAACTAACTTCAAGTAAGTCATAACTTGTCTGTCTGAGACTAAAAAAGTTACTAATCCAACAAGAGGAAGCAATCCCCAATGCAGCACATCTACCACGCTTTACTCTAGCTTCCAAAGCACTATTTTCTTGGAACACTGACCCACTAACTTATTTCTGACTTCATACACAGCCATGCCCATTTACCACTTCATTCTACACTAGCAGGAGTAGAAGTCAGAGATGGCAGTGCAATATGCATAGTGACTGTGCACTCGCCGTCTTTAAGTAACGAGCTAGCAAGAGCGCACTGTCAGTGTATGTTGTAAGAATACTGTATGCAGGAAAAGCACATCAGCGCTGCCTTGCAAGTGACCCAATTCACTTACAGACCCAGTGACTTGCCTTGCTGAGTTTAAACCAACACTTTGACCAATATCAGACATGCTTCCACCATTGTGCACAGACCGCTTGGTCTGAGTATAAAATCTGATATGTGAACAGCTCCACAAACTTTCATGGGTGCACTTTCTATCTGTAAAAAACCTGATTTTTGAGTGAGGCCTTACTCTTGGAGAACACATTTTAACCTCTCCTTCTGACTTATGCCCTCCTTGCAAGACTCAATTGTTGGCCAGAAGAACAGACTTAATTTTTGCTCTCTCCACAGACATGTTACTCATGTGGGACTCAAAGCTGTGCCTGGTTTTGAAGTAAGTTATAGATTTATTTGGTCACTGGCTCATCCTAGTCATACCTTATTTCTTGCTAGAGATCATGCATTATTGTTCTAGTGTAGTAGATATGACTTTACTAAATCTCATGTGTTAAATCAGCAGTGACTTCTGTAGCAGTGTTTATATGGAGGTGCCGAAATGTGACCGTGCATAGGCTTCTGACATGGCGATAAATTTACCAGAAGGTTCCCTTAAAAGTAATGTCACCAGGTTTTTGCAAATCTCCCCATCTGAAAGCGGCATAATTCAGACCTGGTTTCCAGTGATGTCACTTACTGGGCTGCTTGCTATAGTTCAGATGAAGGCCTAGATCTGCTGCAGATCCACCACGTTATCTAAATGCTGAGCTCTGTATAACCCTGCTCACATCACTGGCAGCTGTTTGCCTATGCACAGTGTACACTGAAAGCTGCCAATCAGATGGGTGGGCCATGTTGGAGTACATGACAGCAAATTTAACACCTTTCTGACCTCGGATGGGATAGTACATCCGAGGTCAGAACCCTCAGTTTGATGCATGCTCACTGCCAGAGCCTGCATCAAAGCCAGGACATGTCAGCTGTTTATGTACAGCTGACATGTGCCTGCAATTGCGGTGGGTGGAATCGCAATCCACCTGCCGCTATTTACTAGTTAAATGCCACTGTCAAACGCCGACGGTGGAATTTTTAACTAATGCTTCCGGCCATCAGGCCGGAAATGAGCGCATTGCTGACCCCCATGTGATCAGGGGTCATCAATGCGTCAGCATGACAACCAGAGGTCTATTGAAGACCTCTATGGTTGTTAATCCCAGATTGCTTTGAGCGCCGCCCTGTGGTTGGTGCTCATAGCAATGTTGTAATTTGACTACATAGGAGCGATCTGAGCATCACTCCTATGTAGCAGAGCCGATCAGGATATGCCAGCTTCTAGCATGGCATAGCCTGATATGAGGCTATTGAAGCATGGCAAAAGTGAAAAAATGTATAAAAGTTTAAATCACACCATTCAAAATAAAACGTTAAAAAAATCAAATATACATATTTGGTATCACCGTGTTCAGAATCTCCTGATTTATCAATAAAAGGATTAACCTGATCGCTAAACAGCGTAGCGAGAAAAAAAATCAAAGTGCCAGAACTACCTTTTTTTTTTTTTTTTTTTTGTCGCTGCGACATTGCATTAAAATGCAATAATGGGCAACCAAAAAAAATATCTGCACCAAAATGGTATCATTAAAAATGTCAGGTCGGCATGCAAAAAATAAGCCCTAACCCAGCCCAGATCACAACAAAATGGAGATGGTACAGTACATTATACTGCTGGAATCTGGGTCCCTCTCTTATGCTGCCTTCAGTTCGGGTAACAAAAAATATGGTGACAGAATCAAGACTTGTGAACATACACAAGTCAGTCTGCATAAATTCTGCGCTACAGTAAGATGCGGCACTCGTCTATCATGCACCTCCAGTCAGGGAATAAGCTGTGAATTTGCTGGCTGTTTATCACAATCTGCAAAACTCTACTCACTTTCAGAGTTGGCAGGAGTCGTGTGAAATCTTTACAACTTTTTTTTTTTTTTTTTTTTTTTTTTTTTTTCTTCCATGTAGCCTACTTTAGACCTGGATAAATTGTTCACCATGGCAGGTGTCAAAGAGGAACACCTTGAAGATCAGGAATTGTCTCGGAAAATATTCTCTGTGCTAGAAAAGGCAGGTAGCTTGGAAAATGTGAGGAAGCAGACACGGAGAATGAGTATGTACTAATCTTTTCAGAAGTCTTCCAACCTATGAATATTGGATTTTAGTGATGAGTGAGGTCTCTGTTGTATTACTAAACTCTTGTTGTTTCCTTCAGCAACTGTGGACAGGCCAAGCACACGGGCTAGACTGCGTTCTCTGTCATCTTCAAGCATAACTCCATCAAAAAGACAAAATGGCCTTCAACAGGACTCTCCCCATGCTGCAAAAATGTTAGCACATGGTTCTCCATTATGTTATCTTCCGTCCTTGAGCAAAGTGCCACCACCTATGGGAACTCCTCCACCTTTCAGCCACTTCCAGTCAATTAGATCCCTTCCTCCAATGCCTCCATATTTGAATGAGTTGTCCCAAAGCTTTTCTCCAGCAGCTAACTTTCCTTTACGACCTCTTTCAAAGAAATCTGCTTCCCCTCCACAACCTGGTTTTACAAAAAATTCCAAGGAAATGCCACCCCCTCTACTTCCAGTTGCAAAATGCGTTACTTCAGAAACTAGCCTTCTTTCTCCTCCAGGCCATCACTGTCGTAACTCTAACGCTTTCTCCCCACCTTCATCACTTCCTCACTTTGTTGGCTCTTTGGATAAAATAAACTGCATAGCTGACACCTTTCCTCCCTCTATCCCATTAATGGAGCCGCTTATTAAACTGGGAGATGTTCCATCACCTCTTCCACAACTTGATAACCAAAATTCCCAAACTATTCCCCCATGTATTTTCCAAGAGAGTCTGATACCTGTTAACATCCCTCCACCGCCAACTCCACCATTTTCAATTAAACAGTCTTCTCAAAACCCACTGTGCTCAATCATTTCCCAAATCAAAGAAACCAACAATCCAGTAAGTGTACAAGACACCAAGGCTTCCATTAAAGAACCTGAGCAACAGAACAATCCTTTGTTCTTGGACCAGATCAAGCAGGGCGTCCAGCTGAAATCTGTAAGTGCACACAATATTGAGAATTTTGAGAAGAATTGTACTGCCTAGCTGCTGACCTATTCTGACACTTGGATTTCTGCAAGTGCCAGGAAAGTGTGGTGCTGGAAGAACCATGTACTTGTCAGTGTCATGAGCAAATGTCATAGCAATGTTGGGGTCAGGAGCTGTTCAGAACAAGCGGTGAGGGTTGGTTGTAATTATAATATATTCTGTTCACTGGCAGCATGGTGCATATTTAAAGGCCCACAAAGTGGCCATCCAAGTTATTTTTTTTAGGCTTTGCCGATAGACGCCTGACGGCTTGCTGCTCTTTGAGCTAGTTTTTTAGTACCAGACTCCATTCAACCAAGAGCAGGCATTTTGGTGCACCCTCAGTGTGAACAAACTCTTCGGTGCACGGTCCCACCTTGTTTTTCTGCCCTTCTCCAGCTACTGTGAAGTACAGTGCTCAATCAATAGGATGGGAAGTGCCACTGACAAGTCCAGGCCAAACACAAGTGCACCCTAAGCGTGACCTGCCATCTTGTGCCAAGTTGCTAACTAAGGTTGCAATTTCTGTTAACAACATTTTAAGAGGAATTTTTATATAATTTTTTTAGGGGGCTACCCCATCTGAGAACAGCATAATGCCAGGACAAACCATGATTCCGTTGTTACTTATTGGGCTGCTTTCTGTAGTTTTGACATAATCTGCTTTCTCCGAATGCTGAGCTGCATATAACCTGGCCCCATCACTAATTGTACGCTGTTAAGTAGAAATCTGCCAATCAATGGGGTGCAGTGTTATACAGAGCTCATGAGTATGGAGGGATACATGGCAGGAGGTTTTGGTCCTCTAGTGGTCTCCTACTGATGAAATCAACTTTTGCAGAAGTACAGCAAGCAGCCCAGTAACTGACACATTGCTCGAATCAACATCATGCTGCTCTCAAACACATGAGATTCCCTTTGAAACCGATCTTTTCTTGAGTCAATGGAATCTGTTAAATTTATGGAAATGGACCAGTTGGGTGTTAAAATGGTGGTTGACTTTCAATAAATAACTTTAACTTGGTGGCAAATCTATGATTTTAACTTTGATTATAGTATTAAAATCCTTTTAACTTCAAAATAATGAATACTTAGAATGGAAGCAAATCTAATTGCTTATTCCATCCTCCCCTAAGGTAACCCAACCTTCAAAGGTTGAAAATGCAGAAAGTCTTAACATAGTCACAGCATTAATGGATGTCATCAAAAGAAGGCACAAGGCTATACACTCCTCAGGTAGGTAATGATCAATGATGAGTTGGTGAATATTGGTCTGCTCATATGTAGAATTAACACTTGTTTGCATTGGGCTGAGGGCCCAATGATTACATGATTACATATGATTTAATGGTTCACACCTTGTCACATGATGATTCTATCCAACCTTTAAACAAGCGCTTTTCCCATCAAAGCTCACAGCCTCTTAATATATTGCACTCATCATATTATATAGTACTGTGCTTACAATTGATTTTCCCTTTCTGCCAGCTACATTTCTCTTCTACTCTATGTAGAAAATCTCTTGTCCCTCCATTTCCTCCCCCCTTCAACTTCTGACCCAGATGCTGCCTCCTCACCCTGCCAGGGACTTCTGCAGGGACTTGTGAGTCATGCAGGGAAACCAGCCCTCCTGCTTCTACAGAGCTTAAAGGGAACCTGTCACCCCAAAAATCGCAGGTGAGGTAAGGCCACCGGCATCAGGGGCTTATCTACAGCATTCTGTAATGCTGTAGATAAGCCCCCGATGTTACCTGAAAGGAGAAAAAGACGTTAGATTATACTCACCCAGGGGCGGTCCCGCTGCTGGTCAGGTCGGATCGGCGTCTCTGGTCCGCTGCGGCGCCTCCCATCTTCATTACAAGACGTCCTCTTCTGATCTTCAGCCACGGCTCCGGCGCAGGCGTACTTTGTCTGCCCTGTTGAGGGCAGAGGATAGTACTGCAGTGCGCAGGCGCCGGAAAGGTCAGAGGTCCGGCGCCTGCACACTGCAGTACTTTGTCTGCCCTCAACAGGGCAGAGCAAAGTACACCTGCGCCGGAGCCGCAGCATGAAGACAAGAGGACGTCTTGGAATGAAGATAGGAGGCGCCGCAGCGGACCAGAGACGCCCATCTGACCTGACCAGCAGCAGGACCGCCCCTGGGTGAGTATAATCTAGCGTCTTTTTCTCCTTTCAGGTAACATCGGGGGCTTATCTACAGCATTACAGAATGCTGCAGATAAGCCCCTGATGCCGGTGGGCTTACCTCACCCGCAATTTTCGGGGTGACAGGTTCCCTTTAAAAAGATTCAGCTATTCTTCAGCTTTTTTTTTTTTTTTTTTTTTTTTTTTTTTTGCTACACGTCAATAGGTCATCGTATTTTCTCGCCCATAAGACTCACCCCAAACTTTCAGAAGGGGGGGGGGGGCGTAGTGTAAAATGGGGGGTCTGAATTCAGCTTACCAGGGAAGGGATCACACAGGTAGTGTGGTCCAGGCTGGTGCGGTGGCCTCCAGGAAATCCCATCCCAGGCTGGTGGGATGGGGGGGCAGCAGCACTCTGGTGTGGTGGTGGAGGGGTTCCACCAGCATTTCTTGGAAGCCCCCACAGATCCATTGCTGCGATGCAGTGCGGTGGTCTCCAGCAAAATGGGCGGCACATGCTCAGATTCAGATCTCGGCAATGAGATCTCGGGACAAGATCTGAATCTGATCATGCGCCGCCCTGGTGGCCACTTTTCCAGAGACCACTGTAATTAATGGAGCTGCGGGGGCTTCCAGGCTTTGAAGAAATGCCGGTGGAGCTCCACCACAGAGCACCGCACCAGCCTAGGATGGGAGGCTGCCGCCACAGGATTTGAAAGTAGATTCCTACCATAAGATGCACCCCTATTTTTCACCCATAACTGTGGGGAGTGCATCTTGTGGTCCGGAAAATACGGTAATCTGTCTTTCCATTAGGTCAATCCCGGGTAGATTCTCAATCTATGTCCATAGATCTTAACAGCTTGCTTACATTTTCTGAGTCTAAATTTCATATGAAGGTGTTCAGCTTTCTATGATCTGTGCTCGTATAGAGTTTATAATTGACCTTACTGACACCTTCCCTTTAAGATGTTCTGCATTAATGGAGTTCTCATTTGTTTCAGATGAAGATGAGGTGGAAGATGATGAATGGGAAGACTAAAACATTGTAGCATAGCTTGTCACTGTCTCTTGTGTTGCAAACTATATATATATATATATATATATATAAATTTTTTTTTTCATATTTGGTGTTTAAAAATGTAAGTAAATAAAGATGACGACCTTTTAATGTTGGACTTGATACCTTAAACTAGCATTGCAGATAATGTACAGTGGCGTATCCAAGGGGGGGCAGCCGGGGCATGCAGCCGACAGGGGGGCGCCAGCGGGCCGCCTGATGCGGCAGTCCAAGGAGAGCCCCTCCACTGCAGAGAGCCGCACACCATAGCTATTGCTGCTGCAGCTCTGTGCGCACAGGACCTGTGGTGAGGTCACAGGAGGGGAGGAGTCACATGATGAAGGGCCTCGGTGTAGTGCAGGACTCTGCTGGTTCTCATGGTGCTTGGTGCTGGACGAGGGTAAGGGTCAGGAGTGGTTTGTGTGGATGTAGCAGAGCCATGTGTGTGAGGTGTACAGAGCAAAAGCCATGTGCAAGGTGTATGGAGTGGAGCTGTGTGTATGGAGTGGAGCAACGGGTGTACGGAGCTCAGCCGCGTGTAGGAGTAACTAGGCGTGGCCATTATACTGTACGCACATGTGTTTGTGCGTGCATGCGTAGCGCTGCGGGTGAATGTGCAGAGACTGTGTGTGTGTGTGTGGTGGAGAGGGCAATGATGGGGCTGACGGGGAGAGGGCAATAATTGGGATGGATGGGGAGGAGGAAATGATGGATGTGGTGGAATGGGCAATGATGGTGGTGGGGAGGAGGAAATCATGGAGGTGGTGGAAAGGGCAATAATGAGGGGGAGAAAATGATGGAGGTGGTGGAAAGGGCAAAGATGGGGATGGTGGGGGGGAAGAAAATGTTGGCAAAGGAGGAAATGATGGAGGTGGTGGAATGGGAAATTATGGGGTGGTGGAGAAGGCAAAGATGGAGGTGGTGAAGAGAGCAATGATGGGGTGGGGTAGAGGAAAATAATGGGCATATGAGGAAACGGTTCAGGAGAATGGGGGGCATGTATGAGGAAACAGTACTGGGGAATTGGGGGCATGTATGAGGAAACGGTACAGGAGAATGGGGGGCATATCTGAGGAAACAGTATGGGGATTAGATTCTCCCTGATCTGCTGCTTTGGGGCCCCTGAGCAGGCAGGGTGGCCCAGTGTCAGCAGAGGGCCCCCCCCGCCTGTCATCGCAGGGTCTGCTGTACTGGCATTTAGCCGATACAACTGACTGCAATGATGAGCGCTGCGCTCCTTCCCCCATCATCCCCTTGTCTGCATCTGACGTCAGCGACGCTGACAGCGTGCACGATGAGTCACTGCTGGCCACCCGCTGTCTGGAGACGAGCGGGAGCTCAGAGCAGTGCAGGAACCAAGAAGAGGAGGTTTTTTTTTTTGTTTTTTTTTTTTAAGGGGTGCAGCCTTATACTACAGAATCTGCCTATGGTGGGGTGCTGTCTTATACTACATTGTCAGCCTATGGGGCTAATGCTACAGGGTCTGCCTATTTTCGTTGTTTGTTATTGTAAAACATGGAGGTTTATTTAACCTCTGTCTGATGTTCTCCTTTGGAGCTTTTATATTGTGTAAGCTTATTGCCCCTTTGTCTGATGTTTGCCTGGTATATCGGATTCGTCTTATCCCAAAAGCTGGCCACTAGAGGGTGAGGCTGAACCAGTGTTATACCATGTAAATCACTATATAAGGCCAGAGAAACATGACAGACAGAAGCAGAAGGTCTGGTAAATGTACTTATACGTGTACAGTGTTGTGATACCTGCATAATTGGGTACGTCCATGCAGTGTAGTAGCCTTCTTTAAAACCGTATCCAATACAATATAACTTTTTTTTTTTTTTACATCAACAGGTATAAAATTGACAAAACCAAATAGACTCATTTTTCTTGCATAACCATAGACTTGAATAGTCTCACCTGAAATACAGAATATGAATAACCTAAGTAAATAACATTGGTACGAGTGCTGTCCATGTGAGCAGGCTCGGATTGGAGAACAGGAGGATCCTCTGGTAGTCCCCCATGCGTGGATGGGCTCTCCCCGCCACTTTATAGATAGATATATATATATATATATATTACACAGACAATGATATCACCTCAATATTCATTTAACAAACTACTGTACCTTGTTTATTATTACACAGAAATATAGGTAAATTTGTGAGTGAGGGTAATGTGATAATTGCATGTAGCTGAGCAGTGGTCCACCAGACTCAACGTTACTTGTGGGCCCTTGCCACACAAGTCCACCACTGTGTATGAGGTCAGCTTTTTACACAAACAGCACTGGTGTGAACATACCCTAAGAGAAGCAAACTCATCAGATCTCTAGGGACAACCATGTCCTGGTCCACTGATGGTACTGGAACTCAGACTGTTTTACCTAAGTGGTGCTCTCCAATTCTGTTCCCAAGAAAAAGTTGCATTTGGTGCTGTGCGTCCTGGGGGTCCCAGCATACACATACCACTGTTCACAGAAAAAGCATTTATTCCAGGGATATGCCTTCATTAGCGGTGGGCAAAGTTCAAGGTCCAGACCAGAACACCTAGTGTCCATTCACAGACCCCCGAACAACAACTTCTCCCGGAAGTCCACTTTACTATTCGGGTTTGGCAGCCAGAACAAAGTTTCCATAAAAAGATATCTTTCTCTAGTCACCTTCCACGACGGCATACGGAGGTTGCCTCTTTGCCCTAATGGGGAACAGGAAATGGAAAGGTTAAAAGGCCCTCCCACCTCCCTCTCACCAGTGTCTTTCCTGTTCCCCATGGGACAGGAGAGGTTTACTTCGTATGCAGTGGTGGCCGGTAACTACTGCTACGCAGGCTCTGCCTAAATTATAACCAGGCAGCATGGGGTCGTTTCTTACCTCCCCCTTCCGCTTATGCTGCTCCCGTCGTGCCGCGGTGTCCTCGGGACCTGTTCCTAGCCTTCCCGTGCCCCCGTGAGGGCAAAGCAGGCTAGTGTTCCTATCCGGAGTCCTCCTGGAGCTTTCCAGTGTCCTCTCCTCCTCATGCCGCTGGCGACCCAGAAGTGATCGCGCGCGTCACTTCCGGTCTTTTCTGGGCGCCCTGGAGGCACTTCCGCCGGCGGTATCTCGTGCAGGACGGCGTCCTCCACCCTGGACCATGGAGGGGAGGAGGAATTTTACTATCGCTGGGGGCTGGGACATGCCACAGAGCATAAAACCTGCCAGAAGACGTCGCAGGTAAGACTATCCTATCATGGAGGGCAGTACCTGCCCTGCACTTGCAGAGCCCAGCGCTGCCCCTGCCACAGTAAGTGCCGCAGGGACAAGGGGTCCTTAGATAGTATTTGGGGGTATTACTATTAGCATGACTCTCTCCCCTCTCATTACAGGGAGAAAAGTCTACCCCCAAAACTACTACAAAAAAGAAGTGTGCCATCTGTAACATTAAGCTGCCACCATCTTGGGAGAAAAAACTCTGCAAGACCTGTACTGACAAGATTGTCAGGGCAGAGCAACCTTCTTTATTAGAAGAAATACGCTCCTTGGTCAAACAAGAGGTGCAATCCTCCCTAGCGGCCTTTACCCCCCCACCCCCTCAGCCACCCTCCCCAGCTAAAAAAAGGAAAATCCAGGAGGAGGTTTCTGAATCTGAATCAGACCTCTCCTATGCCTCATCCTCGGGTAGACGGGAGGAACCTATGTCCCCTATAACCTCTGAAGTTCGGAAGTATCTTTTCTCTTCAGAATGGGTTGAGGATTTAGTAGCTGCTGTACGCAGTACTATGGGGCTGGAGGAAGAGCCAGAACCACAGTCCATACAGGACCAGATGTTTGGCGGTATATACAAGGGTAAACGGTTGGGGTTCCCGATCCACTCAAATGTATCTGATATGATCGATCAGGAGTGGGAACTTCCTGAAAAACGTCTCAGTACTCCATCCGAGATGAAGCATAGATTCCCCTTAGAAGGAGATTTAACCAAATGGGATGTTCCGAAAGTTGATTCACAGGTGGCAAGAGTGGCTAAGAGAACGGCTCTTCCATTCGAAGACTCGTCTCAATTGAAAGACCCGATGGACAGAAAAATTGAAAGTCTGTTAAAAAAATCGTGGGAAACCTCCTCGGTAGCCCTCAAAGCCAACATTGCTTCAACCTGCGTGGCTAGAGCACTTTTTCGTTGGTTAGGTGAACTAGAATCCCACATATCCCAGGGTACATCTAGAGCTGAATTGTTGGAATCGCTACCCAGTCTCCTTAGAGCCACGGGTTTCCTAGCAGACTCTTCTATGGAAACCATCAGAATTGCTGCCAGATCATTAGTACAGACCAATTCGGCTAGAAGGGCGCTTTGGTTAAAAATGTGGTCTGGTGATATCACCTCCAAGGCCAAATTATGCGCCATACCATTTAAAGGTAATTAGGTCTTCGGACCTTCCCTGGATGACATCTTGGAGAAGGCAACCGATAAAAAGAAAGCCCTCCCAGAGCAAAAAACTCCCAAAAAGAAGTTTTTTCGTCCCTTTCAGGGCCAAACCTCTCAGAGAGGGAAAGGCAAGTCTGGGAGGTGGAGTTACCCGAAGGGAGGTGGGAGAAACATCCTTATCCCTCAGCAACAGCAGCAGCAGTCTCAACAAGAGAAGCGGTGACTTCGACCCGGTGGGGGGGAGACTCTCAGAATTTATTCCCCAGTGGCAAAAAATCACCAATTGCTCCTGGGTCCTCAAAGTCATCGAAGAGGGTCTTCTAATAGAACTCATCTCCTCTCCCCCACGGGGTCTAAAAATCACCTCCCTTCCCTCCGTGAAAGACCAGTCCACTCTAGAGTCGGGTCTCAGGACCCTAAAGATGTCAAATGTGATATCCCAGGTTCCGGAATCAGAGAGGGATCGGGGACACTACTCTCGTCTATTTCTGGTTCCCAAACCATCGGGCGAGTCCCGTATTATTATAAATCTGAAGGGCCTCAACCGGCATGTCAAATACCGAAAATTCAAGATGGAATCAGTGAAAAATGCGATTCCCTTGATAAACCCGCACTCCTACATGGCCACTATCGATTTGAAAGATGCTTACTTTCACATCCCCATTCATCAGAGACATCGCCAATATCTCAAGTTTGCAGTGCAGAAGGGACGTCTGATAGAGCACTATCAGTTCAACGTCCTTCCGTTTGGGATCTCCTCTGCTCCAAGAGTTTTTTCCAAAGTAATGGGGGAAGTAGTCTCCTTCATCCGGAGGCAAGGCGTCTGTATAGTGCCATACCTAGACGACCTTTTATTAGTGGCTCCCACCAAACAATCTCTGGAGTCTCATGTATCAAAGACCCTCGATATTCTGACATCTCTGGGATGGGTGCCGAATGTAGAAAAATCTCACCTACGACCCTCCAAATGCAGGAAATTCCTGGGAGTTCTTCTGGACTCTGCAAGACAAATGTCCTTCCTCCCATTGGAACATCGTCTGACTCTACTATCAAAAGTCAAGATGTTCAGAGACACCAGATCTCCTACAATCAGAGAAGGCATGTCTCTACTAGGATCGATGACAGCTTGCATCCAATCGGTACCCTGGGCCCAAGCCCATTCCAGGATTCTTCAGGCACATATCCTACAGAATTGGAATGGTCAGCCCAGTTCTTTGAACAGGAGACTGTACACACCGGGCTGTGTCAAGGCCTCTCTGGCGTGGTGGATGACTCCGAAAAATTTACAAAAAGGAGTCAGTTGGTCTCAGGTTCCTCTGACTACGGTCACAACAGATGCCAGCAAAAGAGGCTGGGGGGCCATGATAAATCACACCCCTTTCCAAGGACTCTGGGATCAATCGACGAGCAGAAAATCATCCAACTACAGAGGGCTAAAAGCTGTAGAGGAAGCCCTACTGATGGGGGGGTCATCTTATCAAGGGACATCATGTCCGAATATATTCAGACAATGTGACCACGGTGGCTCACATCAGACATCAGGGCAGTTCAAAAAACAACAACCTGAAGAACATATCTGCCAGAATATGTTCCTGGGCGGAAAGACATCTGTTATCCCTGACAGCAATTCACCTGAAAGGCTCATCCAACACTCAGGCGGATTATCTAAGCCATCAGGACATACACCCTGGGGAATGGTGTTTGAGCAACCAAAGTTTCGAGATGCTGGTGGACAAATGGGGTCTTCCAGAAATCGACCTCTTTGCATCCCGGCAAAATGCGAAAGTCGAAGCCTTCTTCTCCCTAAACCCCAGAGATGGCTCCAGAGGAGTGGATGCATTGGCCCAGGAATGGAATTTTCGACTGGCATATGCGTTTCCACCAATTCCGATATTGGCAAAGGTCTTGCAGAAGGTTCGGGAAGAACGAACACCAACTATATTGGTAGCCCCATTGTGGCCAAAGAGGAGTTGGTACAACGTGATTGTGGATTTACAGGTGGATGGGCCATTCCAGTTTCCGATGGAAGAAAACCTTCTTTCTCAAGGACCAATACATCTCCTAGACGTCCACAAATGGAATCTGGCGGCATGGCTACTGAAGCCCAGGTGTTGAGAGCCAAAGGACTATCAGAAGCCGTGGTTTCCACACTTCAAAAATCAAGGAAACCGGTGACCATTGCTATATATAATAAAATCTGGAAGAAATTCTCATCCTTTTGTCTTCCCGAAGTACCAGATCCCCTTAATCCAAATCTGTCGCAAATTCTAGATTTTTTGCAAAAAGGCCTAGAAATAGGCCTCAGGTCGAGCACCCTAAAAGTCCAAGTTTCCGCACTCAGTTCAATATTTGACCAGGATCTAGCAAATCATCGCTGGATTAAGAGGTTCATGATATCAGCCTCTAGGATGAATCCTAAAAAACAAATAACAGTACCTTTTATGGGACCTGAATCTGGTATTACAAGGACTTACAGGTGCACCCTTTGAACCATTATCCTCCTGCTCGCAGAAAAATCTGATTTATAAAACAATTTTTCTAGTGGCCATTACCTCAGCAAGGAGGGTAGGAGAACTACAGGCTCTCTCAATAAGAGAACCATACTTGTCTATCCGTGATGACTCTATAATACTGCGCCTTGACCCCTCCTTTCTTCCAAAGGTCGTATCAGATTTCCACCGCTCTCAGGAAATCATTTTACCTTCTTTTTGCCAGAATCCAACAAATCCAAAAGAAGAGAAATTTCATACTCTGGATGTCAGACGCATTGTATTATTTTACCTAGAGCAGACCAGCTCTTACAGAATCGACCAGAATCTGTTTGTCCATCCATCAGGACAAAATAGAGGAAAGAAAGTAGCAAAAAGCACTATTGCCAACTGGATAAAGAAAGCGATAGCAGAAGCATATCTCGCTCAAGATAAAACTCCTCCAGTAGGAATCAAGGCTCATTCGACTAGATCAACCTCAGTCTCTTGGGCAGAAAAAGCAGGTGCATCAACAGAGCAAATCTGCAGGGCAGCCACGTGGTCTTCGTTGCATACTTTCTCCAGACATTACAGACTAGACGTAATGTCCAACAAGGATTTAGTCTTCGGCCGGAAAGTACTCCAGGCCGTTGTCCCTCCCTAGCGCCAAAATTAGTTGGTATTCCTCCGTATGCCGTCGTGGAAGGTGACTAGAGAAAATAGAATTATTCTTACCGTTAATTCGGTTTCTAGGAACCTTCCACGACGGCGCTAGTTCCCTCCCTATATACTCCTGGATTAAAATCTGGGATTCAAGGTAAACCGGTGCTATGGTTTTCAGTTATAAGTCACTGGTGAGAGGGAGGTGGGAGGGCCTTTTAACCTCTCCATTTCCTGTTCCCCATTAGGGCAAAGAGGCAACCTCCGTATGCCGTCGTGGAAGGTTCCTAGAAACCGAATTAACGGTAAGAATAATTCTATTTTTTGTGGAAACTTCCTGAAGAAGCCATGAGCTTCGAAACGCGTTGAATAAACCACCTGAAAATCTTATACGGTAACTATATCTGGATCCATCATTTTTTGCAGCAGTGTGGATTTTATCCACATTCATCTATTATAACGATTCTATATATGCAGATGTGAGCGAACACAAATTACTCAGTTTTGCACAGCAAAGATTAAACTTCACCTAAAGGTCGTTAAAAGGGGTGTTTAATACTGGGACATCCCCCTTCTCAATCGCAATGTTCTCCCATGTACAATAAAAACCAGCCTGTACTCACGGCTGGTGCTGTTCCAGCCATGTCTGTGCTGTGTCTTTTGTGGCTCGTGTCATTCTGGCTGTGGTGCTCACATGACATAAAAAAATCAGTGGCTGCCAATAGACAACGTCCCTCACTTCCTTCATACATAAATAACATTCAGCGCAACATCTGCCAGATGTCAGTTTTGTTCAAAAGAAGGCAGGGGAAAGTGGCTATTTGGGCTTGGTGGCAGTTGCAGGCCTCACAAGGCGTAATGTGACATGAGACCTGACATTGCTGGAATAGCACCAGTGGTGAGTATAGTCAGTTTTTTGTGTTTTTTTTCACGGGATGATATACTGTTACTGTTTCTCTTATTTATTCTCATCTGGACTATTATAACTCTTTACTAATCGGCCTCCCTCTTACCAAACTCTACCCGCTCCAATCTGTCTTGAATGTTGCAACCAGGATCATATTCCTCACCAACCATTACACCGCTGCCTCTACCTTGTGCCAGTCATTACACTAGTTACCCATCCACTCCAGAATCCAGTATAAACTTACTACAATTACTACCCTCACCCACAAAGCACTCCATGGCTCAGCACCACCCTACATCTCCTCCCTGGTTTCAGTCTACCACCTTACCCGTGCCCTCCGCTCCGCTAATGACCTCAGGTTAACATCCTCAATAATCAGAACCTCCCACTCCCATCTCCAAGACTTTTCACATGCTGCGCCAATTTTTTGGAATGCTCTACCCAGGTTAATTTAACAGTTTTAAAGGTGCACTAAAAACGCATTTCTATGGACTGGCCTACCGCTTCAACTCATTAATCTAACTATCACTGTGTGGCACATTCAACATTTTTTACCATAACCAGGTTCCTCGCATCATGCTCTCGTACGCCTTATGCAGTTAATATCCCTCGGTGTCTGTACTTTTACGTATTCTGGCTGATAACTGCTTCATGCAGCATTACATGAACACCCAATTTCTTACATCATGGCTGGTCCGAACAATGAAAGCAATTGTTACCATCCACCTCTCGTGTCTCCCCATAGATTGTAAGCTTGCCAGCAGGGCCCTCATTCCTCTTGATCTATGTGTTTATTGTTAAGCTTAATGTCTATTGTTTGTGCAAGTCCCTTCCAAAATGTGCTTCGGAATATGTTGGCGCTATAGAAATAAAATTATTATTATAGCAATTGGGAAGAGGCTGTCAGAGTGGTAGACAACCCCTTTAAGAGACCACATTAGTGTATTGTATGGCATTTCTTCCTAAAACCACTTGCCTGTTGCTATGCAACTCTGAGCACAACCCCATACTGTGAGTGAACTCAGATGAGGGGAGTACTTTAGGCTACGTTCACATTGGCGTTCCGCCAATGTGCGTCGCTGTTGCGCCGGCGACGCAGCGGCGACGCAGCGTCGACGCAGCGGCGACGCGCCCCTATGTTTAACATAGGGGACGCGTGTGTCGTTTTGGTGGCGTTTTTCGCCACGTGCGTCGTTTCCGACGCTAGCGTCGGACGCAAGAAAACGCTACATGTAGCATTTTCTGTGCGTCCGATTTTCGCCGGAAAACGACGCACGCGTCGCAAAACGCGCGCGTTTTTGCGCGCGTTTGCGCGCGTTTTAGCGTGCGTCACGCGTTACGTCGCCGACGCACGGCGGCGCAACGCTAATGTGAACGTAGCCTTATTGGACTTTTCCCCCACTTGTCTATATCAACAAGTAGCACTGCGTAAAAACCTGGCAGTGCCATAATGCAACATTGACCTCTAGTGGTTATACGGAAAAATACACACTATTGGTTTTTTAAATGTATTTTTATATTTTAACAGCTTCCATGCGAAGTGACTTTCAAGGGCAAATGTAAGAACCAGAATAACTACAGTTTGATGGACCCCAGTGCAAGATCTGGACTGGCCCCTGCCCATCCTGGTATATGGCCATCATCCTGGCCCCATCCTGGTATATATATCATCCATCCTGCTATATATCCCTGATCCTGGTATATGTCCATCATCCTGGCCCCATCCTGGTATATATATATATCACCCATCCTAGTATATGTCCATCATCCTGGGCCCATCCTGGTATAGACTGTATATCATCCATCCTGGTATATATATCCCTGAGCCTGGTATATGTCCATCATCCTGGCCCCATCCTGGTATATATATCATCCATCCTGCTATATAGCCCTGATCCTGGTATATGTCCATCATCCTGGCCCCATCCTGGTATATATATCACCCATCCTGGTATATATCCCTGAGCCTGGTGTATGTCCATCATCCTGGCCCCGTCCTGGTATATATTTCCCCCATCCTAGTAGATGTCCATCATCCTGGCCCCATCCTGGTATATATATCACCCATCCTGGTACATATCCCTGAGCCTGGTAGTATATGTCCAGGGGTGCATTAAAAGAGGTCTGGATACACATGATGAGAGCATTATACTGCCTCTGTACAAATCCCTAGTTAGACCGCACATGGAGTACTGTGTCCAGTTTTGGGCACCGGTGCTCAGGAAGGATATAATGGAACTAGAGAGAGTACAAAGGAGGGCAACAAAATTAATAAAGGGGATGGGAGAACTACAATACCCAGATAGATTAGCGAAATTAGGATTATTTAGTCTAGAAAAAAGACGACTGAGGGGCGATCTAATAACCATGTATAAGTATATAAGGGGACAATACAAATATCTCGCCGAGGATCTGTTTATACCAAGGAAGGTGACGGGCACAAGGGGGCATTCTTTGCGTCTGGAGGAGAGAAGGTTTTTCCACCAACATAGAAGAGGATTCTTTACTGTTAGGGCAGTGAGAATCTGGAATTGCTTGCCTGAGGAGGTGGTGATGGCGAACTCAGTCGAGGGGTTCAAGAGAGGCCTGGATGTCTTCCTGGAGCAGAACAATATTGTATCTTACAATTAGGTTCTGTAGAAGGACGTAGATCTGGGGATTTATTGTGATGAATATAGGCTGAACTGGATGGACAAATGTCTATTTTCGGCCTTACTAACTATGTTACTATGTCCATCATCCTGGCCCCATCCTGGTATATATATCATCCATCCTGGTATATATCCCTGATCCTAGTATATGTCCATCATCCTGGCCCCATCCTGGTATATATATCATCCATCCTGGTATATATCCCTGAGCCTGGTATATGTCCATCATCCTGGCCCCATCCTGGTATATATTTCCCCCATCTTAGTATATCTCCATCATCCTGGCCCCATCCTGGTATATATCATCCATCCTGGTATATATCCCTGATCCTAGTATATGTCCATCATCCTGGCCCCATCCTGGTATATATATCATCCATCCTGGTACATATCCCTGATCCTAGTATATGTCCATCATCCTGGCCCCATCCTGGTATATATTTCCCCCATCCTAGTATTTGTCCATCATCCTGGCCCCATCCTTGTGTGTGTGTGTGTATATATATATATATATATATATATATATATATATATATATATATATATATATACAGTGGGGCAAAAAAGTATTTAGTCAGTCAGCAATAGTGCAAGTTCCACCACTTAAAAAGATGAGAGGCGTCTGTAATTTACATCATAGGTAGACCTCAACTATGGGAGACAAACTGAGAAAAAAAAATCCAGAAAATCACATTGTCTGTTTTTTTATCATTTTTTTTGCATATTATGGTGGAAAATAAGTATTTGGTCAGAAACAAACAATCAAGATTTCTGGCTCTCACAGACCTGTAACTTCTTCTTTAAGAGTCTCCTCTTTCCTCCACTCATTACCTGTAGTAATGGCACCTGTTTAAACTTGTTATCAGTATAAAAAGACACCTGTGCACACCCTCAAACAGTCTGACTCCAAACTCCACTATGGTGAAGACCAAAGAGCTGTCAAAGGACACCAGAAACAAAATTGTAGCCCTGCACCAGGCTGGGAAGACTGAATCTGCAATAGCCAACCAGCTTGGAGTGAAGAAATCAACAGTGGGAGCAATAATTAGAAAATGGAAGACATACAAGACCACTGATAATCTCCCTCGATCTGGGGCTCCACGCAAAATCCCACCCCGTGGGGTCAGAATGATCACAAGAACGGTGAGCAAAAATCCCAGAACCACGCGGGGGGACCCAGTGAATGAACTGCAGACAGCTGGGACCAATGTAACAAGGCCTACCATAAGTAACACACTACGCCACCATGGACTCAGATCCTGCAGTGCCAGACGTGTCCCACTGTTTAAGCCAGTACATGTCCGGGCCCGTCTGAAGTTTGCTAGAGAGCATTTGGATGATCCAGAGGAGTTTTGGGAGAATGTCCTATGGTCTGATGAAACCAAACTGGAACTGTTTGGTAGAAACACAACTTGTCGTGTTTGGAGGAAAAAGAATACTGAGTTGCATCCATCAAACACCATACCTACTGTAAAGCATGGTGGTGGAAACATCATGCTTTGGGGCTGTTTCTCTGCAAAGGGGCCAGGACGACTGATCCGGGTACATGAAAGAGTGAATGGGGCCATGTATCGTGAGATTTTGAGTGCAAACCTCCTTCCATCAGCAAGGGCATTGAAGATAAAACTTGGCTGGGTCTTTCAACATGACAATGATCCAAAGCACACCGCCAGGGCAACGAAGGAGTGGCTTCGTAAGAAGCATTTCAAGGTCCTGGAGTGGCCTAGCCAGTCTCCAGATCTCAACCCTATAGAAAACCTTTGGAGGGAGTTGAAAGTCCGTGTTGCCAAGCAAAAAGCCAAAAACATCACTGCTCTAGAGGAGATCTGCATGGAGGAATGGGCCAACATACCAACAACAGTGTGTGGCAACCTTGTGAAGATTTACAGAAAACGTTTGACCTGTGTCATTGCCAACAAAGGATATATTACAAAGTATTGAGATGAAATTTTGTTTCTGACCAAATACTTATTTTCCACCATAATATGCAAATAAAATGTTAAAAAAACAGACAATGTGATTTTCTGGATTTTTTTTTCTCAGTTTGTCTCCCATAGTTGAGGTCTACCTATGATGTAAATTACAGACGCCTCTCATCTTTTTAAGTGGTGGAACTTGCACTATTGCTGACTGACTAAATACTTTTTTGCCCCACTGTATATATATATATAATCTCCCACCCTGGTATATATATCCTCCATCCTGATATATGTCCAGCATCCTGGCCCCATCCTTGTATATACAGCTCTGGCAAAAATTAAGAGACCACTGCAAAATGTTCAGTTTGTCTGATTTTTCTCTTTGTACGTATATTTCCAGTTCACCACCTGACAGTACACTGGAGGATGTCCTTCTTATCCTTGATGGGACAGGAACACGAGAGGTTAAAAGGACCCTCCCCCTACCACCCTTCAGTGTTTTGCCTGTCCCATCAGGGATAGGAACAGACGAGAGGATCTGCCGTTCTTTGCGGGGGGGGGGGGGGGAAATGTGGATCGGGGGGGCTCAGCCTCAGCCTTCCCTCCATGAGACACCTGCTGGCTGACACCCGCCCGAGGGTCCCTCAGCCTACCAGTGTAGCGCTGCTCCTGGGTTGGGGATCGCTTCTCCCTGGCGGGGGCTCTCGATCTCTCAGTCTGTCCCCTGGTGTGTGCGGCCCAGCGGCGGCCTCTGCTGGCGTCGGCGTCTCCATGCGGCCGCTGGGGGAACCAGTTCATCGCCGCACCTTCCTCTCTTTCCGGCCGCACGTCACTTCCGGTTTGCGGCTGAGGGGGATGGACGGCGTCTCTGCTACAGGAAGTGCAGGGAAAAGAGCGGTGGAGAACGCTGGAGCGTCGTTTTGAAGTGAGGAACAGAATAAAAGGTATGGTGCAGGGGCAGTAGCGATCTCTAGAGCATCATGGAGGACGCAGCTAGAGCAGAGGGGCAGGAATCTGCAGCGCTAGTAAGTAGGGTAGCCTGGGTAAAAAAAAAAAAAAGAGAACGCTAGTGTTTGATATATATATATATATATATATATATATATATATATATATATATATATATATATCAAATTTCTTCATAGGCAGCCTCCCTATCTGAGAAATCGGTAAAGAAACCCAGTAGGAATAAGAGGTGTCCTATCTGTGCGGTTAAGCTAAAGGATTCCTGGCAGAAACCCCTATGTGAAGCATGCACCTGCAAAGTCGTAGGAGAGGAACAGGCGTCTCTTATGTCTAATATGAGAGCCATGATAAGGGAGGAAGTTCAGGCTTCAGTCTCAAGTCTGGTACTCCCTCAAATCTCACCTTCACCTTCGGAGAGGCCGAGGAAAAGACCGAGGGTCGAGTACTCTTCCATAGACTCATCATCCTGTGGGTCGGAGGTAGAGGAGGAAGATGAGAGTAGAGATCCCCCGGAGAAAGGGAGAAGATATTTGTACTCTGCCACAGACACAGGAGAACTGTTGGAAGCAGTGCGGCATACCATGCAGATTGAGGAGCCGCAGACATCTTGCTCCGTTCAAGATGAAATGTTTGGGGGCTTGCGCTCACAGACATCTAAAGTCTTCCCTGTAAACTCCCATATCAGATCTATGATTCTGGAGGAATGGGAGGAAGCCGAGAAAAGACTGACTATCCCTAAGGACTTCAGACTTCGCTTGCCGTTCGATCCAGAGGAAGTTAAGGAGTGGGTCGATGTACCAAAGATTGATATACCCTTGGCTAAGGTCTCCAAAAGGACGGCGATTCCGTTTGAAGACTTGTCCAATTTGAAAGAGCCCATGGACAGGAAGGCAGAGGGCCTTCTAAAAAGGGCCTGGGAAAGTTCCTCGGCGATTATTGGAGCTAATATTGCAGCGACATCGGTAGCCCGCTCCATGGACCTTTGGCTAGATGATCTTAAAGATCAATTGATAGCCAAAACTCCCAGAGATACTATTCTAAAATCCCTACCTTTGCTAAAACTAGCAACTACCTTCTTGGCAGACGCATCTGCTGAATCAGTCAGGTTCGCGGCTAGAGGGCAATCTCTATCTAATGCAGCCCGTAGAGCATTTTGGCTTAAGAGCTGGTCAGGGTACATGCACTCTAAAAATAAGTTGTGTTCTATACCCTTTTCCGGGGACAGGGTCTTCGGACCGGTCCTCGACGATATTCTAGAAAAAGCCGCAGATGTCAAGAAGGGTTTTCCGGAAGAAAAGCCTAAAAAATTCCAGCCCTTTCGGAGACCCCGCTATAATCAAAAACCCGATTATAGGGGTAAGGGAAAGCAGGGTAGGTGGAGCTACCAGAAAGGAGGGGATAACAGGTCTAAAAATAAAGAAACGAGCTACTCGGGACCGGGGTCTAGCTACCGCAGGAAATGACGCCATCAGAGTAGGGGGCCGTCTGACAGGATTTCTGGGAGGATGGAGGGAGATCACAAAAAGTCCATGGGTTCTACAAATAGTATCCCAGGGGTACAAAATAGAGTTTACATCCCTTCCTCCCGAAAGATTCCTGGTATCCAGCTCTCATTTAAAACTGTCATCCCCCATGTGGTCAGACATTCAAGACCTTTTAAAAATGGCGGCTATCGTTCCGGTATCCCCTCAGGAAGAGTGCAGGGGTCACTACTCCAATCTCTTCTCGATGACAAAACCATTGGGAGAATCGAGAACGATTATAAATTTGAAACATCTGAACAATTGGGTCCTTTAAAAAAAGGTTCAAGATGGAGTCGATTCGGTCCACCATCCCTCTGTTGGGGAAAGACATGGTAATGTGCACACTGGACTTAAAGAGTGCATATTACCATGTACCCATTTATCTAAGTCATCAGAGGTTCCTGCGGTTCGCGGTAAACTTGGAAGGAAAGATCTACCATTTCCAATGCCGCTGTCTCCCCTTCGGCCTGGCTTCCGCTACCAGGGCTTTTACAAAACTTATGGTGGAAGTGGTCACTTTCCTGAGGAATCAGGATATAATGGTGGTTCCCTACTTAGACGACTTCTTAATAGCAGCAGACTCAGAAGTCCAGCTCAGGGTCAATTGTCAGTCTCTCATCTCAACATTGCAGAATCTGGGATGGATTATAAATTGGGAGAAGTCAGATCTAATCCCAAAACCCAGAATAAAATTCTTGGGAGTCATGCTCGATTCACAAGCAAGAATGTAATTTCTTCCAGAAGACAGGCTAAAGGGCATAATACAGAAGATCCGTCACTTTTCTCGGGGTCGACATACGATCAGAGACGGGATGAAAATACTAGGTCTGATGACGGCCTGTATTCCCTGCGTGAGATGGAGCCAGTTTCATTCTCGACAGCTTCAGAGGGGAGTTCTGAGGAGCTGGAACAGAAGGCAGAACTCACTGAACCGGACCCTGAGCCTTACTCCGCAAGTCAAAAGATCTCTGGTGTGGTGGACTCTTTCCAGAAACCTCCGACTGGGGGTGCCATGGCTTCAGACACCAAGCGTATCAGTTACAACAGATGCCAGTCAGCTCGGTTGGGGAGGTCATGTACTGGGAAGATATTTTCAAGGTCGCTGGGGAAAGAAAGACAGCAACCAGTCATCAAACCACAGAGAGCTACAGGCGGTTTGGGAGGTCTTGACGGCGGCGCAGCATCTGCTGCAGAACAAACACGTGAAGGTCTTCTCAGACAACACGACAACGGTAGCCTTCCTGCGGCATCAAGGCGGTCCAAGGCATCTGGCATTACAAAACCTGGCGGAACGCATATTCCAGTGGGCAGAAAGGTCGGTTCTGTCCATCTCGACGATCCACCTGGAGGGCTCCAAGAACCAGTTGGCAGATTTCCTCAGCAGGAAAAAACGTATCCCCCACGGAGTGGGAACTGAACAACGAGGTGTTCAAGGATCTGTGTCAACGTTGGGGGATGCCGACGGTGGACCTATTTGCTACAAGAGGAAACGCGAAGCTCAAGATCTTCTATTCCCTAAACCCTTGGGAGAGTCCAGCCGCGATCGATGCCTTCTCACAACCCTGGAACCGCGGTTTTCTGTATGCATTCCCTCCTCTAGCAATGATCCCGAGGGCACTCAGAAAGATCTGCGAGGACGGGGCCAATGTCATACTCATAGCTCCTCACTGGCCGAAACGGAGTTGGTTTCCATTGCTAAGAAAACTGTCAGTGGAAGAACCCCTCCTGTTACCAAAAATAGAGGATCTTCTTCTGCAAGGTCCAGTTCTACACCAGAATCCGGGAGCACTTCAGCTGGCGGCCTGGATCCTGAACGGAAGGTCTTGAGAGCAAAAGGGCTTTGGGATGATGTCATTTCTACCCTTCAAGCCAGCCGGAAGCCGGTGACATCGGCTATCTATACCAAAATATGGAAGCGATTCTGTGGGTTTTGCGGAGAGACGACAGTTGACACTGACCATCCAAATATCCCCAAAATTCTTGACTTTCTGCAGTCAGGGTTTCAAAAAGGTCTTAGACCAAGTACATTAAGGGTCCAGATAGCGGCCCTGAGTGTATTCTTTGATTCTTCCCTGTCTGCCCATCCCTGGATTAGTAGATTCTCTAGAGCAGTCCAGAGATTAAAACCATTGATTAGAAAGTCAGTCCCGCCGTGGGATCTGAACTTGGTTCTAAATTTCCTATGTGAACAGGCTTGGGATGTAACAGGGGATATAGGAATTGATAAACTTTCCCTTAAAACTGCATTTTTAGTTGCGATCACGTCGGCAAAAAGATTGGGGGAACTACAGGCTCTGTCAGTGCAGAATCCATATTTGCAGATATTCGAGGACAAATTAGTACTCAGACTAGATCCGGCGTTTCTCCCTAAAGTTGTGTCAGATTCCAATATGAATCAGGAGATTGTTTTACCATCTTTTTGCCAGTTCCCTAAAAATCAGAAGGAGAGTTTTTACCACAACTTAGACGTTAGAGACTCAGTGCTCAGGTACCTCGATTTATCCAAACCCTGGAGACGGGACAACAATTTGTTCGTCCAGTTCAGGGGTCCAAATAAAGGTAGAAAAGCGTCTAAAGCGACTATCGCACGGTGGATAAAATCCACAATCAATTTAGCTTATAAAGCTAGAGGACAAGATTCCCCGGTTAACATTAAAGCCCATTCATCTAGGGCTATGGCCACGTCATGGGCGGAGAAAGAGGGGGCAACGGCAGATCAGATCTGCAGAGCTGCATCATGGTCTAGCCTTAGTACCTTTTCTAAACACTATAAGCTAGATGTAGTGTCACCGCAGTTGGCTTTCGGTAGAAAGGTACTGCAAGAGCTGGTCCAGTGGGGTAGGAAGGGGGGGCGGGCCGCCCCGGGCGGCACAATGCGGGGGGCGGCCGGCGCTGCAGGAGGAGAAAGAGAAGAAAAAAAAAGACGCGGGCACTTTAAATCTTCGGGCGGCGCCGTCCGCCGCCAAGACCAGGCTCCCCCCACCCCCGGCCCCCGCTCTAATACTCACCTCTCCTGGTTCCTCCGGCAGCTGCAGCGTCTTCAGCGCCCTCTGATTCTGTGACGTCTCAGGGCAGAGGGCGCGATGACGTCCTCACTGTGCGCGCCGCTCAGCCTCTCTGTCCTGAGCGTTGCAGAGCCGGAGAGACGCTGATTGGCTGCACCGGACCTGCGCTAGGAACGGGAGAGGTGAGGATTTTTTTTTCTTTATGTCTGACTCTGGGGGCAATGCTGGAGACACTGAGGCAATACTGGAGACCATGGGGCAGATTGCTGGACACACCTGGGCAATACTGGAAACCATGGGGCAGATTGCTGGACACACTGGGGCAATACTGGAGACCATGGGGCAGAATGCTGGACACACTGGGGCAATACTGAAGACCATGGGGCAGAATGCTGGACACACTGGGGCAATACTGGAGACCATGGGGCAGAATGCTGGACACACTGGGGCAATACAGGAGACCATGGGGCAGATTGCTGGACACACTGGGGCAATGCTGGAGACCCTGGGGCAGACTTCTGGACACACTGGGGCAGATTTCTGGACATACTGGGGCAATGCTGGAGACCCTGGGGCAGATTTCTGGACACTGGGGCAGATTGCTGGACACGCTGGGGCAGATTGCTGTGCACGCTGGGGCAGATTGCTGTGCACGCTGGGGCAGATTGCTGTGCAAGCTGGGGCAGATTGCTGTGCACTCTGGGGCAGATTGCTGTGCACTCTGGGGCAGATTGCTGGACACACTGGGGGCAATGCTGGAGACCCTGGGGCGGATTTCTGGACACACTGGGGCAATGCTGGACACTGGGGCAGATTGCTGGACACTGGGGCAGATTGCTGGACACACTGGGGGCAATGCTGGACACACTGGGGCAATGCTGGACACACTGGGGCAATACTGGAGACACTGGGGCAATGCTGGACACTGGGGCAGATTGCTGGACACTGGGGCAGATTGCTGGACACACTGGGGGCAATGCTGGACACACTGGGGGCAATGCTGGACACACTGGGGCAATACTGGAGACCCTGGGGCAGATTTCTGGACACATTGAGGCAATGCTGGAGACCCTGGGGCAGATTTCTGGACACACTGGGGCAGATTTCTGGATATACTGGGGCAATGCTGGAGACCCTGGGGCAGATTTCTGGACACTGGGGCAATGCTGGACACTGGGGCAGATTGCTGGACACGCTGGGGCAATGCTGGACACTGGCAGATTGCTGTGCACACTGGGGCAGATTGCTGTGCACACTGGGGCAATGCTGGAGACCCTGGGGCAGATTTCTGGACACACTGGGGCAATGCTGAACACTGGGGCAGATTGCTGGACACACTGGGGGTAATATGCTGGACACACTGGGGCAATGCTGGACAACATGGGGGTAATATGCTGGACACACTGGGGGCAGGACTTGAGGCATGGGCAGAATGTAGATACGGGGCATGATTGGAGACACGGGGCAGGATTGGATCATGGGGCAGGACGGATACGATGGAGGCTGGTGGGGCAGGATGGGGAGATCATATGGGGTAGAATGGATACTCATGAGGGCAGGATGCGAGAACATATGGCTGGAGCCAGGAATGAGATAAACGGGGCCAGGGTGGGGAATATTATTACCATAGGGGGTAATTAAGGGATAATATTACTGCAGTGATGTATTTATTTTATTTTTTGAGTATACTGTTTTAAATGAGGGGGCGGTCCTGTTACTGTGCAGAGTGACACTATGTCACCTTTTTTTCTTCATGTGGTGTAATGTAGAAGTTGTGAAAAATTAAGTAATGTGTTCTGCAAGCGGAGCTCGAGATAACTGTTATTTCCTGCAGAAACGAGTCCTGGCTGGAAGGAATGATGGCGGTCTGTGCTGGATGAAAGATGAAGGACTTCACCTAGAGACGTCACTGGTGAGTCAGTGTTACCTATACACTGACACTATACACTATACTATATACAGCGGTCCTGTGTACAATGTCACCAGTGATCACTGTATTATCTATACATTATATACAGAGTTCCTGTGTATAATACCACCAGTGATCTCTGTATTACCTCTACACAGACACTGCATACTAAGTACAGATCTCCTGTGAATACTGGCACTTATGGTGATAGTATTGTGTTTTTTTTTTATTACTGATCAGTATTGTAGTATTCAGTCACTATGTGGTGGTAATATGTGGTCTGGAAATGGTGCGGTGGTATTTGTCCCTTGTATGTAGTATTATTCGGTCACTATGTGGTCTGGTCATGGTGTGGTGGTATTAAGTCACAGGTTTGGCATGTGGGGGTGACACCATTAGGCCCAGTTTAAGTTCTACAAAACAGGAAAACCATTTTTGGTAACCTTTGTGTGTATTGAGCCTAGGGCGCCAAACTCGGGAACAGCCCCGGGCGGCAAAAGCTCTAGCTACGCCTCTGCGGTGGTCCCTCCCTAGATACCATTCTCCTTTGGTATTTCTCCAGTGTGCTGTCAGGTGGTGAACTGGAAAACAGTAATTAGACCTACTGGTAATTGTATTTCCAGGAATCCATCCTGACAGCACTATTAGTTCCCTCCCTAATGTATCAGCTTTATACTCATGTGATGTAACATTTGTATGATTGATTATTTTGTTGGAATAAACCTGTGTTTTTGCATCCATCCAGATGTGTTACTTTGGAAAAGCACTGAAGGTTGGTAGGGGGAGGGTCATTTTAACCTCTCGTGTTCCTGTCCCATTAAGGATAAGAAGGACGTCCTCCAGTGTGCTGTCAGGATGGATTCCTGGAAATACAATTACCAGTAGGTCTAATTACTGTTTTTTGATTAAAATGTAAATTGTTCATTTATTCTATAAACTTCTGGCAACATGTCTCCGAATTTCCAAGCAATAAATTTTGTATTTTTTTCTGAAAAAATAAATTTTGTATTTTTTTCTGAAAAGGAGAAATGGTCAAAATTTTTAACAAGACCCAGTGCTTTCAGACCCCAAATATTGCAAAGAAAACAAGTTCATAATCATTTAGAAACCATAATGCCAGTAGTGTAGCTACTGGGGGGGAAGGGAGGGAAGGGGGGGGAGGGGTGGAGTGGGTGATAAATGCAGAAGTGGTGCATATGTTTCTATTATACTTTTCCTCTAATTGTTCCACTCCTGGTTTTGGCTTACAAATAGTAATGTAAAATACTGACCGAATACTGCTAGTGTGACGGCAGCCTTAGGCCGGCTTCACACTCGCGAGTTTTACGGACGTAAGAGAGGTGCAGAAAATACGGATTACACACGGTACAATGCATCTCTATGGCCAAGCTTCTACCTGCCGTATTTTACAGATCCGTATTATACGGGCTTCTACGGCCGTAGAAAATCGCAGCATGCTGCGTTTGTCACCGTAGTGCGCAAAAAATTCGCCAATGAAAGTCTATGGGGGCGAGAAATATACGGATTACACACGGAACAACAGTGTGACTTGCGTTAAATACGCCAGACATCTCCAGACATCGCCAGGTGCAAGGAATTGAGCCAAGCCCTCAATCATGAAAGTCAGACATGCTAATTAGCTCAAAAAGCCACACAGACATCCCGGAAGTCTGGTGCTCGCCTCCACAGAGTTCCAAGCAGCATGGCATCCATCATTAACGTGGATATGCTCCTCATCCTGGTCCAAGAAAGGCCTGAAATATGGGACCAGCGGGATCCCAACTACTCCAACCGGGCCAGGAAAGAGGCAGCTTGGGGGCCATCTGTGGGCTCCTATTCCCTGATTATGCCCAACGGCCACGTGCGGAGCAGACAAGTCTATGTAAGTACACTCATGTATTCACAAGATTGAACTTTACAAGATGCTTTACCTACATGATTACTTGAGCAATCATTTTTATCTTTATATGTCATTTATGGCCTTTTTTGGCATTTTCTAAAGCTGAGTAACATGCCAAAGTGTTTCTGGACATAGTTAATCTGGATCTTGCCCTGCTAAATATTTTCTTGGCCTCATACCCCGTCCAGAGGGTTGCTGTCCCTTGTCTTATTTTTACATAATTTCGCACATTAGTCTCATTATTGCACAAGTCATTTTCCTTTCCTATTCTATCCTATCTGACCTAATGTATGTTTGCAAGAACAGGGTTCTCTCCCCTCTCTACCAGTCTGATACTGTCAAGTTATTAACTGTGGGCGATATATAGCCCTCTGCATGTAACCCCTTTATCATCTGACTCACCATGGAAATTATTGTGCTCTAGCAACTTTTTTAAAAAAAATTAAAAATATGACTGACAACTGGAATAAGCTATGTTCAGAATGATATTGAACATTATTTCTGCCCATGTAATTGCAGTGGATGATGTTATGACACGATGGCGCAGCATCCGGGACCAATACCGGCGGGAAAGACAGCAGCGGGCTAGGAGTGGGTCAGCAGCCCCACTGAAGAAGTGGAAATATATATACTATGACCGTCTTTCCTTTTTGGATGCCAGTATGGATCTTAGGCTGTAAGTAAAAACCACTCAACACATTTGTAAGGAAAATAAATCATAGTATTTTTTGTGGATTAGGGTTATGACATTGCAAATTCCATGTAAGGATGTGTCAATATAGTGCAAACAATAATGTAAACAAGCATAAATTCAAAAAGGATCCTGGAGGAGAGAGGACCCTGGCCGCCAAGCATCCCAAGATTCAACAAGGGATGGGTGAGAATGTAGTATGCGAGTTTAGAGATGTTCAGGCAGTGTTTTGTGGTATGGGTTGTTACTGAATGTTATCTGATTGTTTGAAGAGGTGGTTGTGCCTGGTTTTTGTCTAGCTTGAAATGGAATGCCACATTATGATGCGTCGTGATAGTGTTTGGTACATTTGTGGTGATCCACAAGACAAATCTTGTATATTCTTGTGTGAATATGACATAAGAGGGGAGTAGAGAAGGAGATGTTGTGCTGATCTGAGGTTGTGTTTTTTGGGGGGGTAATATTGCACACAGATGTGTAATTAAACAATGTCAAAAAATAATTACCTTTTATTGTTTTATTAACAGAACACAGTCAAACCTCACTGAGAGGGAAACCGGATCAGAATCTGACCCTATCATAGATCCTGTAAGTGTGGAGGAAGAGGTTGCAGGACCATCTTTGGCTTCATCAGCATCCATCCTTGAGGACCCATCAGCATCATCATCACTGCAGGCAGCAGCAAGTGAGGAAGATGCTGCACCACCACCTTCAGCAGCACATGATGTGGAAAGGCTTGTGGAACATGGCCACAGCAGCAGCCCTACAGGCCCACTGGTGTCATCCCCACAGGCAGCTGGGCCTTTACGGAGATCCCGGCGAAGGAGAGAGCTTGAAGCCAGAAGAAGTGATGTTGATGCTGGGGTCCTCAATTATTTGGCCAGGGCAGCCACGGATGATGGCGAGGAGGCCTATGCCCGCAGCCTTGCCCGTTACCTTAGACCCCTTCCCCGTGAGGTGAGGCTACGTGTGAGAGGGTGTATGCAAATCCTGATTGATTTAAGCACCCCTCCAAATAACCCATATGAGGTTTTTGAATATCTGGAGCGAAGGCAGCTTGGCCAAACCAACCTCTTGCACCTTCAATTCCCTCAACAGGAGCCAAATCAATCAGGATTTGCTGCACCTACTCCACGTATGCCTCCACTTCAACCCCTCCCATCCCAAAATCTATAAAGGCCATCAGACTACCAAATGGCAGGCTACAACCCCCAATCCCAATATGGCCACTTCTCCAGACCCAGTGATGTTGGCTGGTCCCAACCTGGGTTTGGACAACATGGCCATTTTGGGTTGGGGTATGATGCAAGGCAATCTGTACCTCAGCATGATGCACAGAACCAAATGGCTTATGGTCAACACACATCTGGCCAATATGGACCAGGCCAGTATTCTGGCCCACAAGCCACTGCATCCTCACAGGATGAACTGCCATCGGCCCAACAAAGGCCCCCTGACCAGGACCCAGAGCTGGCAACATCTCCCCCACCAACTTACAGGGATCTGTAATATGTTTTTTTTTTTTTTTTTTTGGTTTTTGTTTTGGTAGCTGGCTACCATGTTAATTTTGTGTTTGCAAACAATTTCGACTTTGTTGTGGATCCTTGTTATAAAGCAACCCATAAAAAAGGGTTATACAAACCATATGGCTAAAATATGGTGCAAAAAACAAAAAAAAGGGTTGCAACGTTAGTAAAAAGTTCTCAAAAATGCCAATTGATGTTTGTAGACTAATCATTTTTGCATCACACACATATTCAGAAAAAAGAAACATATGGTCATTAAGGAAAAAAAAAAACACACAGTACTGTTTCAGTGGATGAAAATAGTATATTTCAAAAACATATCTTAAAAAAAATGAAATCACAACTGAGAAACAGCATAATCTTGCCAGGGAGTAGAACCCTGAGGAGAAACAAAATAATTGGTCAATACATCCCTAACTTTGATGCCAGAAAGGGGACGGCGCGGAGGAGGGCCATGTGGTGTTGGACTAATGACACTACGCAACATGTGTTCATCATTACCATCTGAGAAGCAATCATGTATGCGGGTATAGTTGTGCAAAATAACTGATGCTTTGATTACTTAATTGACTGTAGCCTCACTGAGCTGCATGGCAGTCTGTAGGACACGCCATTTGGCCACCAGAATACCAAAGGCGCACTCAACCAGTCTGCGCGCCCTAGAAAGGCGTAAATTAAATATCCTACGACGGTGGTCCAGGTTGCGCCGGGGATAAGGCCTCATGACGTGTCTGGTGAGTTGGAAGGCCTCATCTCCAACCAAAAAAAAGGCAGTGCTTCAGCAGTGGAGCCTGGGAGTTGTTGTGGTGGTGGGAGGTCTAACTGGTTGTCACGTAGCCGCCGACCCATAATGGACGAATTGAAGACCCTAGAGTCTCCAGTTCGGCCATAGGCCCCAATGTCTACAATTATAAACCTGTAGTTACTGTCAACTTCAGCTAACAGAACTACAGAGAAAAACTGCTTATAGTTGTAGAATTGGGAGCCAGAGTTCGGCGGCTTACGTACCCTAATATGTTTCCCATCCACCGCTCCAATGCAGTTTGGGAAGTCACAATTGACCTGGAACCCACGGGCTATTTTGAGCCAATCAGCCTGTTTTGGCTCAGGCATCACAAGGTGCTTAAGTCTATCCTATATTTGGCGACAGGTTAACCGCACAATGCCAGAAATGGTGGAGCGGCCAATCAAAAATTCAAGGTGGAGACCCGCAAAGTACAATCCAGTGGACAGAAATCTGTAAGTGAAAAAGATAACACTTATCAGGACTGTTTCAAGAGTGCACACAAAACATGAATAAGCACAATCAAATTTGCATTTGTCTGATACTAGATTAACACTGGAAAGGAAAAATGTCCTTAAGGGGCTTAAATATAACAGTTACGTCACTTTGTCACATCTGCTTTGGCCATAATGTACACATATTACGGGGAAAAAAAAATTATAAAAAAAAGGTCATCAACATACAGTATGTGAGGATGTAGAATACATACCGTAACATGACTAGGAGACGCTCCTCAGCGGAGATAGCTTTGCGTAGCCTTGTGTCCTGAAATGTTATTCCTGGGCGTAATATCTCCAACAATCTGTCAAATGTTTGTATTGTCATGCGACAGTAGAGATAAAACTTTTCAGGATGTTCCCTCAGAGCTGTATATAGCCGATGAAAATGGCCTTTAGTGAGGCGTTTAGTCAGAACAGGATGCACCCACATTCTTCTGCTCCTCCTTCGCGGATCCACAATCACGGGGTATAGGTGCCCAAACCAACGAGACAATAGCCAGTTGAACAAAACCCGCTGCGTTGGGGTGAACTGCAGGTGGTCAGACATGGTACAAATGTTACCACAACACTCCAACAGTTGACAAACCACAAAATGGACATATGGGAGTGAGCCACCTGTTGTACAGGCCTTAAATAGGGTTGATGATGGTAATTTAAATCAATTTCAGCCGCCAAAACCATTAAATGTCCATTTTGTCAGGTTGCGTGAAAAATACGCATTACGGTGGCCATACGGATTACATACGCAACATTATGTGACGCCCGAGAGACCGGGGTACCCAGCACCGGACCAATGGGGTCTGTCTCTTGAGGGGGATGTCACGGGTGGCTTGACCCGGTGCTGTGGCCTCAGGCAATGCACAGTGTAAAGGGTATCGTGAGGGAACAGGCACTTACTTGATCAGCAGCAGGTTCTCCCAGCGGTGATGATCCCAATCCTGGATAGATGGCTATTGTCCAAATGAAAGACTGAGGCACTGAAACGTTTAACCAGTTTACTTTAACAAAAAAAAGGATTTACAACCAATCCTGTCACCGGAGTCTGTATGGGAACTCTGAGTTACTTTGACCCTGCCGGGGTCTTCGCCTCTTATTGTACGCAATATCTGTGTGGCCCTGCTGCTGTATGTGAACTGGCTGCCGGCCCAATCTGTCCCCTCCGGGTCCTGGTTCGACGGGCAACCCGAGTCCTTTTATCGGCTTACCCCCTCCGGGAGTACCGCTGAACTCTGTGTCTGTTGCTGCGTCCGACCCTAGTGAAGCTGATATCACCTCACGTTTTTCCAGTTGCTGTATTATATGTAATGAATACAGCCACGGATCCGGTATCCGTCTTTGCGCCTGTTCTGGGTAGTGATTAATGCTACCCGGTTCTCACAATGTCCTTTTTCTCTATCCCTCTTCTCCTCAGGCCGGTGATTTGGGCCTGGAAACCGTCATAGGGCTGTTAGAAATTCAGCTGTATGACCTCTCACTTTCAGCTCCTTAGCCCAACTGCCAGTTCTTCTCTCAGACCAGAATGGATCAAGGGGAGTCTCTGGAGCTCCCCCTTCTGGCCGGAGGAGGTAGTGCAGTCTTGCTATTTTAGTATTTGTATTCAGTGTCAGTAACTATATTTGTGGCAAATACCTCTAGGGGTGCCACATTCCCCCTTAGTTAAGAACAGTACTCCGGGACTGTGGGACGATAACATTTTGAAATAACAATTAATATGTACAGAGTCTTAAAAATGAAAAGTTACAAAAACCACTCAAGGAAACAAAAATAGAGTTCTGTAAAAAGTCACTTCAAATAGCGTCCATTAATACAGTTCTATCCTTGAAGGTACTAGGAAAGGCACTGCACTTTGTGTCCAAGAATTTAGTTCCATTTTTCCAACGGAGTTATCAATATAACATCTAAAGAAAGTTCAAAAAGAGCAAAAAGCAAAGTTCAAAAAGCAGTCTTTCCGGAGCTTTGATTTAGTGCCTCCGGGCTGATAAAAAGTTCAAGAATATGCAAGAAGTTCATACAGACAAGTCTCTGTAGGTACTGGGCTTAAACGTTGCAGAATGATAACAATGACTATAGTTTTATAGTTGGTAATCTGCATACCTGGCCGGTAATTGACCCTGGGTACTACGCTGTGATCTACGCAACAGCGGTATCTCTCCATGTGGTGTACTACTGTCTACTGCGGATTTCACAAGAAACTCAAAAACCTTATAGTATGTTTGTGGCCAGGAGTACACTCGTATATCTCCCCCAGTACTATAGTCCAAATCCTCAGGACAATTCAGGGTGCTCCATAACATACACAACACCAGAGAACGAAGCAAAAGAATCCCAAATACCATGATCATAAAATCATACAAACTTTATTTAGATCAATAATCACAAATTGTCATGTAACATTACTGCAATAACAGGCATCTAGCCCAAACAGATGCCTGTTTGGGCTAGATGCCTGTTATTGCAGTAATGTTACATGACAATTTGTGATTATTGATCTAAATAAAGTTTGTATGATTTTATGATCATGGTATTTGGGATTCTTTTGCTTCGTTCTCTGGTGTTGTGTCTACTGCGGATGTAGTGTCTGCCCGCTCTGCTAAAGATAATTCCACGACTATGGAGTTGGCAAGTCCACCGTGAATGGGATCACTCTGATCAGGAATCTGTTCTTCCTGGCCTGGAATCTCCTGTAGTACGGGGTCAGCCTCTTCCTGTCTTGGGACTTCTGGTATTGGGTTCGGTGTTGGGTAAAAGGCCACCATGGGAACCACTACTGCACCATGGTATGTTAGTAGGGTTTTGGGAAAGTCTCCTATACAGGTGTGATACATTTCCTCTTCTTTTTCCTTTACTGGTTGGACCTGCATGGGTTGAATAACTTCTGGTTCTGGCTGGACAACTTCTGTCTCTTTCAATGCTTCCGGACATAATTTAAGATTGTCTCTTGACACTAGTACAGATGATAAGCCTCCGTTTTTGCTAATGAGACACATTTTAGGATTATCCATTCTTGTTGGTAAAACTGTGTAGGGTACGGCTTCCCACTGATTGTCTAGTTTATTGGTTCGACGATTTCTCTTGAGCACTTGGTCACCCGGTCTTAATGGGGTCGCTAGAGCATTCTGGTTGAAAGTTCGCTCTTGTCTTTCTCTAGTTTGCTGAAGGCTTCTTTCCACACTCTCTTGCACTTGGCGATACTGCTTTTGCCGTATGATATCCCAATTGGAGTCTTGGACTTCTGCGTCTGGTTTCAGAATTCCCATTTCTAGATCGATTGGTAATTGGCCGGGTCTTGCACGCATAAGGTAAGCTGGGGTGCAATTGGTGGAACTCACCGGGACATGATTATACAGATCCACCAAGTCAGGCAATTTCTCTGGCCATTGATTCCTTTCTGCCTCAGGTAAAGTCTTTAGTAGTTCTATTACAATATGGTTCATCTTCTCGCATAAGCCGTTTGTTTGTGGATGATAGGCCGCTGTCCGGATCTTTTTGCAACCATACATATTACAGAATTCTCTGAAGATCTCTGATTCAAAGGCTGTACCTTGGTCGGTGAGAACCTGTTCCGGATATCCATGGGGTCTACAAAAGTACGTTTGGAACGCTTTGGCTGCTGTTTTTGCTGTCAGATCTTTTACGGGTACTACTACCAAGAAGCGTGAATAATGGTCCACGATGGTCAAGGCATAGACATAGCCGGACCGGCTTGGTGTCAACTTCACGTGGTCCATGGCTACAAGTTCAAGTGGTTGTTTGGTGATTATGGGCTGCAGTGGTGCTCTTTGGTTCTTTTGATCGTTTCTTCTGAGGTTGCACGGGCCACAATTTCTGCACCACTGTTCGATTGATTTTCTCATCCCGACCCAATAAAATCTTTCTCTTAGAAGTACTTCTAACTTTTTCCAACCGAAGTGACCAGCACCATTATGGTAAGCTTCGAGGACCATCTTGACATCTTGTTTAGGCACGATAATCTGCCAAACCAATTCATGTGTTTTCGGATTGGTGTACCTTCTACAGAGCTTCCCTTGATACAGGAACATTTTGCCTCTCTCTTTCCAGAGTTGATGCGTCTCTTCTGGGGCATCCTCATCGGGATATGCACTTTGCTCAGTTAACAGTTCCTTCACCAACTTCACAGCCGGATTGCTGTCTTGGGTGTCAGCCCATCTATGGTATGCTAACGGATTAAAATTCACCTCTTGTTGTTTCTGATAGGTACTTGACTGATGATGTTTTGCCTTGGGATGATGGAAGGCTGGTAGTTCAATTTCTTCAAGCTCCCCCGTTTCTTCTTCTACATCTCTCAAGTGTGGCATCCGGGATAGGGCATCGGCATTTCCATTCTTGCGACCTGCTCGATACTTGATTATGAAGTTGTAATTAGATAACCGGGCTATCCATCGCTGTTCTAACGCACCTAATTTGGCTGTGTCCAGGTGGGTCAACGGATTGTTGTCAGTATAGACAATAAATTCTGCAGCAGCCAGAGAGTGTTTGAAACGTTCAGTCACAGCCCAAACTACTGCCAGTAGTTCCAATTTGAAGGAGCTATAATTTTCTGGATTTCTTTCAGTAGGCCGGAGCTTTCTACTTGCAAAGGCGATGACTTTCTCCCGACCTTCTTGCTTTTGTGACAGCACCGCTCCTAGTCCCACATTACTGGCATCGGTGTAGAGGATGAAAGGTTGATGGTAATCTGGGTATGCCAGAACCTCTTCTCCGGTTAGTGCCTTCTTTAGTTGTTCAAAGGAGTCTTCCCTTTCATTGTTCCACTGAAAAGGAGGGTTTCGATTTGAAGGTTTCTTCGTCTGCCCTACCAAGGCGTCTTGCAAGGGTGCTGCCAATTTGGTAAATCCTTTTATAAATCTGCGATAGTAACCCACCAATCCCAGGAATTGCCTCACTTCTTTTGCGTTGGTAGGTCTTGGCCAATCCCTTATGGCGGTTATTTTCTCGGGATCCGGTGCTACTCCCTCCGAACTCACGATGTGTCCCAGGTACTGTACCTTTGGCTTGAGAAGGTGACATTTGGATGGCTTGATTTTCATGCCATACCTGGATAAGGCTTCGAACACTTCTGCCAGGTCTATTAAGTGTTGTTCGTAAGTCTTTGAGTAGACGATCACATCATCTAGGTACAGGAGGACGGTCTCGAAGTTCTTGTGTCCGAGGCAGCATTCCATCAGCCGCTGGAAGGTACCGGATGCGTTGCAGAGTCCGAATTGCATGCGATTAAATTCACTTAGACCCATTGGTGTGGTGAATGCCGTCTTTTCCTTATCTCTCTCAGCCACAGGGACTTGCCAATACCCGCTTGTTAAGTCTAAGGTGGAAAAATAATTAGCAGATTTCAAAGCAGTCAAGGACTCTTCTATCCTAGGCAAGGGGTAGGCGTCTTTATCGGTGATGTTATTAATCCGCCGGTAGTCTACGCACATTCTCATGGTTCCGTCCTTTTTTTTGACAAGCACTAGAGGGGCCGCCCAGGGGCTACAGCTGTCTCTTATTACCCCGGCCTGTTTCATATCCCTCAGCATATCTTTTGCACATTGATAGTGAGCGGGCGGTATGGGTCTATATCTTTCTTTTATTGGGGGATGGTCACTGGTGGGGATTGTGTGTTCTACCCCTTCTATCCGTCCGAAGTCCAATGGGTGTTTACTGAAGACTTGTTCATATTCCGTCACTAGCCTATACACCCCTTGTTTTTGATGGGTAGGTGTTGAATTTATGCCCACGTGTAGCTGTTGACACCAATCCTCCAATTCTCCGTCTGAGCCGTTGCCTTCCACCTGACAGGTTGGTTCTAAGGGCTCAATGGTTGTGATGGCATTGTTGTCAACAGTATATAGCTTTGCCACTGTAGCATACCTTGGCAAAGTGACCTCTTCCTCTCCACAGTTCAAAAGTCGTACTGGCACTCGTCCCCGGTGTACCTCGACTACCCCTCGTGCTGTGAGTATAGTGGGCCTGCTGTCGGTGTACACTGGTTCTATTAAGGCTTGATAATCTTGTCCCTTAGTACCAATGGCTGCTCTACACCATACCAGCATTTCTGTTTTTGGTGGGATTAAAATAGACGTTGGATCACTTACCCTCACACTGCCGATTTCTCCACCTGCAACTTCTACCTGTTGCCTTAACATCAATACTTTTATTTCCCTTTGGAGAACTCTCTGCTGGCAGGATTGGGCAGTTTCAGCAATTTGCTGTAAGACAGAAATAACTTCGGAAAAGCAGTTCTCTAACACATTCATTCCTATCAATACAGTTGGTTCACAGTTCCGCCGGTCAACATCAACAACAATTATACCCTGTTTCTTCAATTCTACTTTACCAATCTTTATGGTCATCTCCCTGAATCCTAGTTTCGGTACCAACTTACTATTACTGGCCCATATATCTAGTTCAACATCAGAGGGCCCTTTATCAATATCTGCATCAGCCCAGTACCTCTTATAAAGGATATACGGTATAGATGAAATCTGGGAACCTGTGTCCAGCAAAGCGTTGAGGGGAATTCCGTCCAGCACGAGAGGGATAATGGGTCGTCCTCCGATGTACCTGTCGTGCCAGGGTGTTGGGCCTTGAAAGTTCATTCCTGCGAAGCGGCCCGCATTCCCAGGGGATTCCCGTTTAAATCACAATCTCGTGCAAAGTGGCCTGGCTGCTGGCAACGGCGGCAAATGGGCTCTCCATCTGGTTGTTAGCGGTCGCCTGGTCGTCCTCTCCATGTCGGGTATCTCCGGGGTCTCATCCATGGAACATCCTCTCTACAGTTTGCCAACTCCATCTTTTGTCCTCTCATCTCCTGCATGGTTTTAGCCATTGAAGCAACAACATCAGCTAAAGAGTCAAGCTTTTGTTGAAGAGCCTCATTAGTACTGGGCCCCAGGGGCTTAGCAATGGCCCCAGACATAGCTGATGTCACTGGCACTCCCTGTTGTTGAGGTGCCTCTGCTATGGGTTGCGCAGGATCCTGATCCCGAGGTGCCTCTGCCAGCTGGAGACGTATAGCGCTCTCCTTTAATTGGGCAAATGTCAATTCAGGGTTCTTAAAAACAAGCATGCTCACATGCCCCCGGTGAGAAGGGGTGTAGAGTCCCTCAATAAATTGATCTCTTAGCAGTTTATCCGCTCCGATGTTAAAAATGGGTTCAGCCAGTGTAAGTGATTTAAGGGCTTCCTGCAGGTTTAAGGCAAAGTCTCTCACGCCCTCATTAGCTTTTTGTTTGCAATTAAAGAATCGTATTTTAGCTTTGCTGCTGGCAGTGGTTTCAAATGTAGCTTTTAATCCAGTTCAACAGTGCCTTTTAGATCAGCTGCCCATGCTGTGACTTCTCGCTTAGCATGGCCACTTAACTGCATCATCAGGAGATTAACACGCTGAACTTCACCCACGGGGAACATGTCAAAATGGGCCAGAATCTTTTCTCTGAAATCGTCAAGTGTATTTGGCTCACCTTCATACATTGGAAGCCACGGGCCACCTGGGGTATATGGCATCAGCACCGGCATGATGGGCGCCACTCCTTGCACCGCTGCGCTACCAGACGCTCTATCGACACTCTGTCTTTCAGCTGCATTAGCGCCGCCGGGTGCTGCGGCGTCTCCGTGCTGCGACATACTGTGCCCCCTTAGTTAATCCGGACCCTTCCGGTCCTCCGCTTCCGTCGGGATAGTGTAGATTCGTTCTGCTATGCAGCAGGATTGGTTTTTCCCTTGCTCTGACGTCAGAGCGCTCAGCTTGGTGCCGCCCACAATGACACGCCCCCTGCTGCTCCCGCCCGCCGCGCGCTCTGTAATGGCGGATTCAGAAGTTTTTCAGTTAGACTGGGGCTCAGGTAATGGCGTAGCTCAATTAACAGTCTCGCGCCTAACGGTTATGAGGTGATTACCTCAGGGGATGGCGGCCATCTTTACTCCATTATAACCAATGGGGAAAAGTCACTTTCAATAGTTTTTAATGGGAAATGGAATTTTCTTTAATAAAGTCAATTTTCACGATTTTTCATCCAAGTTTTCAAAGTTTTGGGCTCCAATCACGGCACACAATACCCGGTATATGGGCTGGCTCTATCCTGTTCGTGACGCCAATTGTGATGCCCGAGAGACCGGGGTACCCAGCACCGGACCAATGGGGTCTGTCTCTTGAGGGGGATGTCACGGGTGGCTTGACCAGGTGCTGTGGCCTCAGGCAATGCACAGAGTAAAGGGTATCGTGAGGGAACAGGCACTTACTTGATCAGCAGCAGGTTCTCCCAGCGGTGATGATCCCAATCCTGGATAGATGGCTATTGTCCAAATGAAAGACTGAGGCACTGAAACGTTTAACCAGTTTACTTTAACAAAAAAAAGGATTTACAACCAATCCTGTCACCGGAGTCTGTATGGGAACTCTGAGTTACTTTGACCCTGCCGGGGTCTTCGCCTCTTATTGTACGCAATATCTGTGTGGCCCTGCTGCTGTATGTGAACTGGCTGCCGGCCCAATCTGTCCCCTCCGGGTCCTGGTTCGACGGGCAACCCGAGTCCTTTTATCGGCTTACCCCCTCCGGGAGTACCGCTGAACTCTGTGTCTGTTGCTGCGTCCGACCCTAGTGAAGCTGATATCACCTCACGTTTTTCCGGTTGCTGTATTATATGTAATGAATACAGCCACGGATCCGGTATCCGTCTTTGCGCCTGTTCTGGGTAGTGATTAATGCTACCCGGTTCTCACAATGTCCTTTTTCTCTATCCCTCTTCTCCTCAGGCCGGTGATTTGGGCCTGGAAACCGTCATAGGGCTGTTAGAAATTCAGCTGTATGACCTCTCACTTTCAGCTCCTTAGCCCAACTGCCAGTTCTTCTCTCAGACCAGAATGGATCAAGGGGAGTCTCTGGAGCTCCCCCTTCTGGCCGGAGGAGGTAGTGCAGTCTTGCTATTTTAGTATTTGTATTCAGTGTCAGTAACTATATTTGTGGCAAATACCTCTAGGGGTGCCACAATTACATGCGCAAAATACGCGACCACACCTTGCCTACGGAGTTCTTACGGATCACCGTATTTCTAATTTTGAGGCGTATTACGGCCGTAAAAAACGGACCGTATTTTCATACGCTGAGTGTGAAGCCGGCCTTAGGGTGCGTCACCCAGTTATAATCAAGGTTACCTGGTTATGGGCCCACTCAGAAGTTTCGCGCCCCCCTGAACCAAAACCCTATCTACGCCTCTGCACAATGGTAATGTTTTAACTCAGGAAGAGTTCAGAAATCAATATTTTGTGGAATAACCATGATTTTTACTCACAGCTTTCATGCATCTTGGCATGCTTTCCACCAGTCTTTCACACTGCTCTTGGCGCAAAAATGTAAGCAGTTCTTTGTTTGACGGCTTGTGACTATCCATCTTCCTCTTGATTACATACCAGGGGTTTTCAATGGGGTTCAGGTCTGGAGATTGGGCTGCCCATTGCAGGGTTTTGATGTGGTGGTCTCTTAATTTTTGCCAGAGCTGTATATCTCCCATCCTGGTATATATCCCCCATGTTGGTATATGTCCTTCATCCTGGCCCCATCCTGGTATATATTACACATCACCCATCCTGTTATACATACCCTCCATCCTGGTATATACGTCCCCCGTTCTGTCTCTGTTCTTTAATGCATAAAAAATTTTAAACAATTATACTCACTTTCCCCTCCCACTTCCACGCCACACGGCGTCCTCTTCTGAAGCTGGCAGCTGACTTCAGCATGCAAACGATGGGAGCGCATAATGTCACTGCCATGCGCCTCATCACATGCACATTGACGTCAACTGCTGACCTGAATGGCCGGCAGTGTGTATTTCTGCGCGCGGACCCGACGGGTCTCTGCACTGCTATACACTTCATCTGCATGTCCATCCGAGAGCGAACATCCATTTGAAGTTTGTGCTGTCGGCTGCGGGCCCAGTCGCACAAGTGCAGTCATCACACCACTGATAAGAACTTCACCCTTAAACACGACACCATTTTACAAATTGCACCTTTAAAAGTATTTAAAACTGTGTTCAAAAAGTTTAACCCTCCAGGTACTACACAGGAATTAACACAATGGAATTTTTTTTTAATAGTTTTAACAATGTCTCAGCCACAATTTTTTTTTATCACAGGAAAATATGGTCCATCCCACACCCGCTTCATTACTCAGAGTTTCTCAAATGTGGCAATATTCCAACTGGTATCATACACTACTGTTGGAGCATGCACCAGGGCTTACAAAGGAAAGCTACTTGACTTTGAGGACTAATTTTAACTGATATATGGTATGTGCATACGTTGAATATTGGCCTGCGGAATTTTCCGCACAGAATCTGCATCTCTTGGCAGAAAACACAGGCCAAAATGCTTGCGGATTTAATGCGGTATTGATGTGGATTTCTTGCGGATTTGTTGCGGATTGTCATGTATTTTTTGATGTGGGGATTTGTCTTACTCAATGTATAGTCAATGGGTGCAGAAAAGCTGCGTTTCCGCACAAAGAATTGACATGCTGCGGAAAAAAAACGCAGCGAGTCAGAGCAGATTTTTCCGCAGAATGTGCACAACAGTTCTCAAATTCCCATTGACTATCATTGTTACTGTACTACACTGTGGATTTGATGCAATTCCGCGTGTCCAAAAACGCATCAAAATCCACAATGTGTGCACACAGCCTTAGACTGCAGGTGCCATGTTGCATTTGCAGGAACCCCACAAATGACCCCACTTTGGAAACTATATCCCTTAATTAATTCAATTAAGAGTGTAGTGAGCAGCTTTGAACCTACAGATGCTCTACAGAATCTTATAAAATTGGGCTCTTGTCAATATTGATTTAACCCCAAACTTTGCAAGTTTACAAAGAAGAAGTTGCGGTATTAATTTTTCTCCTTAATGTGACAATACATGTTGTCAAAAACTGTGTAGATGGGAATGAGCGCTAGTTTTGACATCAGATTTTGCTGGAATCGTTTGTAGGAGCCATGTATCATTTATAGATTACACCGCCACCACCATATCATCCTGGGGTGCCAAAAACTGTTCCCAAAATTGACTATTTTACAAACTACACCCCACAATGACTTCACGTAGGGATGTGGTAAGCATTTTGACACCACATATATTTCACAGAATTTTATACCATTGGACCATGAACATTGAAAGCTTTAATCAGTTGGAGGGGTGCTTTTTTGCTTTTCCATAAATCTTTGATCTTTCTATTCTGATTTTTGTGAGGCAGCATTGCAGTGCACTATACCTGTCAGTATAACTGTCACAACTCTTTTGTCGTGTGTCCCGGGACCAGGCAGAGGCTCCTTCCTTGTCCCTAACGCAAGGAGCGCCCTAGCTTGCCCTGTTCCCCTGATTAGTTTTGATGGTGAAGACGCCAGGGCCACGTACCTTGCCTTAGCTCCGGAATCTGCCCCGGAGTAGTAGTGTACCATAATACACCAACCAGACTAACAAGGTAATACAAACAGAGATAAAGGAAAATACCAATCATACAAATATACTCACATAAAACAAAGAGGTAAACAACGAGGAGTGGAGGACAGGATAAAACCAAAGTAGGAGAAGGAGGAGAATTAGCACACACACAAAATCCACCAAATGCCTTCTCAAACAACAACCACAAACCACCATCTCCTAACCATGATGCAATATAAGCTATCTCTGGCAATGAGTGGTCGCCAGGGCCCAGATTATATAGGAGGTGGGAGTGGCCAACAGTGAACAGCTGAGAGCCTTAATGCAGGAAATCTTCAAAGAGCTCTCAACTAAGCAGATTAACCCCTGCACTGCTAAAAGAAACCTGCACCATTTAATATGAAGGTGAAGTGCTTCTAAACAATGTAGGAGATGAAGAAATCAGACACTGCGGTTTTCTTACTCCTTTCTGTAGTGGTAAACCCGTGACAGTAACACTGACAAGAGGCCTTTTATTCCGTGCTTGTTTCAGGGTCTAACAGGCCACCTTATCTGGCAGATCCAGAGAGCATTATTTGACATCCAGTTGCCATGACAACCTTCCCCTTCAGCACCCTGATCATAGTGCTGGAGTGCCGATGGGGTTAAAGAGGGTGCTTCTCAAAACAATTTAGATGCCATGATTGCTATTGACTGCAGCATTTACAGAATTTAAGAGCTCTGATCAGCACTGGCAATTATCCTTGCTGTTGCTGTAGGAGCCTGGCTCTCCGTTAAACCGAGCTCCTGTGTTATATACGTTGAAAAAAAGACTCTGGTCTGTAAAGTTCACCTTTTCTCCACCAGTTCTACATTCTCTATCGCTGGATTATATATAACCTCCAATGTAATTTATTATTAGAAAAGCATCCAGATCTGACTAACTTCCGAACATCCTTTTTAAAATTTCGAGCCCAAAACTGGATCCAATGTTTTAGATGTGGCCTTACAAGTGATATATAAAGGTGTAGTAATACTTTAGGATTTCTTTTTCTTTATTTATACTCCCTAAAATGTATTTTGCTTTTGCAGCTGCTGCTTGACATTGAGTACTGCTGCTCAGCTTACTTGTAACCAGAATACCCAAGTGCTTCTCCTCTTCTGTAGTTCCTAGTATATCTCCATTTAATGTACAGTTGTGTGAAAAAGTGTTTGCCCCTTTCCCGATTTCCTATTCTTTTGCATGTTTGTCACACTTAAATGCTTCAGATCACCAAACAAATTGAAATATTAGACAAAGATAACACAAGTAATCACAAAATGCAGTTTTTAAATAAAGGTCTTTATTATTAAGGGAAAAAGAAATCCAAACCAACAGGATCCTGTGTGAAAAAAGTGATTGGCAATTGACATGACCCAATATATATAAAAAAGATGCAGGACATAATACACGCTACCGCCTCACCAACACCAGAGCTCCTGCAACCCTCGACCTACTGTCTCCTTCCCCATAATCCTGTAGAATGTAAGCCCGCAAGGGCAGGGTCCTCGCCCCTCTGTATCAGTCCGTCATTGTTAGTTTGTTTACTGTATGTGATATTTGTAACTTGTATGTAACCACTTCTCATGTACAGCACCATGGAATCAATGGTGCTATATAAATAAATAATAATAATAATAATAATGTGAATTGTGTCTTCACGGGTAGGACGTAGAAAGTGATAGCAATTGTCCACCACCCTTACATTAGCGCAAATCCTTGCGGTTCCCACTGTTGACTACATTCCATTTAGAGAATGTACAATTTACAATGACTTTGTTTCCTGTTTATTTAACTATTTGCATGTAGGTTCCCCTAGTTCCTGCTTTGGGAGCTTCAGTATACGAGCTGTTTTGGATGTCGGTGATAATATATAATTGGTCCAGTGTCAGATGGCAGTGTCAGAAATATATGAAGCCATTGCGCTCGGGTCAGGAGATGTGCGGCACACCTGTGCATTGCGATCTGACATCAGACAGATTATCATGGACATCTGAAACAGCCAAAGGCTGTTGTGTGGTACAGTATTAAATTCTTTTGCAAAGTACAGATAAATCATATCGGCTGCATGAGCAACATCTAGATTTAGATTACCTCCTCATAGAAACCCAACATGTTGGCTAGACACGACTTATCTTTCATGAATCCATGCTGGTTCTCAGTTATTACAGTTGAAACTAGAAGTTTATATGCACTAAATAAAAAGGCACATATGCATTTGTTTCTCAATATCTCACATGAAATCAAAATAAAACTTTACCAATTGCCTTGTAATGTTTTAATTTCCTGTTCTGTCCAGATGTCACCGTATCCCAGAATTCCAAGTGGAGGAAGTTAACCGACCGCCATATTGGGACACCCAAGTGATGGGTGTCTGAATATGGAAACTGCTGCTGGTACCAACCTATTGCGCGGTACCACCAGCGGAACACTGTCGCACCACACACACACACTCTATATGCCGTACTCACCACACACACTCACTCACATTCACACACACTCTCACTCACACACACACACTCGCTCTCACACTCTCACACACACATACACACACACACACTAGCACTCACGCAGCCTCTTGCGCAGTACCACCAGCGGAACACTGTCGCGTACAAGCCGCCGCCGGGATTAGCCGAATTATTACACTGACTGCTGCCATCTTTGTACAGGAGGAGCGCATGCGTAGTTTTAATGTGACCGCCGCTATCTGTCTGCACAAAGATGGCGGCGGTCTGATTTACTGCGCCTGCGCGAATTACGCGCAGGAGCAGTGAATCATTCGGCTGATCCCACTGGCAGATGCGCGACGTGTCTACAGGCAGAGGAAGCCTGTCCCATTAAAGGGGTTTTCCTACGAATGAAAGTTCATTTTAAAAATTGACTGTGTCTGACTGTGTACGGAGCATACCACATCTCCTGGGCAGGGGAGTGTGACGCCCAAGAGACCGGGATACCCAGCACCGGACCAATGGGGTCTGTCTCTTAAGCGGGATGTCACGGGTGGCTTGACCCGGTGCTGTGGCCTCAGGCAATGCACAGTGTAAGGGGTATCGTGAGGGGACAGGCACTTACTTGATCAACAGCAGGTTCTCCCAGCGGTGACGATCCCGATCCTGGATAGATGGCTATTGTCCAAATGAAAGACTGAGGCGTTGAAACGTTTAACCAGTTTACTTTAACATAAAGGGATTTACAACCAGTCCTGTCACCGGAGTCTGTATGGGAACTCTGAATTACTTTGACCCTGCCGGGGTCTTCGCCTCTTATTGTACGCAATTTCTGTGTGGCCCTGCTGCTGTATGTGAACTGGCTGCCGGCCCAATCTGTCCCCTCCGGGTCCTGGTTCGACGGGCGACCCGAGTCCTTTTATCGGCTTACCCCCTCCGGGAGTACCGCTGAACTCTGTGTCTGTTGCTGCGTCCGGCCCTAGTGAAGCTGATATCACCTCACGTTTCTCCGGTTGCTGTATTATATATAATGAATACAGCCACGGATCCGGTATCCGTCTTTGCGCCTGTTCTGGGTAGTGATTAATGCTACCCGGTTCTCACAATGTCCCTTTTCTCTGTCCCTCTTCTCCTCAGGCCGGTGATTTAGGCCTGGAAACCGTCATAGGGCTGTTAGAAATTCAGCTGTATGACCTCTCACTTTCAGCTCCTTAGCCCAACTGCCAGTTCTTCTCTCAGACCAGAATGGATCAAGGGGAGTCTCTGGAGCTCCCCCTTCTGGCCGGAGGTGGTAGTGCAGTCTTGCTATTTTAGTATTTGTATTTACTGTCAGTAACTATTTTTGTGGCAAATACCCCTAGGGGTGCCACATTCCCCCTTAGTTAAGAACAGTACTCCGGGACTGTGGGACGATAACATTTTGAAATAACAATTAATATGTACAGAGTCTTAAAAATGAAAAGTTACAAAAACCACTCAAGGAAACAAAAATAGAGTTCTGTAAAAAGTCACTTCAAATAGCGTCTATTAATACAAGTTCTATCCTTGAAGGTACTAGGAAAGGCACTGTACTTTGTGTCCAGGAATTTAGTTCCATTTTTCCAACGGAGTTATCAATATAAAGTCTAAAGAAAGTTCAAAAAGAGCAAAAAGCAAAGTTCAAAAAGCAGTCTTTCCGGAGCTTTGATTTAGTGCCTCCGGGCTGATAAAAAGTTCAAGAATATGCAAGAAGTTCATACAGACAAGTCTCTGTAGGTACTGGGCTTAAACGTTGCAGAATGATAACAATGACTATAGTTTTATAGTTGGTAATCCGCATACCTGGCCGGTAATTGACCCTGGGTACTACGCTGTGATCTACGTAATAGCGGTGTCTCTTCATGTGGTGTACTACTGTCTACTGCGGATGTAGTATCTGCCCGCTCTGCTAAAGATAATTCCACAACTATGGAGTTGGCAAGTCCACTGTGAATGGGATTACTCTGATCAGGAATCTGTTCTTCCTGGCCTGGAACCTCCCGTAGTACGGGGTCAGCCTCCTCCTGTCTTGGGACTTCTGGTATTGGGTTCGGTGTTGGGTAAAAGGCCACCATGAGAACCACTGCACCATGGTATGTTAGTAGGGTTTTGGGAAAGTCTCCTATACAGGTGTGATACATTTCCTCTTCTTTTTCCTTTACTGGTTGGACCTGCATGGGTTGAATAACTTCTGGTTCTGGCTGGACAACTTCTGGCTCTTTCAATGCTTCCGGACATAATTTAAGATTGTCTCTTGACACTAGTACAGATGTTAAGCCTCCGTTTTTGCTAATGAGACACATTTTAGGATTATCCATTCTTGTTGGTAAAACTGTGTAGGGTACGGCTTCCCACTGATTGTCTAGTTTATTGGTTCGACGATTTCTCTTGAGCCCTTGGTCACCCGGTCTTAATGGGGTCGCTAGAGCATTCTGGTTGAAAGTTCGCTCTTGTCTTTCTCTAGTTTGCTGAAGGCTTCTTTCCACACTCTCTTGCACTTGGCGATACTGCTTTTGCCGTATGATATCCCAATTGGAGTCTTGAACTTCTGCGTCTGGTTTCAGAATTCCCATTTCTAGATCAATTGGTAATTGGCCGGGTCTTGCACGCATAAGGTAAGCTGGAGTGCAGTTGGTGGAGCTCACCGGGACATGATTATACAGATCCACCAAGTCAGGCAATTTCTCTGGCCATTGATTCCTTTCTGTCTCAGGTAAAGTCTTTAGTAGGTCTATTACAATATGGTTCATCTTCTCGCATAAGCCGTTTGTTTGTGGATGATAGGCCGTCGTCCGGATCTTTTTGCAACCATACATATTACAGAATTCTCTGAAGATCTCTGATTCAAAGGCTGTACCTTGGTCGGTGAGAACCTGTTCCGGATATCCATGGGGTCTACAAAAGTACGTTTGGAACGCTTTGGCTGCTGTTTTTGCTGTCAGATCTTTACTACTACCAAGAAGCGTGAATAATGGTCCACGATGGTCAAGGCATAGACATAGCCAGACCGGCTTGGTGTCAACTTCACGTGGTCCATGGCTACAAGTTCAAGTGGTTGTTTGGTGATTATGGGCTGCAGTGGTGCTCTTTGGTTCTTATGATCGTTTCTTCTGAGGTTGCACGGGCCACAATTTCTGCACCACTGTTCGATTGATTTTCTCATCCCGACCCAATAAAATCTTTCTCTTAGAAGTACTTCTAACTTTTTCCAACCGAAGTGACCAGCACCATTATGGTAAGCTTCGAGGACCATCTTGACATCTTGTTTAGGCACGATAATCTGCCAAACCAATTCATGTGTTTTCGGATTGGTGTACCTTCTACAGAGCTTCCCTTGATACAGGAACATTTTGCCTCTCTCTTTCCAGAGTTGATGCGTCTCTTCTGGGGCATCCTCATCGGGATATGCACTTTGCTCAGTTAACAGTTCCTTCACCAACTTCACAGCCGGATTGCTGTCTTGGGTGTCAGCCCATCTATGGTGTGCTAACGGATTAAAATTCACCTCTTGTTGTTTCTGATAGGTACTTGACTGATGATGTTTTGCCTTGGGATGATGGAAGGCTGGTAGTTCAATTTCTTCAAGCTCCCCCGTTTCTTCTTCTACATCTCTCAAGTGTGGCATCCGGGATAGGGCATCGGCATTTCCATTCTTGCGACCTGCTCGATACTTGATCTTGAAGTTGTAATTAGATAACCGGGCTATCCATCGCTGTTCTAATGCACCTAATTTGGCTGTGTCCAGGTGGGTCAACGGATTGTTGTCAGTATAGACAATAAATTCTGCAGCAGCCAGATAGTGTTTGAAACGTTCAGTCACAGCCCAAACTACTGCCAGTAGTTCCAATTTGAAGGAGCTATAATTTTCAGGATTTCTTTCAGTAGGCCGGAGCTTTCTACTTGCAAAGGCGATGACTTTCTCCCGACCTTCTTGCTTTTGTGACAGCACCGCTCCTAGTCCCACATTACTGGCATCGGTGTAGAGGATGAAAGGTTGATGGTAATCTGGGTATGCCAGAACCTCTTCACCGGTTAGTGCCTTCTTTAGTTGTTCAAAGGAGTCTTCCCTTTCGTCGTTCCACTGGAAAGGAGGGTTTCGGTTTGAAGGTTTCTTCGTCTGCCCTACCAAGGCGTCTTGCAAGGGTGCTGCCAACTTGGAAAATCCTTTAATAAATCTGCGATAGTAACCCACCAATCCCAGGAATTGCCTCACTTCTTTTGCGCTGGTAGGTCTCGGCCAATCCCTTATGGCGGTTATTTTCTCGGGATCCGGTGCTACTCCCTCCGAACTCACGATGTGTCCCAGGTACTGTACCTTTGGCTTGAGAAGGTGACATTTGGATGGCTTGATTTTCATGCCATACCTGGATAAGGCTTCGAACACTTCTGCCAGGTCTTTTAAGTGTTGTTCATAAGTCTTTGAGTAGACGATCACATCATCTAGGTACAGGAGGACGGTCTCAAAGTTCTTGTGTCCGAGGCAGCATTCCATCAGCCGCTGGAAGGTACCGGATGCATTGCAGAGTCCGAACGGCATGCGATTAAATTCACTTAGACCCATTGGTGTGGTGAATGCCGTCTTTTCCTTATCTCTCTCAGCCACAGGGACTTGCCAATACCCGCTTGTTAAGTCTAAGGTGGAAAAATAATTAGCAGATTTCAAAGCGGTCAAGGACTCTTCTATCCTACGCAAGGGGTAGGCGTCTTTATGGGTGATGTTATTAATCTGCCGGTAGTCTACGCACATTCTCATGATTCCGTCTTTTTTTTTGACAATCACTAGAGGGGCCGCCCAGGGGCTACAGCTGTCTCTTATTACCCCGGCCTGTTTCATATCCCTCAGCATATCTTTTGCACATTGATAGTGAGCGGGCGGTATGGGTCTATATCTTTCTTTTATTGGGGGATGGTCACCGGTGGGGATTGTGTGTTCTACCCCTTCTATCCGTCCGAAGTCCAATGGGTGTTTACTGAAGACTTGTTCATATTCCGTCACTAGCCTATACACCCCTTGTTTTTGATGGGTAGGTGTTGAATTTATGCCCACGTGTAGCTGTTGGCACCAATCCTCCAATTCTCCATCTGAGCCGTTGACTTCCACCTGACAGGTTGGTTCTAAGGGCTCAATGGCTTTGATGGCATTGTTGTCAACAGTATATAGCTTTGCCACTGTAGCATACCTTGGCAAAGTGACCTCTTCCTCTCCACAGTTCAAAAGTCGTACCGGCACTCGTCCCCGGTGTACCTCGACTACCCCTCGTGCTGTGAGTATAGTGGGCCTGCTGTCGGTGTACACTGGTTCTATTAAGGCTTGATAATCTCGTCCCTTAGTACCAATGGCTGCTCTACACCATACCAGCATTTCTGTTTTTGGTGGGATTACAATAGACGTTGGATCACTTACCCTCACACTGCCGATATCTCCACCTGCAACTTCTACCTGTTGCCTTAACATCAATACTTTTATTTCCCTCCGGAGAACTCTCTGTTGGCAGGATTGGGCAGTTTCAGCAATTTGCTGTAAGACAGAAATAACTTCGGAAAAGCAGTTCTCTAACACATTCATTCCTATCAATACAGTTGGTTCACAGTTCCGCCGGTCAACATCAACAACAATTATACCCTGTTTCTGCAATTCTACTTTACCAATCTTTATGGTCATCTCTCTGAATCCTAGTTTCGGTACCAACTTACCATTACTGGCCCATATATCTAGTTCAACATCAGAAGGCCCTTTATCAATATCTGCATCAGCCCAGTACCTCTTATAAAGGATATACGGTATAGATTAAATCTGGGAACCTGTGTCCAGCAAAGCGTTGAGGGGAATTCCGTCCAGCACGATAGGGATAATGGGTCGTCCTCCGATGTACCTGTCGTGCCAGGGTGTTGGGCCTTGAAAGTTCATTCCTGCGAAGCGGCCCGCATTCCCAGGGGATTCCCGTTTAAATCACAATCTCGTGCAAAGTGGCCTGGCTGCTGGCAACGGCGGCAAATGGGCTGTCCATCCGGTTGGTAGCGGTCGCCTGGTCATCCTCTCCATGTCGGGTATCTCCGGGGTCTCATCCATGGAACATCTTCTCTATGGTTTGCCAACTCCATCTTGGGTCCTCTCATCTCCTGCATGGTTTTAGCCATTGAAGCAACAATATCAGTTAAAGAGTCAAGCTTTTGTTGAAGAGCTTCATTAGTACTGGGCCCCAGGGGCTTAGCAATGGCCCCGGACATAGCTGATGTCACTGGCACTCCCTGTTGTTGAGGAGCCTCTGCCATGGGTTGCGCAGGCTCCTGATCCCGAGGTGCCTCTGCCAGTTGGAGACGTATAGCGCTCTCCTTTAATTGGGCAAATGTCAATTCAGGGTTCTTAAAAACAAGCATGCTCACATGCCCCCGGTGAGAAGGGGTGTAGAGTCCCTCAATAAATTGATCTCTTAGCAGTTTATCCACTCCGGTGTTAAAAATGGGTTCAGCCAGTGTAAGTGATTTAAGGGCTTCCTGCAGGTTTAAGGCAAAGTCTCTCACGCCCTCATTAACTCTTTGTTTGCAATTAAAGAATCGTACTTTAGCTTTGCTGCTGGCAGTGGTTTCAATTGTAGCTTTTAATCCAGCAAATATGCGTTCAACAGTGCCTTTTAGATTAGCTGCCCATGCTGTGACTTCTCGCTTAGCATGGCCACTTAACTGCATCATCAGGAGACTAACACGCTGAACTTCACCCACGGGGAACATGTCAAAATGGGCCAGCATCTTTTCTCTGAAATCGTCAAGGGTATTAGGCTCACCTTCATACATTGGAAGCCACGGGCCACCCGGGGTATATGGCATCCGCACCGGCATGATGGGCGCCACTCCTTTCACCGCTGCGCTGCCGGACTCCCTATCGACACTCTGTCTTTCAGCTGCATTAGCGTCGCCGGGTGCTGCGGCGTCTCCGTGCTGCGACATACTGTGCCCCCTTAGTTAATCTGGACCCTTCCGGTCCTCCGCTTCCGTCGGGATAGTGTAGATTCGTTCCGCTGTGCAGCAGGATTGGTTTTCCCCTTGCTCTGACGTCAGAGCGCTCAGCTTGGTGCCGCCCACAATGACACGCCCCCTGCTGCTCCCGCCCGCCACGCGCTCTGTAATGGCGGATTCTGATGTTTTTCAGTCAGACTGGGGCTCAGGTAATGGCGTAGCTCAATTAACAGTCTCGTGCCTAACGGTTATGAGGTGATGGCGGCCATCTTTACTCCATTATAACCAATGGGGAAAAGTCACTTTCAATAGTTTTCAATGGGGAACGGAATTTTCTTTAATAAAGTCAATTTTCAAGATTTTTCATCCAAGTTTTCACAGTTTTGGGCTCCAATCACGGCACACAATACCCGGTATACGGGCTGGCTAGATCCTGTTTGTGACGCCAATTGTGACGCCCAAGAGACCGGGATACCCAGCACCGGACCAATGGGGTCTGTCTCTTAAGCGGGATGTCACGGGTGGCTTGACCCGGTGCTGTGGCCTCAGGCAATGCACAGTGTAAGGGGTATCGTGAGGGGACAGGCACTTACTTGATCAACAGCAGGTTCTCCCAGCGGTGACGATCCCGATCCTGGATAGATGGCTATTGTCCAAATGAAAGACTGAGGCGTTGAAACGTTTAACCAGTTTACTTTAACATAAAGGGATTTACAACCAGTCCTGTCACCGGAGTCTGTATGGGAACTCTGAATTACTTTGACCCTGCCGGGGTCTTCGCCTCTTATTGTACGCAATTTCTGTGTGGCCCTGCTGCTGTATGTGAACTGGCTGCCGGCCCAATCTGTCCCCTCCGGGTCCTGGTTCGACGGGTGACCCGAGTCCTTTTATCGGCTTACCCCCTCCGGGAGTACCGCTGAACTCTGTGTCTGTTGCTGCGTCCGGCCCTAGTGAAGCTGATATCACCTCACGTTTTTCCGGTTGCTGTATTATATATAATGAATACAGCCACGGATCCGGTATCCGTCTTTGCGCCTGTTCTGGGTAGTGATTAATGCTACCCGGTTCTCACAATGTCCCTTTTCTCTGTCCCTCTTCTCCTCAGGCCGGTGATTTGGGCCTGGAAACCGTCATAGGGCTGTTAGAAATTCAGCTGTATGACCTCTCACTATCAGCTCCTTAGCCCAACTGCCATTTCTTCTCTCAGACCAGAATGGATTAAGGGGAGTCTCTGGAGCTCCCCCTTCTGGCCGGAGGTGGTAGTGCAGTCTTGCTATTTTAGTATTTGTATTTACTGTCAGTAACTATTTTTGTGGCAAATACCCCTAGGGGTGCCACATGAGGAAGCAAAAGACAATACTGACATTACAGCAGGGGATCACAGTGGATTCAGTTTGTGAGGTAAAATATTTCACTGACTGTTTTTAAAAAGTTATAGAACAAAATAAATAGAGATAGCGGCGCTGATGCAGATGGAAATGAGACGCAGCAGGTAATATTCTGTACCACACACAGAGAGAATTGGATAAATGTATAAAATAAATAAAAAACCTGCGCTGTCTGCTATATATACAGAAATCAAACAATCACAGTACAAAATTACCTGTCAGATGAGGAACATTAATCGTATTGAAATGCATACATGTACTCAAACTCAGATAGATGCACTTAGTAGCTATAATAGAAAAAAAGGAAAAAGAAAAAGGAGAGCAATATTAGTAAATGATTCCTATTTTTAAAGGGGTAAGGATACTACTATAATGTGTATAAATGTTATCGGGAGTGCATAAATAATATTCCCGAAAATACCAGGATAATAAAAAAAGAAGAGAATAAAAATATAATAAAATAATATACTCCTGTGGTTTAAACGTTGTTAATAAAGCACCCGTTCCTGCCTGGAAATAGAGTCAATATAGCAGCAAACAAGTACTCGTATATAGATCAATGGAGGCGCCGTGGTTGCGCACACAGTCTCAGTACAGTACCTGTAATGTAGATAGGCGCTTTAAGGATCTCCGTGGTAGCTGTAGATGAATGCTGCTAAATAATCAGCTGATGGATGCGGGCGTTACAATCTTCCAAGCGGCTTATGCGAGCGCTGTCCCGGCCGGTGACAAGCGCCTGCACGGCCGCTACTTGAACGTCCTAGTACGATGCTTCGCAGGACCTGCAGTGACGTTCGGGTCACGTGTTCTTGAGTCACGTGGTGCCCCTGGAGACACTACGGATCGCAGTGGGAGCCAAAAACCGACGCGTTTCGGAATGACGCGGATTCCTTCATCAGGGTTGCTGATGAAGGAATCCGCGTCATTCCGAAACGCGTCGGTTTTTGGCTCCCACTGCGATCCGTAGTGTCTCCAGGGGCACCACGTGACTCAAGAACACGTGACCCGAACGTCACTGCAGGTCCTGCGAAGCATCGTACTAGGACGTTCAAGTAGCGGCCGTGCAGGCGCTTGTCACCGGCCGGGACAGCGCTCGCATAAGCCGCTTGGAAGATTGTAACGCCCGCATCCATCAGCTGATTATTTAGCAGCATTCATCTACAGCTACCACGGAGATCCTTAAAGCGCCTATCTACATTACAGGTACTGTACTGAGACTGTGTGCGCAACCACGGCGCCTCCATTGATCTATATACGAGTACTTGTTTGCTGCTATATTGACTCTATTTCCAGGCAGGAACGGGTGCTTTATTAACAACGTTTAAACCACAGGAGTATATTATTTTATTATATTTTTATTCTCTTCTTTTTTTATTATCCTGGTATTTTCGGGAATATTATTTATGCACTCCCGATAACATTTATACACATTATAGTAGTATCCTTACCCCTTTAAAAATAGGAATGATTTACTAATATTGCTCTCCTTTTTCTTTTTCCTTTTTTTCTATTATAGCTACTAAGTGCATCTATCTGAGTTTGAGTACATGTATGCATTTCAATACGATTAATGTTCCTCATCTGACAGGTAATTTTGTACTGTGATTGTTTGATTTCTGTATATATAGCAGACAGCGCAGGTTTTTTATTTATTTTATATGTTTTTAAAAAGTAGAATAAAGTAGAAACCGCTCATAAGGAAATTAAACTAAACTAAAGACAAGAAAAACACATAAAATGCATAAAATCTCACAGCACATTAATGTATGCGGTGGGTAAAGACCCCTAGAAGCAGTATACCACTCTAGCCAGTGAGTAGTGCCGCTCCGTAGCTCCCTAGCTGTGACGTCACACGCCTAGTTCTCTGTCGGCCATCTTCCCTTGTGCTCATATCCAGGGACACCACCGGCCGGGGCTTTCCCTGGCTCTATGCAGCCCTCTTTGCAGCGCCACCGTGCAGTAGCACTTCCGCATTTGCTTGCCCGCCATTCCACCTACACACCAGACGCTGGGCACTTCATCTAGCAACCCGAGTCCCAGCTCCGTACCTGGTACCGCTAAGTCTGGACCCCCAGGTTCTATAGTATCATCCATCGGCATACTCACAGCCTCTTCATGTGTTATACATAACTCTAGGTACGTTTACTATTAACTCTTAGTGGTCTGTTGCACTAATGCGTGCCATGCACTAATGTGTCTTAATATCTGCATACAGTCCGTTTCTGTACCACTACAGCAGTGGTATACTGCTTCTAGGGGTCTTTACCCACCGCATATTTTATGTATTTTATGTGTTTTTCTTGTCTTTAGTTTAGTTTAATTTCATTATGCGCGGTTTCTACTTTTTTCTATTTGTATTGTGCATGTCAGGATTGGCGTCCACCTGCCTTGATACCAGCTGCAAAGGTTATTTTTCTACGTGATTAGCGCTTGGTTGTCTTTTATCATACTGTTTTTAAAAAATATTTAACCTCACAAAATGTATCCTCGGCGATCTCCTGTTGTAATGTCAGTATTGTCTTTTGCTTCCTCCCCTGCCCAGGAGCTGTGATATGTTCGGTACATGGTCAGACACAGACAATATTTAAAATGAACTTTTGTTCGTGGGAAAACCCCTTTATAAAGCAAATATCAACGCCAACATGGCTCCTCCTAAAAAGTACGCCAATGCAATGAATGCAAAGCAGCAAAGGCACAATGTCGAAGACAACAAAGGGCAAATGAGACTCTTGAAGAGCAACAGCATCGCTGGGACAAAAAGAATGCATATAAGCGTAGGCGTTAAGCACATGAGTCCCATGATGCAAAAGTCATTAGATTATCACAGGATGCCATTAGGCCTCTTTCACACTTCCGTCTTTCAGCTACCGTCACAATCCGTCGTTTTTTGAGAATGCAGGATCCTGCAAAAAAATTTAGCGACGGATTGTGACGGAGGGCCATAAGTTTCATCCGTCTTTCACTTTCACTCGCGAGATTTCGCAATGTATTACTAGGAATGCTAGCTGCCGGGAGCATCGCTGCGCGGGATCGCCGGTACGTGAGAATACTGTGACAACAGGTGCACATAGGCTTGAAGGGTCCGTCAGAAAGACGGGCCCAGTGCACACGTTTTCCACAATCTGCACAGGATCCGTCATTTCAACGTCTTGACGGATCCTGTGCAGATTTGGAAGACGGAAGTGTGAAAGAAGCCTTAGGCAACAACAGCGCCGCATGCCTGTGGATCGCCCCCCAGGCACAGGGCAATGGGGTACTCGGTACCGGGTCCTTCAGTCCCTTCTGCGGGGATGTCACGGTGGCCCGGCCCTGCTAAGGGGCGCCCAATTAAAGGTGATGTAAGTTTGTCAAGTGTTCGTGACGCCACCTGTGGTATTCGGTCAGGGTGACCGACGCTGCTTAGGGGTCCACAGGGGTGATGTTATGGCAGCTAGATGGAATACCTTCCCACAGGTGAAGTGTTTCCCCCGGGCTTCCCAGTAGTGTAGATGTTGATGGTGGGTGATGCGAGACGCGGTGAATAACGAGGACACAGTGGGTGCAGTCTCTTTACCTTTACTGGAGGCTTCAGCATCCACAGTCCGGGGTACCAGGTCACAGGGTCGGCAAAGTCCGGCCGGTCTGATGGCAATTCCAGAGTCCCCTGAGCCAGGTGGAAATCAGTAGCCTTCCCTTTGCGCACAGTAACGTAGTAGGTCCCTACTTGCATTAGCTCCTAATAGGGTCCTCACTCTTGTTACTCTTCTCCTGTCCCCCAGATGGATAGGACAAAACCCGTATGACGGTGGTGGCCTGAGGCTATTTTATAGGGACCCTAGTGTCGCCCCTCCTCCGCGTTGGCACCTTGTCTGCTTAGGCTCTTAGGTCGGACAGCCAGCTTGGAACTGACTGCCCTGCCGGTCTCTGAAGTAAAGCATAGAGTCTATTACTACCTCGGTGCTCCAGCCACCGGTACTACGCTTCAGGGGGAGGCAGCCTGCTCCTAGTTGGTCTCCCACTGATTTGTTACTCCTGTTGCTACGACTTCGTTTCTCACTCACTATGACACGTTTCCCTTCTTGTCCTTTCTTAGGAGGCTGCCGCAATCAGGTGCAGGCGCAGCTCCTTGTGCCTTCTGTCCTCCTCAGACCGTAGTCTGGATCTGACTGGGCCTTGCTCCAGCCAGCTCGGCCTGGAAACCTTTCTCGCTAGTCTCCAGCCAGGAACTGCTCTCTCCTCGTTCTCCTTCACTTTCTGACCAACCCACCAGTTTTACCCTAATGTGAGGAGTGGCCTAGTAGATAGAACCCTTAGCTCCCCCTGGTGGACTGGAGTCTGAAATGTGTGTGTGGCTGTGATACCTGGCAGGGTTTAACTCCTTTGGTGCCATCAGACGTAACATCACTCTCCCTGGTGGGAGAGCAACATCACTGCAACAACCAGGACTCTGGGGTGCTGCACCTGCCCCCATCGTGACATTACATCGGGCGTCCATCTAGTTATTAATATTTGCCAAATGCCAGAATAATGTGAGAGAGAAAATGTTTTAAGGCATTTTTATTACTTACTATAAAGTCAAAAGTTTACATTCACTAAGACTTCACACTCCGCTTCCCTGTATAGCTCTATGTGCTAGTACTCTCATCAGATAGCTTGACTTGACTGCAGAGGCGAGTATGAAGATTCTAGAATAAGGTTTATTTTTAAGCTGAATTCTTGTAGTTTTTCACACTTACAATAGGTAAAAAAGACTTTTAAACTGGAGATTCAAAGAATGAGCTTAAGAATATGACTGACTTGCATAAAATGAGGAAGAAGAGAGGGGTTACTGATAACAGAGCTAGGGAGAGAGGGAAGACAAACATTTCAGTGCACCTTCTCACCTGCTTGTTTTCCATGTGTCTCCAGTTCTATAAAACCAAAACTGTCAATCAAAGAAAAAGAAGGTGGCGATAAAGTAGAAACAAAGTAGGTGGTAAGATGCACTTAAATATTTGGCCACCGTGGATTCACGAAGCTCCTGGGCTTGGTTTGAACAGTCATTCTATGCTGAGAGACTCACTTTTAGGTTGTTTAAAAAATCATTGTTTTTTGCAGTGCATCATCCTCTGGAGAATAATAATCATCTATGCTCCGTGTAGAAACCACTCTATGCCTCACCAATGCGTATTAACGTCCAGTTGTGCGATGCGTCGCGATGAGTGCAATCGGCCTGTTTAAACATGCTCTTAAAGGATTGTCCACTACTGTGAAGACCCCTTCTCAATCACTATGTTCCCCCTCCAATAAAATAATAACAGCTATACTGGGGGGTGACAACTCCTTTAAGTGACTGCTGCTTTGCCTCTTTCAAATGTCAATGTGCCCGGTATGGTGTCGAGACAGTTTTCACACTTACCGGAGACACTTGCACACGTAGACCCATTCAAGTGAATGAGTATGTGCGCATGTCAGTGGGTTTCAACCGACCATGTGTCCGCATGCAAAATACGTTGACATGTCCATTTTTTAACAGCAGCATGGGCTGCAAAATGTCCCGCATTCATACACACGGATGACACACAGGGATGCCATAACTGTGACACGTGCTGACGCCTGAGAAGCAGTGGTACAGTAAGCGCTGTTCCCCGGCACCAGGTGCTGAAGACGGTTCTCATCATTCTCCCCTGCTTTGCCGGTGATCAGCGTGAGTAAGGGAGAATTAGAATTATATTAAACTGACAACAGTGGCGGCTAATGGGGCTGGGGCTATTACTCCCATCAGCCTACACCTGCTGCCAATAACAGTGACAGCAAAAAGCCAGCTTGGGTCCCCCTGTCATTTTGTTAACCAGCCAGGCAAAACTCACAGCTGTCAGCTTCAGCGAGGCTGGTTATCAAGAATAGAGGGGTCCCCATGCTGTTCTCTTTAAAAAATATTTAAATAAATTATTTTAAAAAACAGCTTGGTGTCCCCTCATTTTTGACAACCAGCCTCATTAAAGCAGACAGCTGGGGGCTGGAATCTCAGACCGGTAAGGACCATGGATATTGACCTACCCAGCATAAAAATAGCAGCAAGTGTTGTAATATCTGTGAGGTGTTCTGATAGGCGCTGTTTTAACTTGTGTGTAGTACAACCCGGATTTTTTACTTAAAAGTTTAAGGCTAAGTTTGTAGTGGGTTTAGTTTTTGTGTCACTATGTTCTAAATCCTACAAACTCAATCCGGCCATTTGCTCTGGAAAATTAGATTGATGATATCCATTTTGGTATTCTCTGTCATAAGTAACTGAATTCTCAGTAGCTTTGTTCAATACATGAACGATAATGAACACAATCTTTCCTTTACTCACACATTTAATCAAAATACCATTTGCTTTCTGGATTTGAAATTAGAAGGAGTCCACTACCAGATATCTGTAATGTATAAGAATTAGATCTGTCTCTTTAAGAAAGCGAGGGCGGGAGTTGAGTTCAGTTTCAGTTTCAGTTCTGGCCTGAGGAAAAAAGCTTATGCTGCTGTTATGCTGTGGGCTGGAGGAAAAGAGAAGAATAAAATACAGTTAAAGCTTACTCTCTCTTAAATTCCTTACACCGTGTGGACATTACAACTGGCGACGAGGATGGGATTGAATCACCTGCTACTGTGAGTACTGACCCCTGCTTTACTGCTTCACACGCCAGCACCACTGAGAGACTCCAACATGGCTGAATACTTGCACATGTTCCCACAGTTTGATATGACTGATGTCACTAATCTCTCTCATAACTGGAGAAAATGGTTAAATCGATTTGAGAATTTCCTGGAAGCAATAGATATAAAAGAGGAGAACAGAAAAAAAGCCGTGTTCCTGCATTGTGCGGGCACAGGAGTCTATGACATATACAGCACATTACCAGCAGCGGAGACAGACACGTACAGCAAATGCTCCAAAGCTCTCACTGACTACTTCAACCCTAAACAAAACATCAGATATGAAAGATACAAGTTCAGGATTGCTAAGCAGCTTCCAGAAGAATCCATAGACACCTATGTCACCCGGGTGTGCATTTACTGACGTAGATGATGAAATCCTAACTCAAGTAATTGTCACCTGCTCGTCTAATACCATAAGGCGTAAAGCTCTGCAGCAGGATCTCTCTCTGCATGATTTACTCAAGATGGCCCGTGCTATAGAGATAGCAGATCATCAGGCAAGTGCAATGGAGAGTGGGGATAATTTACATGTGCATAATCTCAAACATAACAGTGCACAAGGCAAGCAAGCCCCGCAACAGAAGAAATGTTATAGATGTGGACAAGATTTCCCTCACCACATGAACAAATGTCCAGCTATAGGACAAACTTGCAGTAAATGTGGAAAAGGGAACCATTTTGCAGTTGTCTGCAAATCAGCGCCCAACAAGTCTCCTCTGCCAATTACAAAGCCTGCAAATATAAAAATGGTAAATCAGGATATAGAAGAAATGTCTGTGGCTGAGAACTATGTGTTCACGACGTCTGCCACTGGCTCAGTGCAGTCTCCATGTATTACACTCACCATCTGCAACACGGATATCACCTTTACCATAGATACAGGAGCTTCAGTGGATATCATAGATAGCAATACTTATGAACAGTTGAAAACAAAGCCAGTCTTACAGCAAGTGCATACTAAAATCTTCCCATATGGATCTAAAACACCTCTAGTTACAATGGGACAATTTGATGCTGAACTTAGCTATAAAGAAAATAGGCAGAAAACCACTTTTCACACATTACAAGGATCAGGAGGCTGTCTTCTCAGCTATCACACTGCCTTGAAGCTAGGACTCATCCAGATTGTTCATACCATAACCGACCCTGCGGACCTGGATGTACAAGCCATGGTGAATAGTTTTCCCTCCCTATTTAGTGGACTAGGAAAATTAAAGGACTCTCAAGTGCATCTTCATGTGGATGACAGTGTCCGTCCAGTAGCCCAGGCTCACAGGCGTATTCCATTTCACCTGAGAAAGAAGGTAGAAAAGGAACTCCAATTACTCATGGATGATGATGTCATTGAAACTGTTTCTGGTCCCACTCCGTGGGTCTCTCCACTTGTGGTAGTTCCAAAACCAAAGACTCCAGAGCAGGTAAGACTGTGTGTTGACATGCGCCTGCCCAACACTGCTATTCAAAGGGAAAGACACATCTCACCCACAATTGATGACATTATTCATTTATTAAATGGAGCAACTGTTTTTTCAAAGCTCGACCTCAATAAGGGCTATCATCAATTAGAATTGAGTCCAGAATCCAGATACTTAACAACATTTTCCACCCATGTGGGTCTCAGAAGATACAAAAGATTGACGTTTGGGGTCTGCTCAGCAGCAGAAATTTTTCAGGATACGATAAGGAGCGTCATTCAACATATTCCAAATGCCTTTAATTACAGTGATGACATACTGGTTTTTGGGAAAACTCAAGCTGAACATAATCGTGCTCTATATGCTATCTTTGAATGTCTGCTCTCTGCTGGACTCACTTTAAACCAGGGTGGATTGATTTAAATCACGCCGATTTAAATCATGATTTAAATCACGATTTAAATCAAAAGATTTTTTTCTATTTAAATCGGATCGATTTAAATCATGATTTTAATCATGATTTAAATCACTGATTTAAATCAAAAGGTTTTTTTTAATATAAATCACGATTAAAATGAGAAGTGAGAGCAGTGCGCATGTGCGCCCATAGTTACACGGACGAAACTAGGGGCAACGATCTAACGCCAGGGTGAGGGGGGGACCCCAAAGTAAGTAAAAATCTTTTTTGTTTTACTATATGGCAATAGGTAGGTGTTTAAAAGCAGCATGTCTTAATTGTATAAACTATTAATAGCCTCCACATTTTGTTCATACTGCCCCTTTAATTCCACACTTCTAGCTTGGTTTCACTTTTGGTTTAGTTTCTTTTTCCATTCAGTTGACATGCCCAAACTTGTTGGATAGTCAGCAGTACTTGGCTGTAGTAACAATCAAACTTCATAAGTGATCTGTGTGAGCCATGGCAGGTCGTAAGAGAGACCCTATTTGGGTTCATTTTGTTGAGATGCCAGCAGCAGATCTTGGAAAGAAAGGTGCAAGAGCAAAGTGCAAATACTGTCAAAAGGATATCCAAGGACTTTGCCATTTGAAATCACATTATGAAAACTGCAACCAGAAGGGAAATGAAGATGTTGATAGTGATACAACTAATGTCAATGAACCCCCACAGCTTCTTATGCACCAGGAGCCTAGTACTAGTAAGTCTGGCAATTACAACCTATTTTTTTAACAGACATTTTACTGGGATGGTTAAAGTCTATGAAAAGAGAAATTTCTAGCACTAGTAGTTCTGGAGTATAGAATTTAAATTTATGTTAAGGCAATATTTCACAGAAAATTAACGCTAAAGGACATGTGCACCTTTATTTTTTTAAGGTGCACATGTCCTCCCCCCCCGCAGCGCTCTTACCTCCGATCCCCGCAGCGCTGAGATCCGTGGCTTCGTTTTGACCGTCCGCCTCCCGTCCTCCGGTTGCGACCTACTCGCAGTGATCCAGCGGCGTGACGTCAGCGGGCCGCACGCTCCATTGAAATGAATGGAGGCGCGCTCGCGGACGGGCAGAACGAAGCCACGGATCCCCGCAGCGCTGACATCGGAGGTAAGAGAGCTGCGGGGGGAGGACATGTGCACACTGCACCTTAAAAAATAAAGGTGCACATGTCCTTTAAGTAAAAATAAAGTGTGTATACGCTTATTTTTTTTTTATTGTAGGCTGCAATTCACTTTTGAAGTCTGCCAAATTGACCATTTTTTAAAAAAAACATTTTTAAAACTTTTGTGACATAATTTTTTTCAGTTGCTCTGATATTAGTTACCAGTATTACAGCAACTTCACCGGAAAACTTGAGTAGCATAACTTTTGAGACAGCCCTTATAGTAACATAGTAACATAGTTAGTAAGGCCGAAAAAAGACATTTGTCCATCCAGTTCAGCCTATATTCCATCATAATAAGTACCCAGATCTACGTCCTTCTACAGAACCTAATAATTGTATGATACAATATTGTTCTGCTCCAGGAAGACATCCAGGCCTCTCTTGAACCCCTCGACTGAGTTCGCCATCACCACCTCCTCAGGCAAGCAATTCCAGATTCTCACTGCCCTAACAGTAAAGAATCCTCTTCTATGTTGGTGGAAAAACCTTCTCTCCTCCAGACGCAAAGAATGCCCCCTTGTGCCCGTCACCTTCCTTGGTATAAACAGATCCTCAGCGAGATATTTGTATTGTCCCCTTATAGGACGAGGACCATTACATTGTTCAAAAAGTTTGTTTCAAAATATTTTCGTTATATTTCTTCAAATACGCAGTCGATTTATATTTTTAATTTCTGTGCTTTCAGGGTCAAATATGGCTTGTGCTGCACGTGACAATCAATATCTGGGTACAACTTCAACAAAGCAGCCCAAAAAAAAACTTTGCGTGCAAAGTGTAGAAAAATTCATCTTAAAGACTACGACGAGCCAGAAAGAACATTTTGATGAATTAATTGCTAAATTCATATTTGCAACCAATTCTTCTTTCCGACTAGTTGAGCACCCATTGTTTGTACAAATGATCGAAGGAATTAGACCAGGCTACAAACCACCAAGTAGATTTGATATCTCAAAAAAACATCTTCAGGCTGTATACGACATAGAAAGAGCGGCTTGTACAAAATATTTGAAAGACAAGGTTGTTAACATGAGCTTGGATGGTTGGAGCAACATCCACAACGACCCCATAATTTGCACTTGTGTCACAACAGAAGATGGTGAAACTTACCTTACAGACACAATCGACACATCTGGAAATTCACATACTGCTGAATATTTACTTGAAATTGCTAAGAACTCAATTCACCAATGCCAAGAACAGTTTGGATGTAAAGTAAGGAGCTTAGTTACTGATAACGCAAGCAATGTGGCAAAAATGCGAGCGGAACTGGCACATGAGGATGACACAAATGTCATTACATACGGTTGTTCTGCCCATTTGTTGCATCTTTTGGCAAAAGACCTGCATATTTCGGGTGTCAAGGAACATGTTGTAGAAATTGTTAAATATTTCCGCAATAATCATTTTGCACATGCAACCTACAAGGAAATGGGAGGACTGAAGTTGGTTCTACCACAAGATGTTAGATGGAATACCTTGGCTGACTGCTTGGAAATGTTTATTAACAACTGGTCAAAATTACTGTCCATTTGCGAAACACATCGGGATAAAATTGATGCTAATATACGAAGCAAAGTATTAAATCTTGGTGTGAAGAGAAATGCCGAGGACCTTTTGTAAAGGTTAAAGCCAATATCGATTGCGTTGGATAAAATGCAGAAAGATACTGCAACCATAGCTGATGCCACAGAAGTTTGGAAAGATTTAGAAGGTTCTCTAGATCGCTTGAACCTCTCAAACAATGTAAAGGTTGCAATACAGCACCGCAAGGACCAAGCATTAAAAGAAGAACACTATTTAGCCAATATCTTGCATCCCATCTACAGAGGGAAAAAATTATCTGAGGCGGAAATCAACTCTGCAATGGAGTGGCTCGCCAATACTAACCATGACATTGTGGCAACTGTGCTGAAATTGAAGTGTGAATCTGCACCATTTCAAAAATACATGTTTGCAGATAACGTCGTTAATGAACTAAAACCACTGGACTGGTGGAAGTCGCAATCACTTGTTCTTCCAGCAAAGATAATAAATCTAGCTACTCAGCTACTGACTGCATCGGCTTCATCCGCAGGAGTAGAGAGATTGTTTTCTTCATTTGGTTTTGTGCACACAACAGTCCGAAACCGCTTAGGAACTGCTAAAGCAGGACAACTGGTTTTCCTATTAAAAGTCCTAAATAAACAGTAGGCTTAAAGGACTGATGTATTCACTGAAGATGTTTGCTTACTTCAAACGTTAGAGATAGGCTATTGTTAAAAAGTACTTACTCTCTGTAGTTCAATTCTGAGTGTTTAATAGTGCAAATAAAAATTATTAGGTTTCATAATCAACTGTTTTAATATTTTTATTTGTGTAAAACAATTAGATTTGCAAAAAGACAAAGTTTTGCTTGTGTACAACTTGATTAAAAAATCTGATTTAAATCAAATTATTTAAATCAAAAAAATCTGATTTAAATCAAAAAAATCTGATTTTTTTGATTTTTTAAAAAAAAATCAAGATTTTTATCCACCCTGCTTTAAACAAAGAAAAATGCGAATTTGGTAAAAATTCATTGGAGTTCTATGGTCACATTTTCTCGGCGGAAGGAGTACGACCTGATCCCAAGAAAGTGGAATCCATCAGAGCAGCTTCAATTCCACAGGATGCTAGTGAAGTGCGCTCTTTTCTTGGAATGGCAAGTTACTGTGCTAGATATATTCCAAATTTTTCGACAATCAGCACTCCATTAAGGGAACTTACGAAACAAAATTGCGTTTTTCAATGGTCCCAAGACTGTCAGGCCTCTTTTGAAACAATCAAAAACGAACTCTGCTCGACAACCACCATGGCCTATTTTGATCCAGCTCTTCGAACTGAACTGATTGTGGATGCTAGTCCTGTGGGACTGGGTGCAATTTTAGCACAATACAAGGATGACAATCAAAGTCCCCACATCATTTCTTATGCAAGTAAAAGCTTAACAAGCACTGAAAGAAAATATTCACAACCTGAAAAAGAAAGCTTGGCAGTCGTCTGGGGATGTGAACACTTTCATTTATTTCTCTATGGCGCTCCCTTCACTATTGTCACAGATCATCAAGCTCTCCTTACAATTTTTGGAAATCCCCGAGCTAAAATGCCAGCACGGATTGAACGATGGGGTCTACGTCTACAGCACTATAATTACAAAATTGTTCACAAACCTGGAAAATACAGCAATCCGGCTGATTATCTCTCAAGACATCCCACGAATGATGATTTACCTGTGCATTCCTCCATTGAAGAATACATCCACTTTGCTGCAGCTCACGCCGTGCCAAAAGCACTTTCTGTTGATCAGTTTGTGAATACGACAACAAGTGACAAGACACTCTGTGCCTTAATACAAATTATCCAAAATAGAAGGTGGCATGAAATTCAAAAGAAAAAAATTTCCTGAAGAGGGGATTGATCTGAAAGAGTTAAAACTATTTTCAAATGTACGTGAGGAATTATCAGTCACTGAAGATCAACTCATCCTTCGTGGTACCAAACTGGTTGTACCTAAGGCCTTGCGCAACCTAGTCATACAGATAGCACACGAAGGTCATCTAGGAATTGTTGGCACAAAAAAGTTACTCAGAGAAAAAGTGTGGTTCCCAAATATGGATAAATTGGTGGAAGAGAAGATTGGACATTGTTCCACTTGTCAATTAATTACTCCATCATCAACTCCAGAGCCATTACAAATGTCTCCGTTACCTACTGCTGTATGGGAGGAAGTGGCAGTCGACATATATGGACCGTTACCAAATGGCCAATACATTCTAGTAACAATTGATGAATATTCTAGATACCCTGTCATTTCATTCATCTCTTCAACGTCTGCTAATAGTGTCATACCAGAACTGGACGACATATTCTCTGCATATGGCATTCCAAGAGTGGTCAAAACAGATAATAGACCTCCATTCAATGGACATGTGTTTGCACAGTTTTCTGAATACTTGGGGTTCAGCCACAGAAAAATCACACCTTGCTGGCCGCAAGCTAATGGAATCGTAGAACGTTTCATGCGCACCATGGGGAAACGAATCAAGGCAGCTAGCCTGGAGCACACCCCACTGAAAACAGTCACTATACAAATTCCTGCGCAATTACCGCAACACGCCACATTCCACCACTAATGCTGCGCCATCTCATCTAATGTTCAGCAGAACTCTTCGTACACGGATCCCTGATGTGACCAGTTATCCCTTACCAAATGACTCTTCAGTGCGATCAACGGATTTCTTTAACAAGCAAGCCATGAAACATTATGCAGACAGAAGGCGACGGGCACAGTCATGTGCCATCAAAAGAGGTGATATGGTTGTTGTGCGTCAAAAATCAACCAACAAAACTTCAGCTGTATATAGTCCTGCAAAATATAATGTTACTGAGAGGAAAGGCAGTATGGTCACGGCTGAGCGAGACGGACACTCCATCACTCGAAATTCCTCACATTTTAAAATCATACCGCAGAACAATGGTAATGAACTCCCACCAGTGGAAGATTTGATACCCGACGGTGGAGAGGACCAACAAGAGGTGACTGATCCGTCAGCACTGGACACCCCCAATGAACGCAGACATTACCCTACACGGGAAAGAAGGGCTCCATCGAGACTTATTGAAGAGATATAGTTTAAAAAAAAAAGGGGAATAAGACAATACAGACATATGGTTTTTCTTGGACATTTTCGTGTTGTTACATTGTCAATATTTGTTTTAGGTTGTTAATATATATATATATATATTAAAAAAAAAAAAAAAAAAAGGGGGATGATGTAATGTATAAGAATTAGATCTGTCTCTTTAAGAAAGCGAGGGCAGGAGTTGAGTTCGGTTTCAGTTTCAGTTCTGGCCTGAGGAAAAAAGCTTATGCTGATGTTATGCTGTGGGCTGGAGGAAAAGAGAAGAATAAAATACAGTTAAAGCTTACTCTCTCTTAAATTCCTTACACCGTGTGGACATTACAATATCCACATCCACTTCCACTTACTTCAAGCCAATGTCAGGCAACACAATTCTTCACACAAATAGTGGTCATCTGGACACATATTTAAAGCAATCCCAGTGGGGGAATTTCCATGAATAAAACGCAACTGTAGCAATACAGACGAGTGTTTATGGAAATTAATGAATGCAAAAATAAATTAGCAAATAGAGGATATCCAACCTGGACCCTAGATAGGGCTTCCAAAATAATTGAGACGAAAAATAGAACTAATTTAATTAATACTAAAAAATGCAATAATAGTCGCAATAAATCTCAAAAACTTGTATTAGCCCTGCAATTTAGTCCACAATTCTATAAAATAAAAAATATCATTATGAAATATCTGCCCCTACTGCAAGATGACACTATTATGTCTAAAGTTTTCGATCCAGGTGTTAGGATACAGTACAGGACAGGTGATAGTACATTGATTTAGTCCCTTGAAAAGGTATTTGACCTGACTGATCATCAATATGTATCAGTGGTTTCTGTTCCCAGGTGTTAGGGTAGTGTCTAAGAGAGCTAAAACATTGGGTAATATTCTGTCTCCCAGTTTCCCCAATAATATGAAGCAGCGTCACATATGGTTAAATTGTAAAAGTTTTTTCAGGTGTGGCTTCAATAGGTGCGGCTTCTGCCGATTCGTAGTAATAACAAAGGGTTTCACAAACACTGACGAAACCCAAATATTTATTATTATTGTTTAATGATAATAAATACACTAATTGTAACAGCGATGATGTGGTGTATATGATTAAATGCACCGCATGTAATAAACATTATGTGGGTTGTACTACACGCAAGTTAAAAAGGCGCATATCAGAACTGCTCACAGATATTTACAACACATCCAGCACTAATCATGGCGTTTCCCATGCATCCAGGCACTTCATATCACATCACCGCAGAAATGTTTCATCATTACAGGTTTTTGGAATAGAGCGAGTAGCTGTAAATCCAAAGGGCGGTGACATCAGAAAACACCTCTTGGACAGAGAAGCATTTTCGATGTATCATCTGGATACCTGCCACACCAATGGTCTTAATTTAAGACGCAAACTGATGTTTCATTATTAACGTCCAAACCTTCTATTGTTATTATTATTATTTATTTATATAACACCATTGATTCCATGGTGCTGTACATGAGAAGGGGTTACATACAAATTACAGATATTATTTACAGTAAACAAACTAAAAATCACAGACTGATGCAAAGGGGAGAGGACCCTGCCCTTGCGGCCTTATATTCTACACTGGTGGGGAAGGAGGCAGTAGGTTGAGGGTTGCAGGAGCTCCGGTGTTGGTGAGGGGGTAGCTCCTGTAGTGGTGAGGAGGCAGTGGTGTCATTGCAGGCTGTAAGCTTTCTTGGAGAGGTGGGTTTTCAGGTTCCGTCTGAAGGATCCGAATGTGGTTGATAGTCGGACATGTTGTTGAGTCGCCCGGCAGGGCCGTGGGGTACTCGGTACCAGATCCTGCTGTTCACAGGGGGATGTCACGTTGGCTGCGACCCGGTCCGTGGTCCTGGGCGCCCATATAAAAGGGGGAAAGGTCTTTAAAGGGATAAAGTCTAATGTTCGTGACGCCACCTGTGGTATTCGGTCAGGGTGACCGATGCTACTTTAAGGGGTCCACTGGGGTGATGTTATGGCAGCTAGATGTATACCTTCCCACAGGTGAAGTAGATCCCCAGGGCTTCCCAGTGTGAAGATGGTAGAATGGTGAGGGGTGCAGTAAGGAACGAGGACACAGATTTGCAGTCTCTTTACCTCGTTTACTGAAGACTTCAGCAGCCACAGTCCAGGGCACTGGATCACAGGGCAGGTAGGGTCCGGTCGGTTTGAAGGCAAGTCCAGAGTCCCCTTATCCAGGTGGAAAATAGAAGCCTTCCTTTGCACTGTAGTGGTAAAGTCCCTTACTGCTAGAAGCTTCACATAAGGTCCTCACAAATGTTATCTCTCTCTCTCTGTCCCCCGGGTAGGATAGGACATAACCCGTACAACTGGTGACTTCAGCCTGTTTCTAGGATCTCTTAGATGACCCGGCTCTGAAGGGTGTCACCATGCCTCCTGGGTGTTGGGTCAGACAGGGAACCTGAAGTTCAGCTGTCCTGCCGGTCTCTGATGTAAGGCATGGAGTTCCTTACAACCTCAGTATTCTGGCTACCGGATTTCTGCGCCTCAGAAGGAGGCAGCCTGCTCGGGGGTGGTCTCCCTCTGGTATCCTCTCCTGTGCTTCCTCTCCTGCAAGCTCACTGCAATCAATTCTGCTTTCTAAATCTCTCTTTCCAGGAGCTGTAGCAGTGTGGCATACACAGCTCCGTAAACCCTCTGTCCTCCTCAGACTGTTGTCTGGAACTCACTAACTTTCCCTACAGACTGTTATGAACTGGTGATTCAGAAACACAATGGACCTGGTGGTTAAGAGCACACAAAGTGACCTGATAGTTAATAATAACATAGGACGAGCTCTGAGACGTGGGAACTCTGCTGACCGCAATCCCTAATCCTATCACACCACACTAGAGGTAGCTGTGGAGCGCTCCTGACCAGACCTAGGCGCCTCGGGCACAGCCTGAGAAACTAGCTAGCCCTGAAGATAGAAAAATAAGCCTACCTTGCCTCAGAGAAATTCCCCAAAGGAAAAGGCAGCCCCCCACATATAATGACTGTGAGTAAAGATGAAAATACAAACACAGAGATGAAATAGGTTTTAGCAAAGTGAGGCCCGACTTACTGAATAGACCGAGGATAGTAAAGATAGCTTTGCGGTCAGCACAAAAACCTACAAACAACCACGCAGAGGGCGCAAAAAGACCCTCCGTACCGACTAACGGCACGGAGGTACTCCCTCTGCGTCCCAGAGCTTCCAGCAAGCAAGAAAAACCAATATAGCAAGCTGGACAGAAAAAATAGCAAACAAAAGTAACACAAGCAGAACTTAGCTTATGCAGGGCAGACAGGCCACAAGAACGATCCAGGAGAGAGCAAGACCAATACTGGAACATTGACTGGAGGCCAGGAACAAATAACTAGGTGGAGTTAAATAGAGCAGCACCTAACGACTTAACCTCGTCACCTGAGGAAGGAAACTCAGAAGCCGCAGCCCCACTCACATCCACCAGAGGAAGCTCATAGACAGAACCAGCCGAAGTACCACTCATGACCACAGGAGGGAGCTTGACCACAGAATTCACAACAGTACCCCCCCCCCCTTGAGGAGGGGTCACCGAACCCTCACCAGAGCCCCCAGGCCGACCAGGATGAGCCAAATGAAAGGCACGAACCAGATCGGCAGCATGAACATCAGAAGCAAAGACCCAGGAATTATCTTCCTGACCATAACCCTTCCACTTAACCAGGTACTGGAGTTTCCATCTCGAAATACGAGAATCCAAAATCTTCTCCACTATATACTCCAACTCCCCCTCAACCAAAACCGGGGCAGGAGGATCAACGGATGGAACCACAGGTGCCACGTATCTCCGCAACAATGAGCTATGGAATACATTATGGATGGAAAAAGAAGCTGGAAGGGTCAAACGAAAAGACACAGGATTAAGAACCTCAGAAATCCTATACGGACCAATGAAACGAGGCTTAAACTTCGGAGAGGAAACTTTCATAGGAATATAACAAGACGACAACCAAACCAAATCCCCAACACGAAGTCGGGGACCCACACAGCGCCTGCGGTTAGCGAAACGTTGAGCCTTCTCCTGGGACAACGTCAAATTGTCCACTACATGAGTCCAAATCTGCTGCAACCTATCCACCACAGTATCCACACCAGGACAGTCAGAAGACTCAACCTGCCCTGAAGAGAAACGAGGATGGAAACCAGAATTGCAGAAAAACGGCGAAACCAAAGTACCCGAGCTGGCCCGATTATTAAGGACGAACTCAGCCAAAGGCAAAAAGGACACCCAATCATCCTGATCAGCAGAAACAAAACATCTCAGATATGTTTCCAAGGTCTGATTGGTTCGTTCAGTTTGGCCATTTGTCTGAGGATGGAAAGCCGAGGAAAAAGACAAATCAATGCCCATCCTAGCACAAAAGGCTCGCCAAAACCTCGAAACAAACTGGGAACCTCTGTCAGAAACGATGTTCTCCGGAATGCCATGTAAACGAACCACATGCTGGAAAAACAATGGCACCAAATCAGAGGAGGAAGGCAATTTAGACAAGGGTACCAAATGGACCATCTTAGAGAAGCGATCACAAACCACCCAAATGACCGACATCTTTTGAGAGACGGGGAGATCCGAAATAAAATCCATAGAGATATGTGTCCAGGGCCTCTTCGGGACCGGCAAGTGCAAAAGCAACCCACTGGCACGAGAACAGCAGGGCTTAGCCCGAGCACAAATCCCACAGGACTGCACAAACGAACGCACATCCCGCGACAGAGACGGCCACCAAAAGGATCTAGCCACCAAATCTCTGGTGCCAAAGATTCCAGGATGACCAGCCAACACCGAACAATGAACCTCAGAGATAACTCTACTCGTCCATCTATCAGGGACAAACAGTTTCTCCGCTGGGCAACGGTCAGGTCTATTAGCCTGAAACTTTTGCAGCACCCGCCGCAAATCAGGGGAGATGGCAGACAAAATTACCCCCTCTTTGAGAATACCCGCCGGCTCAGGCAAACCCGGAGAGTCGGGCACAAAACTCCTAGACAGGGCATCCGCCTTCACATTTTTAGAGCCCGGAAGGTACGAAACCACAAAGTCAAAATGGGAGAAAAACAGCGACCAACGAGCCTGTCTAGGATTCAACCGTTTGGCAGACTCGAGATAAGTCAAGTTCTTGTGATCACTTAAGACCACCACGCGATGCTTAGCTCCTTCAAGCCAATGACGCCACTCCTCGAATGCCCACTTCATGGCCAACAGCTCTCGATTGCCAACATCATAATTACGCTCAGCAGGCGAAAATTTCCTGGAAAAGAAGGCACATGGTTTCATCACCGAGCCATCAGAACTTCTTTGCGACAAAACAGCCCCTGCTCCAATCTCAGAAGCATCAACCTCGACCTGGAATGGGAGCGAAACATCTGGTTGGCACAACACAGGGGCAGAAGAAAATCGACGCTTCAACTCCTGAAAAGCTTCCACAGCAGCAGAAGACCAATTGACCACATCAGCACCCTTCTTGGTTAAATCAGTCAACGGTTTGGCAATACTAGAAAAATTATTGATGAAGCGACGGTAAAAATTAGCAAAGCCCAGGAACTTTTGCAGACTCTTCAGAGATGTCGGCTGAGTCCAATCATAAATGGCCTGAACTTTAACAGGGTCCATCTCGATAGTAGAAGGGGAAAAAATGAAACCCAAAAATGAAACCTTCTGAACACCAAAGAGACACTTTGACCCCTTCACAAACAAAGAATTCGCACGCAGGACCCGGAACACTATTCTAACCTGCTTCACGTGAGACTCCCAATCATCCGAGAAGACCAAAATATCATCCAAGTATACAATCAGGAATTTATCCAGGTACTCTCGGAAGATGTCATGCATAAAGGACTGAAATACTGATGGAGCATTGGAAAGCCCAAATGGCATAACCAGGTACTCAAAATGGCCCTCGGGCGTATTAAATGCCGTTTTCCATTCATCGCCCTGTTTAATACGCACAAGATTATACGCACCACGAAGATCTATCTTGGTGAACCAACTAGCCCCCTTAATCCGAGCAAACAAATCAGACAGCAGCGGCAAGGGGTACTGAAATTTGATTGTGATTTTATTTAGAAGGAGGTAATCAATACAAGGTCTCAACGAACCATCCTTCATGGCCACAAAAAAGAACCCTGCTCCCAATGGCGACGACGACGGGCGAATATGACCCTTCTCCAAGGATTCCTTTACGTAACTCCGCATAGCGGCGTGCTCAGGCACAGACAAATTAAACAGTCGACCCTTAGGAAACTTACTACCAGGAATCAAATCGATAGCACAATCGCAATCCCTATGCGGAGGTAGGGCACTGGACTTGGGCTCATCAAATAAATCCCGGTTATCCGACAAGAACTCTGGGACCTCAGAAGGGGTGGATGATGAAATAGACAGAAATGGAACATCACCATGTACCCCCTGACAACCCCAGCTGGACACAGACATAGACTTCCAATCCAATACTGGGTTATGGACTTGTAGCCATGGCAACCCCAACACGACCACATCATGCAGATTCTGCAACACCAGAAAGCGAATATCCTCCTGATGCGCAGGAGCCATGCACATGGTCAGTTGGGTCCAGTACTGATGCTTATTCTTGGCCAAAGGCGTAGCATCAATTCCTCTCAATGGAATAGGATACTGCAAGGGCTCCAAGAAAAACCCACAGCGCCTATCAAACTCCAAGTCCATCAAATTCAGGGCAGCGCCTGAATCCACAAATGCCATGACAGAATAGGATGACAAAGAGCAGATCAAAGTAACGGACAAAAGAAATTTCGACTGTACCGTACCAATGGTGGCAGACCTAGCGAACCGCTTAGTGCGCTTAGGACAATCGGAAATAGCATGAGTGGAATCAACACAGTAAAAACACAGCCCATTCCGACGTCTGTGTTCTTGCCGTTCAGCTCTGGTCAAAGTCCTATCACACTGCATAGGCTCAGGTTTATACTCAGATAATACCGCCAAATGGTGCACAGTTTTACGCTCACGTAAGCGTCGGTCGATCTGAATGGCCAAAGACATAGACTCATTCAGACCAGCAGGCATAGGAAATCCCACCATGACATCCTTAAGGGCTTCAGAGAGACCCTTTCTGAAAATTGCTGCCAGCGCACATTCATTCCATTGAGTGAGCACAGACCACTTCCTAAACTTCTGACAATATATCTCTACCTCCTCCTGACCCTGACACAGAGCCAGCAAATTTTTCTCTGCCTGATCCACTGAATTAGGTTCATCATAAAGCAATCCGAGCGCCAGAAAAAACGCATCAATATTACATAATGCAGGATCTCCTGGCGCAAGGGAAAATGCCCAGTCTTGAGGGTCGCCACGTAATAAAGAAATAATGATCTTAACTTGTTGAACTGGGTCACCAGAGGAGCGGGGTTTTAAAGCCAGAAACAGTTTTCAATTATTTTTGAAATTCAGAAACTTAGCTCTATCTCCAGAAAATAAATCAGGAATAGGAATTCTAGGTTCTAACACAGATTTCTGAACCATAATGTCTGGAATTTTTTGTACTCTTGCAGTGAGATTATCCACACAAGAAGACAAACCTTTAATGTCCATCACTACACCTGTGTCCTGAACCACCCAAATGTCTAGGGGAAAAGAAAGACAAAACACAGTGCAGAGAAAAAAATATGGTCTCAGAACTTCTCTTTTCCCTCTATTGAGAAGCATTAGTACTTTGGGCCTCCAGTACTGTTATGAACTGGTGATTCAGAAACACAATGGACCTGTGTTACCTCGGCTCCTGTTCCTGACGCTCCTCCTGCTGCTGCGGAGTCCAGGTCAGCTGATGTCCTTGCTGCGTCCTCCTCACTCCGGGGCTCGGTGCTTGCATCCCGGCGCGCGTCCTCCCTGCACTCAGCTGCGCACTCCTGTGGGTTGCGCAGTCGCAGTAGGCTCTGACCGCGCGCGCTCTCTCTGCTCTTCTATCCCTCCATGACCTGACCCGGAAGTACTTCCTGCCAATCAAAGTCTGGCCTCAGGTATTTCTGGCCCTCCTCCCTTTGTGGAGGTGCCTGATTATTGTGTTTTCCTGCTTTAGTTAGGCCGCATGGTTTTCTGTGCTTTACCAGTCCTGTTCATTCCCAGTCTTGTGCCTTTCCAGCCCTCTGTTTGTTTAACCTCTTGTTCTCCTGTTTTCTCTTTCAGTTCCTGCTCCTGTGTTCCGCAGTTCCTGTGTTTTCCCTTTCCTCAGTCCGATCCTCAGCTCCTTTACTTCTCACCCAGGTTTTCCTCCGTCACCTTCTTCCCTTTCTGTTTTTCCCCGTTTTTCTCCCTGTTTCCTTTTCCTGGAGCCGATCCCTGGTCCTGGCCTCCGTGGTACTAGTTTTCCCTGTGCTTGCCTTCTAACAGTCCCTGTATAGGGGTTGGTTCCACTCTGGAGTGCTCGCTCAGGGGAGGTTCGGTGCCACGGTCCAGTGGGTCCACTCTTTGTTCCCGTCGCCTTCGGCGTAACAGGCTGCACTCAGACGACATCTGAGTGCAGCCTGATTCTAACAGTATAATCAGGCCATGGACCCCGCTGGGGCCTCTGCCCAGAAGGAGTTGGTTTTCTTGCGTGACAACCAGACTCGCATCATGTCTTTTATGAAGACAATGGATTCCCGCTTGTCTGCTTTACAAGCCGCGGATCCTGGGAATGCTACTCAGTTGGCCAGCCTCCAGCAAGAGCTGGTACAGCAACGTGATACCCAGGCACACATCCTGTCTTATATGGCGTCCGTGGATGATCGCTTACATTCCTTGCAATCGGCTTCTACGCAAAGTTCTTCCCGACCTCCTGATACTGCCACAGCGCCTACTCCTCGTTTGGGTAAATCACCTCGCTACAGCGGCGATCCCAAACTGTGTTGGGGTTTCCTCAACCAGTGTCGTTTACACTTCAAGTTGTTGCCCCAACAGTACCCTACCGACCGGGCTAAGGTCGCCTTTATCGTGTCTCATTTGAAGGGTGAGGCCCTTTCCTGGGTGAATCCCCTCTGGGAACGAGACGACCCTATTGTGACCAGTATAGTCACCTTTTTGAACACTTTCAGAAGGGTTTTTGATGAGCCCGGAAGGCTCGCTTCCACGACTGAGGCTCTTTTTAATCTTCATCAGGGTACCCTCTCTGTGGGGCAGTATGCCATATGCTTTCGTACCCTATCTTCTGAACTAGGGTGGAACAACGAGGCGTTGGTAGGTACCTTTTGGCGTGGTTTGTCGGGAAAGATTAAAGATGAGCTCGCAGGACGGGATACTCCTACTTCCTTGGAGGAGCTCATTTCACTTGCTACACGCATTGATTTGCGCTTCCAAGAGCGCTCTAGAGAGGCTGCTAGGGAGAGGAGGCCTATGCGCCCTTCCTCTTTATCTGTTCAGTGTCCTCTCACTCTTCGGCCTTCGGTTTCTTCCGGTAGTGCTGCTCCTGACCCATGCAGGTTGATCGGGTCAAGTTGGCGGACCAACGCAGAAGAGAGAGGCTGGCACAAGGTCTTTGCTTGTACTGTGGTGGAGCATCTCATTTCCTGCGTTCATGTCCTGAGAGGCCGGGAAACGCCTCCACTTAGGACAGGTAAGAGAGGCCTCCCTAAGTGTGTTTGAACCCTCTCCACCTCTTACTCTTTCTGTTCTTATAATTCAGGGTCAGAGACGTGGCTCGGAACTAGCATATTTGGATTAGGGTGCGGCAGGTAACTTTATCAGGCTTAAGGAGGTGAAGAAATACCAGATTCCGGTGGTCGCCCTGAGATGTCCACGAATGATTGCTTCCGTTGATGGCAAGCCTCTGCAGGAGACCATCTCTATGGTTACCGAGGAGGTAACTCTGCAAGTGGGAGCTCTGCACCAAGAGAAGATTGCTCTCTACGTTTTGCCCAATTTGTCTCATCCCCTTTTGCTCGGTCTTCCTTGGCTTCGGACTCACGAACCTGTCCTGGATTGGCGTTCTGGTGAGATTCTTCGGTGGGGACATCCGTGTCAAGAGAGGTGCTTGGCTTCTGTCCGACCAGTTACGGTCTCTCAATCCTCGTCTGGCCCCGTGGGCTTGCCTCCTGCCTATTGGTCCTTTTCTGACATTTTCGACAAGAAAGAAGCCGAGACTCTTCCGCCTAATCGGCCCTATGATTGTCCTGTCGAGTTACGTCCCGGAACCACACCGCCCAGAGGTCGGATCTATCCTTTATCCCCTGCTGAGACGTCTGCCATGTCTGAGTACATCCAAGAAAATCTCGCTAAGGGTTTTATAAGGAAATCCTCCTCGCCTGCTGGTGCCGGCTTTTTCTTTGTGAAAAAAGGACGGCTCTTTGCGTCCCTGCATTGACTATCGAGGTTTGAATGACATCACGGTAAAAAATAAATACCTTTTGCCGTTAATTCCAGAGCTCTTTGATCGCTTGAGAGGGGCACGGATTTTCTCGAAGTTGGACCTACGTGGAGCCTACAATCTCGTTCGTATTCGCCCAGGGGATGAGTGGAAGACTGCTTTCAACACCCGGGATGGACATTACGAGTATCTTGTCATGCCCTTTGGTTTGTGTAACGCTCCAGCGGTCTTTCAAGAATTTGTAAACGACATCTTTCGGGATCTGCTTTACTCCTGCGTTGTGGTCTACCTTGATGATATCCTCATCTTCTCACCGGATCTGTCTTCCCACAGAAGAAGCGTTCGTCTGGTCCTGCAGCGCCTCCGGGAGAATCGCCTTTATGCTAAGATGGAAAAGTGTCTCTTCGAACGATCTTCTTTGCCCTTTTTGGGGTATATTGTCACTGAGAATGGATTGGAGATGGATCCAGAGAAGTTGTCCGCTATCCTACAGTGGCCTCTTCCGGTTGGGGTGAAAGCTATCCAACGCTTCCTCGGTTTTGCTAACTACTACCGACAATTTATTCCGCATTTCTCGTCCATCATCAAGCCTATCTCCAACCTCACTCGGAAGGGATCCAGTTCTATTGTTTGGTCTCCAGAGGCCGAAGAGGCTTTCTCTAGTCTTAAACAGGCTTTCTCTACTGCACCAGTATTGCATCGGCCTGAGGCTAATAAGCTGTTCATCCTGGAAGTGGACGCCTCTTCCACTGGAGCTGGCGCAGTGTTATCCCAAAAGTCTTCTTCCGGTCGATTGGTTTCCTGCGGATTCTTTTCTAGAGCCTTCTCTCCTGCGGAGTGCAACTATTCCATTGGGGATAGAGAGTTGCTAGCCACCAAGATGGCCCTTGAGGAGTGGCGCCATTTGCTGGAGGGAGCTGTTCATCCGTTTATCATCTTCACTGACCACAAGAATCTGGCCTACATCCAGTCTGCCCGGAGGCTCAATCCCCGACAGGCCAGGTGGTCCTTGTTCTTCGCCCGCTTTGATTTCGAATTGCATTTTCATCCTGGTCTGAAGAATGTCAAAGCAGATGCCTTATCCCGGTCTTTTCAATCTCAAGATGTGGAGGAGGATCTCTCTCACATCATTGATCCTCTCAAGGTCATCTCTGTGGCTCCCGTGAGGTTGATTACTCCACCGCCTGGCAAGACCTTTGTTCCTGAGACCAAGAGAACTCAAGTGTTGCGATGGGGCCACTCCTCCAAAATCTCTGGTCATGTCGGGGTTAAAAAGACTTTGGAGCTCATCTCTTGGTTTTACTGGTGGCCCTCTCTCCGCCAAGATGTGATTGACTTCTCTGCTTCTTGCTCCTCTTGCGCCAAGGTTAAAGTTCCCAGAAGATTACCTTCTGGATTTTTGCTTCCGTTACCTGTTCCTTCTACTCCTTGGCAACACATTGCCTTGGATTTCATCACGGATCTACCCTGCTCTTCCGGTTTCACTACCATCCTGGTAGTAGTAGACCGCTTCTCCAAGATGGCACACTTTGTTCCGTTACAGCAACTACCTTCAGCTCATGAACTGGCAAAAGTTTTTGTCCAGCGTGTTTTCCGACTTCATGGTTTCCCATCACACATGGTGTCAGATCGAGGTGTGCAGTTTACTTCTCGATTTTGGAGGGCTCTCTGCGGTCTCCTGGAGGTCAAATTGGATTTCTCTTCCGCGTATCACCCTCAAACCAACGGGCAAGTGGAACGTGTCAATCAGGTGTTGGCGACCTATCTTCGCCATTTCTCTAATGCACATCACAATAATTGGTCAAGTCTTCTTCCATGGGCTGAGTTTGCCTACAATAACCACCCTGGCGAGTCTTCAGGCAAGTCTCCTTTCTTTGTGGTCTATGGCATGCATCCCAGGGTTCCATTGCCCATCTCTGCCTCCGCCGGGGTTCCAGCAGCTGACTCCGTGACTGTGGATTTCTCCAAGATCTGGCTGGAGGCTAAGGAAGCCCTGAAGAGGTCAGGTGAACGCATGAAGAGACATGCTGACAAGAGGCGTCTGGAGGCTCCATCTTTTCTTCCTGGCGAAAAGGTTTGGCTGTCTTCAAAATATATTAGATTGAAGATTCCTTCTTACAAGCTTGGACCTCGTTATATCGGTCCTTTTGAAGTCCTCCGGCGCATTAACAATGTTGCTTACAAACTCAGGTTACCTGTCTCACTCCGTATTCCTAATGTCTCTCTCCTAAAACCGGTCATTCTTAATCGTTTTCATTCCGTTCCTAGTCCTTCTCCTCCTCCAATCTCTGCAGATAACGTTTTTGAGGTGGAGGATATCTTAGCATCCAAAAGAGTCAGGGGCAAGACATTCTTTTTGGTTGATTGGAAGGGTTTTGGTCCTGAGGAGAGGTCTCCTCGCATTCTTAAGAAGTTTTTGTCAAAGAGTAGTAGGAGGGGGTGTAAGAGAGGGGGTACTGTTACATCGGCTCCTGTTCCTGGCGCTCCTCCTGCTGCCGCCGAGTCCAGGTCAGCTGATGTCCTTGCTGCGTCCTCCTCACTCCGGGGCTCGGTGCTTGCATCCCGGCGCGCGTCCTCCCTGCACTCAGCTGCGCGCTCCTGTGGGTTGCGCAGTCGCAGTAGGCACTGACCACGCGCGCTCTCTCTGCTCTTCTATCCCTCCATGACCTGACCCGGAAGTACTTCCTGCCAATCAAAGTCTGGCCTCAGGTATTTCTGGCCCTCCTCCCTTTGTGGAGGTGCCTGATTATTGTGTTTTCCTGCTTTAGTTAGGCCGCATAGTTTTCTGTGCTTTACCAGTCCTGTTCATTCCCAGTCTTGTGCCTTTCCAGCCCTCTGTTTGTTTAACCTCTTGTTCTCCTGTTTTCTCTTTCAGTTCCTGCTCCTGTGTTCCGCAGTTCCTGTGTTTTCCCTTTCCTCAGTCTGATCCTCAGCTCCTTTACTTCTCACCCAGGTTTTCCTCCGTCACCTTCTTCCCTTTCTGTTTTTCCCCGTTTTTCTCCCTGTTTCCTTTTCCTGGAGCCGATCCCTGGTCCTGGCCTCCGTGGTACTAGTTTTCCCTGTGCTTGCCTTCTAACAGTCCCACGGTTCAGTGGGTCCACTCTTTGTTCCCGTCGCCTTCGGCGTAACAGGCTGCACTCGGACGACATCTGAGTGCAGCCTGATTCTAACAACCTGGTGGTTAAGAGCACACAAAGTGACCTGATAGTTACTAATAACATAGGACGAGCTCTGAGACGTGGGAACTCTGCTGACCGCAATCCCTAATCCTATCACACCACACTAGAGGTAGCCGTGGAGCGCTCCTGACCAGACCTAGGCGCCTCGGGCACAGCCTGAGAAACTAGCTAGCCCTGAAGATAGAAAAATAAGCCTACCTTGCCTCAGAGAAATTCCCCAAAGGAAAAGGCAGCCCCCCACATATAATGACTGTGAGTAAAGATGAAAATACAAACACAGAGATGAAATAGGTTTTAGCAAAGTGAGGCCCGACTTACTGAATAGACCGAGGATAGTAAAGATAGCTTTGCGGTCAGCACAAAAACCTACAAACAACCACGCAGAGGGCGCAAAAAGACCCTCCGTACCGACTAACGGCACGGAGGTGCTCCCTCTGCGTCCCAGAGCTTCCAGCAAGCAAGAAAAACCAATACAGCAAGCTGGACAGAAAAAATAGCAAACAAAAGTTACACAAGCAGAACTTAGCTTATGCAGGGCAGACAGGCCACAAGAACGATCCAGGAGAGAGCAAGACCAATACTGGAACATTGACTGGAGGCCAGGAACAAAGAACTAGGTGGAGTTAAATAGAGCAGCACCTAACGACTTAACCTCGTCACCTGAGGAAGGAAACTCAGAAGCCGCAGCCCCACTCACATCCACCAGAGGAAGCTCATAGACAGAACCAGCCGAAGTACCACTCATGACCACAGGAGGGAGCTTGACCACAGAATTCACAACAACAGACTACCAGTTATATATATATGGGGAGTCACCTAGTAAATAGGATCAAAAGCTCCCCCTGGTGGCCTGGAGTGTGAATGTGTTGCATACTTGTGGTACCTGGTTACAGTTATCCTTTCTTGCCTCCAAACGTAGCATCACTCTCCCCGTGAGGAAAGCGACATTAATGGGATGACCAGGACCCTGGGGTGCCACACTGGGGCAAAGAATTCCAGAGGATGGGGGATATTCGGGAGAAGTCTTTGAGGCGGTTGGATAAGGAGCGAATAAGTATGGAGGAGAGAAGGTGGTCTTGTGAGGTCCGGAGATTACGTGAGGTAAGATATTGGGAGATTGTCAGAGATATATAAAGGAGATAGGTTATAGATGGCCCTGTCAGTATTAGTAATTTGAACTGGATGCGCTGAGGGAATAGGAGCCAGTGAAGAGATTTGCAGAGAGGAGAAGCAGAGGAGTAGCAAGGAGTGAGATGAATTAGTTGGGCAGTAGGGTTAAGGATGGACTGGAGAGGTGCAAGGAAGTTAGCAGGGAGGCCACAGAAAAGGATGTTGCAGTAGTTGAGGTGGGAGACGATGAGGGCATGCACAAGCATTTTAGTAGATTGAGGGTTGAGGAAAGGACGGATTCTGGAAATATTTTTGAGCGCTGGAGGCGACAGGAGGTGGAAAGAGCTTGGATGTGTATGTATTGTTCAGTTCATATGTTTACATTTGGTTATATTACTGTGACATTTTTATTCAGGATTCATTTGTGTGTGTTCTCCTTTTTTCCTTACGTATTATTATGTGGTGTTCATATTTAATCATGACCCTTTACCATGTGACTGCACTATTCCTGTTTTGATTGGTAGATGGTTTATTTAAATTCATCTGCATTCAGCACATGTGTAGCTTTGTTAAAGAACGCAATGGATGTTCAAAACGCATAGCTGTGTCTACCCTCATGATGGAACCCCTTTTTTAACCAAATAAATTTTGCAATTTCTGAAGCTGGAACCTCTTCCTTTTCCTTTGCACAAGTGGTCCATGGAAGTTCCATGCTTCTAGGACACCTGAAAGCCAGGTTGAGCTGCTCTATCTTTTAATGATACTCATCTAATGCCCATTCCACTGAATCCCTCATCTCCTGTAATAAATAAAAAAATAAAAAACAACAATATCCCTCACCTTTCCATCATTCTGTCCCATGCTGTAATCCATGACTGGGGATAAATAGTTTTCAACCTGGGCGGTGCCAAGATGCGACTGTCCAGGCTTAGAATCACTGGGGAATGAGCTGCGGTGAGCGCACTAACAGTGAGCAGCGGTGACCTCATTGAGGTTACGGCCAGTCACTGAGCCTGTGTTACCAGCCAAGCTGAACTGCGGTGACCTCAGCACCATGAAAAAAAGGCACTGAGTTCACTGCAGCTCAGTGGGTTCACCGTAGATCTTTGCTCTTTTGCTACGATTAAAAAGGAAAGATAAAAAGAGTGCTGCATGTGGGAGCCTGAGGTGTAAACCAGTTGATTAGCGACTCTCAGTTTGAGTGCTGCACAAATTGGGGGAATCAAGTGCATTGGTGATCTCTAATATACAAAAAGAAAAAAAGTTTTACTGTAAGAATGTTAACAGGCAAAAGAATACATCAGCACATAGAACACAGACTCAGTGGTAAAACAAGTTATTTATTAACTATTTACAGGTGTAGCAAGATGAAGTGCAATATTAAGAAATGATAATTCGTATCTTAATAACAATGCAAACAATACAGCCTGGCCCCTACGTTTGCTTGTTCTAGTAGTTACCACCTGACTTTGGTTCTGACCCTGACGCTCTGAACACTGCCCTATAAAATAAGATACCCAACATTAACGCCTCTTCTAGCCTGCTTCAGCTTTTAATAATGGTCACCACCCCAAGCCCTAATAGAAGCCACACCACGCATTCCTGGTAGGCCACAAGACTGGCACTGTAGGCAGCAGATGGTTATTTCTGCCACCAACCCTCTCTTGTTGTCTACAATCCTTAGAGAGGTGATTCATGTTTCTTTCCACTCACAACATCAAGGTTCCATTTCCCAACCGAGCCTCCGCTCACTCGAACGAGGTTCTGTTTCCAAACCAAAAAAATGGAAAGAAGTCCCATAACTCACATGTAGAATAATTGCTTTTTTAATCCAGTAAAATCCACACAATCAGAGACGTTTCAGCCCATCCAAGGCTTTTGTCAAAAGTCAGGGATGAGATGAAACGCTTCTGATTGTGTGGATTTTATTGGATTAAAAAAGCAATTATTCTACATGTGAGAGCCGGGATTTCTTTCCATTTTGCTGTTTCACTCCATGTGCACCACGCTTATACAGAGTCCCAACCAGCTTTCTACTATTCTGTGTAATACTATTGTAGGAACTTAAGGATTCTGGTAGTGTAGGGCAATGAACAGACAGACGGGTTTCTTTAGTGCAAATAGTGTATTTGTACCACAGCAATAACACCCAAAACAATATACTGATAACCCGCAATGAAACAAGTCCCTTAACCATATACAGCAAATCGGCAGAGATCTTAGGGCAGAGTCCTCGGCAAGGTGAGTGTGAACAGGTGACCTGGTGCAGATCTAAAACACTGTCAGTGCAGAAAGAGTCCAATCCAGGTATGTAGTAAACACAGGGAAGCCCAGAACAAGTCCTCAGGTTAATCCCAGGTGTGGCATGAACACGGGTAAGTCCAGAAACAAGTTCTAAAGTTGATCTCAGTTGTGGTATAAACACGGGTAAGTCCAGAACAAGTTCACATTGAAGTATTATACTGGTGTAGATTCCAGTAGCTCCCACCGGGGGGAGTAAATGAAGGATTAATTAGCAAAAACACAGTCCAGCAACATAGTTCCAAAACACAGTTCAAAAGCAGAGTTCTTACCAGGAGGAGTGAACCAAGGGTTAAGTTCCAAAGTCAACAGACTAAAGATAACTGAGAGTGTAGCTTACATAGGCAGGGAATGTCCAGAGCCATGGGTAGAAGCACAGTAGAACAAGCAGCTGAGCTGAAGAGGAAACGGAAGCAGAATACTCCAGCAAGGAGGCTGACACCTCAGCCGGGTTTTAAACAAACGAACAGGAAGTAGGGCAGACAAAAACAGCAAACTCCATCTTAACAAAGGGCAAGATCATTCACAAGGTGACTTGGAAAACCCGGAATGCTGACATTCTGTTTCCCAACCGGGCCTTTGCTCACACAATCAAAGTTCTGTTTCCCAATCGGGCCTCCACTCACACGATTGAGGTTCCGTTTCTTCAACCAGGTCTCCGTTCTCACTATCAAAGTTCCTTTTCTCTTGTTCTTAGACACGACAATCAGGATCGCCTATCCTCTATAAAGACTCTGCACCGCTTGCTTTATCCACATCTGATGAGTTCCTTGTGTTTCTGAACACGTCCTTATAGGGGTTGGCTGTAAGGACTCACTCTCACAGGTGACTTGTTACAAGTCTGGGCTATGGCTGACTCCTGCCCTGGCCCCTGTGATCTTCTATATTTTACTGCTGCATCACAGCAGATCACATGTCCCTTGTGTCACGACTCCTTACTTCCTCACATTGAACCGGACTCCCTTCTCTTCCTACAAGTACCGCCACTGATCACTAGATGGGAGCATTATTCCAATTACATGAATCACTTCACTCCTCTTACAAAAACATTATACACAGTCTTTTGAGATACTAAAAAAATAGATATTTATTAAATAATAAATAATCTTTATTTTTATATAGCGCTAACATATTCCGCAGCGCTTTACAGAAATTATCATCGCTATCCCCGATGGGGCTCACAATCTAAATTCCCTATCAGTACATCTTTGGAATGTGGGAGGAAACCAGAGAGCCCGGAGGAAACCCACGCAAACACAGTGAGAACATACAAACTCTTTGCAGATGTTGTCCTTGGTGGGGTTTGAACCCAGGACTCCAGCGCTGCAAGGCTGCAGTGCTACCCACTGAGCCACCGTGCTGCCCTAAATAAAAACATATACACTTAAAGAAAATCTGTCACTTCAAATAACACTATTTGCAGACATAGGGTTAATCTGCAGGATAATAGTATTAAAAAGGTGCTCCATTGCCGTACAGAAAGCATGGCTTCAGGAGGAATATAAGTTCTTTTTTTTTCAAGGCAGTTATCGGCTTTCAGTCATGCAAGCATGCGGATGAAAAGACAGTCCCTGCTGACAGCACTGAGAGCGGAGGCTGTAAGCACGCCCTGGTACTCTGATTGACAGCCTGGCCTGCAGTGAGCAAAGACTGGAGCCAGGCCGTCACACCTGTATGAATGAAATCTAACGGCTTCCGGTAGTAATAAAGTCCATTTTCTGCCAGTAGCCACTCTTTCAGTACACTGGCACCTTACTAATACTATTTACCTGCAGATTAATTCTCTGTTTGTAAGCAAATAGTGTTATTTGACATTGTAAAAAGGTGCAACATAAGAGACAAGAATCCCCAGGACTCTACGGCATTTGTGCAAGAAGACCACCACCTACTGTCCGAGATCTTGTGGAACCAACCAGACGAGAGAGAGGTTCAGAGAAGAAGCGTTTGAATGGAGCACCGGGTCAGGTGATCTTACTGACGCAGTTCCCACATATAAAAGGTCAGTGTGACAAAACGGGAGAAGTTTTAACGCCAAGCGAAGGAATGGGTAGGACGTGAATTTAGGAAGATGCTGAGACTCGAGACAGCGGACTGTGGTGCACCTGGCAGCGACAAGTGAGTTCCAGTGTCCAAACGACGCCGGTCAAGACCTGAAGATCCGATCCAAGCCAGGCAAGTTCCGGAATCAAGTCAACGCTGTTCAATGCTAAAAACATGACCTGCATCAGTCTAGACTACACCAGTCAAGAGCTGAGGCCCAGCTATCATCTCACCGGGTACCAGAGACATCCGCCGTCGGTCAACCACTGACCATCTTCGCTTGGGGGTGGATGTTTGCAGTGATGAACGGGAGGCCCGAATGAGATGGCTTCCAGCACCGACGTATGGTACAGGGGTTGGTTTGGGCTAGTACAATAGACAGGGTGGGGGTCTATTGAAGCGAAGGCAGCGCAGCAAGTATTGTCAATTTTTGTCAGGAGGAGGACTTGCAGCCTAGCGGGAAGAATCAGAGATCCCCGCTAGGGCTTGTGTTAGACGAAGCGATAATATAGTGACTTTCTCTAGGCCCAGTATCATCCCCTGTGTTAGAAGTTATAAGAGCGTTAAGAAGAGACTGTCATAACAGTTAGAGTGAACATGAGGATTCATTGTATATTTGTTATTGTACATTTCATGCTGTAATTATCCTGTTTAGCATTAATTGCTGTTGCTATAATAACAATATTAGTAATATCAGAAAAAGTGGCATAAAAAACGCACAAAATAGTAAAAAGTCTACAACGAAGATTCAGGTGGATGTGGCCTATAATAATCCATACATATAAGGTAGGGAGAGGCAGTATAGATCCAAATTGCATAAAGTTAATACATAAAGTGTGAAAACATATCATGATATAAATCATCATTAGTGTAGATAGCATAAAATAGATTTAGATGATCTCTGAATAATAAGATTGTTAACTTAATTGCACATCGATCATGCATCTGGTATAAGCATGTTGCAATCACAGCAGTCACAGAGCAGTAAGATAAACAGGTATAGACATGTGTAAAAATCACTACATACACCATACGTATACAAATGATCATGCTTTACCTCTATCAGGGCTGGTTTTAGACAAAATAGGGCCCTGGACAAAAGTTTAAAGTGGGGCCTTAAATGCTCAAATATTGCCCAATCAGACAAAAATATTTCAGTTGTCTTTAGATGCGCTGACTTCAGGCCGTTAAGCGATCATAATCGACAATATTGAAGTCGCTCGATGCTTGTTTCCCCGTTTCTTTACGCTGGCTGAGGAAGAATGATGGGCAAAGAACAATCACTAATAGATCAATCTGTCCCAATACAGTATCATGTTATTAGCAGCACATCTGCAGCTTTCACTGGGCGATGTGCTGCTGAGAACAATGATTTTTGTTCTGGCATAAACAATACAATCACTCTCTGAATAGGCAGCATTTTGTTTAATTAGTATAATGAATCTCATAGTCCTCCACATAGCATAATAAACACACTATAGTTCTCCCTATAGTGCAATGTTCTCCATAGTCCTCCAGATAGTATAATGCACACCTTCTAGTCCTCCATATAGTATAATGCACACCCCATAGTCCTCTATATAGTGTAATGCACACCCCATGGTTCTCCATATAGTATAATGTGCCCCATAGTCCTCCAGATAGTATATTGCACACCCCATAGTTTTCCATATAGTATAATGTGCCCCATAGTCCTCCAGAGCGTATAATGCACACCCCATAGAGCTCCATATAGTATAATGTGCCCCATAATCCTCCAGAGAGTACAATGCACACCCCATAGTCCTCCATATAGTATAATGCCCCCCTAGTTCTTCATACAGTATAATGCACCCATAGTCCTCCATATAGTATAATACACTACCCATTGTCCATACAGCATAATGCACACTCCATAGGTCTTCATACAGTATAATACACACATAGTCCTCCATATAGTATAATACACTCCCCATAGTACTCAATATAGTATAATGCATTCCGTACACATACATATTGTATTATGCACCCCCCTAAAGTGGTCCATATAGTACAATGCACTCCTCATAGTATAATGCATCTTATAGTCCATCTGTCATGACTGTTTTCAGGTGTCCCAAGACCAGGGACTCCTTCCCTATTTCTAATGGTAGGGGTGCCCTAGCTTGCCCTGTTCCCCGGGTAACTTCTGATGGTGAAGATTCTGAAGCAACGTACCTTGCCTTAGTTTCCGAATCCACCCTCAGTTTCCATCCTTCCCCACCCAGAGAAGAGGGGTGTAGTAATGTACCATAATACACCAACCAGACTAACAAGGTAATACAAACAGCGATAAAGGAAAATATCAATCATACAAATATACACACATAAACAACAGAGGTAAACACTGGAGAGTGGAGGATGGGGTTAAACCAAAGTAGCAGAAGAAAGGGAACTATCACACACTCAAAACCTAACAACAGTCACAGATAAATCCACCAAACGCCTTCACCAATAACAACCACCAACAACCTCCAGTCATGTGGAGCGCCCCAACGTCAGGGGTACTCGGATCCGGGCCCTTCTTCTATAGTCGGTGGGGAGGTCACAGTGGCTAGACCTGGTCCGTGGCCCTTTGAGGGGCGTCCAATAAAAAGTGTACAGTTTATAGAGATAGTGTTCGTGACGCCACCTGTGGTATTCGGTCAGGGTGACCGACGTTGCTTAGGGGTCCACTGGGGTGATATTATGGCAGCTAGATGGTATACCTTCCCACAGGTGAAGTGTATCCCCAGGGCTTCCCAGAGTGTAGTTGGTAGATGGTGGATGTTGTAAGGCGCAGGAAATAATGAGGACACAAAGTTGCAGTCTCTTTACCTTTACTGAAGGCTTCAGCATCCACAGTCCAGGGTAAGGACCACAGGGTAGGCAGAGTCCGTCCGGTCTGAAGGCAATATCCAGAGTCCCCTTGTCCAGGAGGAATTCAATAGCCTTCCCCTAGCGCACAGTAACACATTAGGTTCCTACTTGCATAAGCTCCCATACGGTGCTCAATGTTGTTACTCCTCTATGTCCCCAGATGGTGTTGATAGGACAAAACCCGTATGACTGATGGCCTGAGGCTTTTAATAGGGACCCTAGAGACGCCCCGGCCCCCACAAGTTGCCACTTGTCAAGTTGTCTTCTTAGGTATAAAGGTCGGGCAGCCAACTTGGAATTGACTGTCCTGCCAGTCTCTGAAGCAACGGCATAGAGCTCTTTACTCCCTCGGTGTTCTGGCTACCGGTCCTGCGCTTCAGATGGAGGCAGCCTGCTTCTAGCTGGGCTCCCACTGATGTGTCACTCCTGTTGCTATGACTTCTTTTCTCACTCACTATAGCACAATTCTCTTTGTGTCCTTTCCTGGGATGCTGCCGCATGGGTTGCAGGCGCAGCTCTGTGTACCCTCGTCCTCCTCAGACCTCAGTCTGGATCTGACTAGAGATCCCTCTAGCCAGCTCAACCTGGAGACCTTTCCTCGTCGGTCCCCAGCCAGGAACTCCCTAACTTTCCCTCCAACTACCAGTTTTACCCTAATGTGAGGAGTGGCCTAATAGATAGAACCTTTTGCTCCCCCTGGAGGCTGGAGTGTGAAATGTGTGTGGCTGTGATACCTGGACAGAAGATCTCCTTCATTGCCTTCAGACGTAACATCACTCCCCCTGGTGGAAGAATAACATTACTGCAATGAACCAGGACTCTGGGGCGCTGCACATGCAGCAAAAGCTAACTCTGACAATGAGTGCTAACCGGGGTCCAGATTATATAGGCAGGAAAGCTTCTAGTAGCTCTCAACTGAGCAGATTAACCCCTGCACCAATAAATATGAAGGTGAAGTGGTGGAGTATGAGAAATCAGACGCTGCAGTCTACTAGCTCATCTCTGTCGTAAACCTGTGACAGTACCCCCCTTTTTACGAGGGACCTCTGGAACCTCAGAACCGGGTTTTTCAGGGTGTGCCACGTGAAAAGACTGGATCATATTTAACAGTAATTTGATGGGTTTCATGTAGAAATATTGAATGGCTGCTTGGAAAGTGATAAAGTGAAGTGATGCTAAATTCTGCAATTTGGGTGGAGACACTAGTAGGCGAGTACACTCATACACAGTAAGGTTATGTACATAAAGTGTATTCAATGCAACAAAGCTTTTCCTTTCACTGTTCAAATATTTATCACTTATTTGGGCTGGGCTCAAATACATTACCTGGTAGCCAAAATCATACTCATATTATAGCGTTGTACTACCTCAGGATGACTAGACAGTTATGTCCTGACATGCTCTCTGGGATCAACAATATTTCACTGGATAAAATGACCCCATAGCTGTTCCACTCAAAATAATTGTATGTTGTACAACAGTATAAATAGTTAATATTATCTACAACCCCAATTCCAAAAAGTTGGGACATTTTGAAAAATGCAATGATCGAAACCTCTTATTTTATTCACAACACAACATGGATCACAGATCAGAAGATGAATGTTGGACAATTCTCCATTTCATTTGAAAAAAAGGAACTAATTTATATTTACATTGATGGCAGCAATGGTAGACATGGCCCAGTCCATGTCTACCATTGCGTAGAATCCCTCCTTCTTTTTACAACAGTCAGTAAATGTCTGGAAACCAATTTCTGGAGTTTTGGGAGAGGAATGTTGTCCAGTTCTTGTCTGATGTTGGATTCTCGCTGCTCCTCTCCATCCGGGGTTTTTGTTAGATTTTTCATTTCATAATGCACCAATGTTTTATATTAGGTAAAGGTCTGGACTAGGGGTGAGCGAAACGGGTCGTTCATTTTCAAAAGTCGCCGACTTTTGGCAAAGTCGGGTTTCATGAAACCCGATCCGACCCCTGTGCGGGGTCGGCCATGCGGTACGCGACTTTCGCGCCAAAGTCGCGTTTCAATGACGCGAAAAGCGCCATTTCTCAGCCAATGAAGGTAAACGCAGAGTGTGGGCAGCGTGATGACATAGGTCCTGGTCCCCACCATCTTAGAGAAGGGCATTGCAGTGATTGGCTTGCTGTCTGCGGCGTCACAGGGGCTATAAAGGGGTGTTCCCGCCGACCGCCATGTTACTGCTGCTGATCTGAGCTTAGGGAGAGGTTGCTGCCGCTTCGTCAGAAGCAGGGATAGCGTTAGGCAGGGTCCATTAACCACCAAACCGCTTGTGCTGTTGCGATTTCCACTGCCCAACACCACCTTCGGTGTGCAGGGACAGTGGAAGCTACATTTTTTTTTTTTCCCTCAGCGCTGTAGCTCATTGGGCTGCCCTAGAAGGCTCCCTGATAGCTGCATTGCTGTGTGTACGCCGCTGTGCAAACCAACTGCTTTTTTCAAAGCACAAATCCTGTTGTTCCTTCCTTTCTGCACAGCTATCTTTTTTGTTTGTCCACACTTTTTATTTAATTTGTGCATCAGTCCACTCCTTATTGCTGCCTGCCATACCTGGCTGAGATTACTTCAGGGAGATAGTAATTGTTGGACACTCCCTGTTTTTTTTTTTTTTTTTTTTTTGTGGGAGATTAAGATTGACATTTCTGCTAGAGTGCCATCCCTGTGTGTGCCATCTCTCACTCAGTGGGCCATAGAAAGCCTATTTATTTTTTTGCTTGATTTGGGTTATAAAATCTACCTGAAAAAATCACTACATCAATCAGTGGGGGAAAAATATTGGCCTCAGGGCTTGTGTGCCACTCTTGACTCCTGTGTGTGCCACCTCTCAGTCAGTGGGCCATAGAAAGCCTATTTATTTTTTTGCTTGATTTGGGTTCTAAAATCTACCTGAAAAAATCACTACATCAATCAGTGGGAGAAAAATATTGGCCTCAGGGCTTGTGTGCCACTCCTGACTCCTGTGTGCATCATCACTCACTCAGTGGGCCATAGAAAGCCTATTTTTTTTTTTTTGCTTTATTTGGGTTCTAAATTCTACCTGAAAAAATCAATAAATCAATCAGTGGGAGATTAATATTGGCCTCTGGGCTTGTGTGCCACTCCTGACTCCTGTGTGCGTCATCTCTCACTCAGTGGGCCATAGAAAGCCTATTTTTTGTTTTATTTGTTTTATAAATTCTCCCTGAAAAAATCATTTTATTTTATTTGGTTTCTAAATTCTTCCTGAAAAAATAATTCTTTTTTATAATTTTTTTTTCTAAAGTCTCCCTGGAAAAAAAAAAAAAAATCAAATCAGTGGGAGATTAATATTGCCCTTTCTGCTTGTGTGCCATTCTTGACTCCTGGGTGTGCCATCTCTCTCTCTCTCTCCAATTGTGGGCCATAGAAAGCCTATTATTTTTTTAGCTTGATTTGGGTTCCAAAATCTACCTGAAAAAATCACTACATCAATCATTGGGAGAACAATATTGGCCTCTGGGCTTGTGTGCCACTCCTGACTCCTGTGTGCGTCATCTCTCACTCCGTGGGCCATAGAAAGCCTATTTTTTCTTTTATTTGTTTTCTAAATTCTCCCTGAAAAATCATTTTATTTTATTTCGTTTCTAAATTCTTCCTGAAAAAATCTTTTTTTTTTTATAATTTTTTTTTTCTAAAGTCTCCCTGGAAAAAAAAAAAAAATCAAATCAGTGGGAGATTAATATTGCCCTTTTTGCTTGTGTGCCAGTCTTGACTCCTGGGTGTGCCATCTCTCTCTCTCTCTCTCTCTCTCCAATTGTGGGCCATAGAAAGCCTATTTTTTTTTTTAGCTTGATTTGGGTTCCAAAATCTACCTGAAAAAATCACTATATCAATCATTGGGAGAACAATATTGGCCTCTGGGCTTGTGTGCCACTCCTGACTCCTGTGTGCGTCATCTGTCACTCAGTGGGCCATAGAAAGCCTATTTTTTCTTTTATTTGTTTTCTAAATTCTCCCTGAAAAAATCATTTTATTTTATTTGGTTTCTAAATTCTTCCTGAAAAAATCATTTTTTTTTATAATTTTTTTTTTCTAAAGTCTCCCTGGAAAAAAAAAAAAATCAAATCAGTGGGAGATTAATATTGCCCTTTCTGCTTGTGTGCCAGTCTTGACTCCTGGGTGTGCCATCTCTCTCTCTCTCTCTCTCTCTCTCCAATTGTGGGCCATAGAAAGCCTATTTTTTTTTTTAGCTTGATTTGGGTTCCAAAATCTACCTGAAAAAATCACTACATCAATCATTGGGAGAACAATATTGGCCTCTGGGCTTGTGTGCCACTCCTGACTCCTGTGTGCGTCATCTGTCACTCAGTGGGCCATAGAAAGCCTATTTTTTCTTTTATTTGTTTTCTAAATTCTTCCTGAAAAAATCATTTTTTTTTATTATTTTTTTTTTCTAAAGTCTCCCTGGAAAAAAAAAATCAAATCAGTGGAAGATTAATATTGCCCTTTCTGCTTGTGTGCCAGTCTTGACTCCTGGGTGTGCCATCTCTCTCTCTCTCTCTCCAATTGTGGGCCATAGAAAGCCTATTATTTTTTTAGCTTGATTTGGGTTCCAAAATCTACCTGAAAAAATCACTACATCAATCAGTGGGAGATAAATATTGGCCTCTGGGCTTGTGTGCCACTCCTGACTCCTGTGTGCGTCATCTCTCACTCAGTGGGCCATAGAAAGCCTTTTTTTGTTTTATTTGTTTTCTAAATTCTCCCTGAAAAAATCATTTTATTTTATTTGGTTTCTAAATTCTTCCTGAAAAAATCATTTTATTCTATTATTTTTTTTTTCCTAAAGTCTCCCTGAAAAAAAAAAAAAATCAAATCAGTGGGAGATTAATATTTACATTTGTGCTTCAGTGACAGTCCTGCGTGTGTGGCATCTCTCTCATTTGTTGCCACCAACAACAGAGTGTGTAACATTGTGCCTGATTTTCGTTGTGGTCTCACTCACCTGTAAAGGGGTAGCTAAATCATACTGAAGTTATAGCTCACCGTGTAATTTGTGTGACAGCAACAAATACCGTTAGTTTGGTTACGTTTTTAAAACAATGAGGAAGTCTGGTGGAAGAGGTCGTGGCCGGGGGCGTTCATTGTCAGCTGGTAATGAGGGTAGTGGTAGTGGTGGAGCATCAGCTGGTCATGGGAAAAAAAATATTGCACCTAAGTCTGGAGCTGTGGAGCCAGGTTCGTCGTCTGGCTACACAAGGCCTCGAACGCTCCCTTTTCTGGGAGTAGGAAAACCGCTTTTAAAGCCGGAGCAGCAAGAGCAAGTTTTGGCTTATCTTGCTGACTCAGCCTCTAGCTCTTTTGCCTCCTCTCGTGAAACTGGTAAATGTCAAAGCAGCGCGTCGTTAGTGGATGTTCACGGTCAGGGACAAGTCGCTTCCTTGTCCTCTTCAGCAAAAACAACAACAGAGAAGAATGCAGCAGGCGACACAACGGGTTACTCCATGGAGCTCTTTACACATACCGTCCCTGGCTTAGAAAGTGAAGCAGTTAACAGTCCATGCCCATTACAAGTTGAATCTGACATGGAGTGCACTGATGCACAGCCACAGCCAGACTACTATGCTGGTCCTTTGACTCAGACCACAACATTGCCCTCGCAGGGTAATGATCAAGAATCAGACCCTGATGAGACTATGTTGCCCCATCACGAACGCTATACCACCGACCGACACGGTGACACAGACGAAGTTGCACACGAGCTACAAGAAGAGGTAATAGATGACCCAGTTCTTGACCCCGATTGGCAGCCATTGGGGGAACAGGGTGCAGGCGGCAGCAGTTCTGAAGCGGAGGAGGAGGGGCCGCAGCAGGCATCAACATCGCAACAGGTTCCATCTGCCGGGCCCGTATCTTGCCCAAAACGCGTGGCAAAGCCAAAACCTGTTGGAGGACAGCGTGGCCATCCGGTTAAAGCTCAGTCTGCAATGCCTGAAAAGGTATCCGATGCTAGAAAGAGTGCAGTCTGGCATTTTTTTAAACAACATCCAATTGATCAGCGCAAAGTCATCTGTCAAAAATGTTCAACTACCTTAAGCAGAGGACAGAATCTGAAAAGTCTCAATACAAGTTGCATGCATAGACATTTAACCACCATGCATTTGCAAGCCTGGACTAACTACCAAACGTCCCTTAAGGTTGTAGCACCCTTGGCCAATGAAGCTAGTCAGCAACGCAACATCCCTTCCGGCAGTGTAGGGCCACCATTTTCCGCACCACCTGCAGTATCTGTGCAGGTTTCTTTGCCAGGCCAAAGCAGTCAGGGTCAGGGAATCACCAGTTTCGTAGTAGGAAACACTGCATCTAGGGCACCGGCGGCAACAATACCATCTCCCACCGTCTCTCAGTCTGCCATGTCCACCGGCACCCCCGCTAGTTCCACGATCTCCAGCTCTCCAGTCCAGCTCACCCTACATGAGACTATGGTTAGAAAAAGGAAGTACTTAGCCTCGCATCCGGGTACACAGGGTTTGAACGCCCACATAGCTAGACTAATCTCGTTAGAGATGATGCCCTACCGGTTAGTTGAAAGCGAAGCTTTCAAAGCCCTGATGGACTACGCTGTACCACGCTACGAGCTACCCAGTCGACACTTTTTTTCCAGAAAAGCCATCCCAGCCCTCCACCAGCATGTTAAAGAGCGCATCGTCCATGCACTCAGGCAATCTGTGAGCACAAAGGTGCACCTGACAACAGATGCATGGACCAGTAGGCATGGCCAGGGACGTTACGTGTCCATCACGGCACACTGGATGAATGTTGTGGATGCAGGGTCCACAGGGGACAGCAAGTTTGGGACAGTTCTGCCTAGCCCACGGTCTAGGAAACAGTTGGCTGTAGCCGTTCGCACCCCCTCCTCCTCCTCTTCGTCCTCCTGCAGAAGCGAGAGCTCGTCCACAGACCGCAGTCGCACAACCACTCCATCCGCAGCTGCCACTGTTGCACACCAGGTCTCCCATTATGGGGCAGCTACTGGCAAACGTCAGCAGGCTGTATTGGCTATGAAGTGTTTGGGCGACAACAGACACACCGCGGAAGTTCTGTCCGAGTTCTTGCAGAAAGAAACGCAGTCGTGGCTGGGCACTGTAGATCTTGAGGCAGGCAAGGTAGTGAGTGATAACGGAAGGAATTTCATGGCTGCCATCTCCCTTTCCCAACTGAAACACATTCCTTGCCTGGCTCACACCTTAAACCTGGTGGTGCAGTGCTTCCTGAAAAGTTATCCGGGGTTATCCGACCTGCTCCTCAAAGTGCGTGGACTTTGCTCACATATCCGCCGTTCGCCCGTACACTCCAGCCGTATGCAGACCTATCAGCGTTCTTTGAACCTTCCCCAGCATCGCCTAATCATAGACGTTGCAACAAGGTGGAACTCAACACTGCACATGCTTCAGAGACTGTGCGAACAGAGGCGGGCTGTTATGTTTTTGTGGGAGGATACACATACACGGGCAGGCAGTAGGATGGCAGACATGGAGTTGTCAGGTGTGCAGTGGTCGAAGATTCAAGACATGTGTCAAGTCCTTCAGTGTTTTGAGGAATGCACACGGCTGGTTAGTGCAGACAACGCCATAATAAGCATGAGCATCCCCCTAATGCGTCTGCTGATGCAAAGTTTGACGCACATAAAGGATCAGGCGTCTGCAGCTGAGGAAGAGGAAAGCCTTGATGACAGTCAGCCATTGTCTGGCCAGGGCAGTGTACAGGACGAGTTAGCGGGCGAAGAGGAGGAGGAGGACGAGGAGGATGATGGGGATGATTATATTTTTAATGAGGAAGCTTTTCCGGGGCCACTGGAAATTGGTGGCGCGGCAAGGCCGGGTTCTGGTTTTTGGAGGGACACAAGTGACGTGGATTTGCCTGAAACTGCCCCTCAACCAAGCACAACCGCAGATTTGAGAACTGGAACTTTGGCCCACATGGCGGATTATGCCTTACGTATCCTCAAAAGGGACACACGCATAACTAAAATGATGAACGATGACGATTACTGGTTGGCCTGCCTCCTTGATCCTCGCTATAAAGGCAAATTGCAAAATATAATGCCACATGAGAACTTGGAACTAATATTAGCAACCAAACAATCAACTCTTGTTGACCATTTGCTTCTGGCATTCCCTGCACACAACGCCCGTGATCGTTCTCACACGAGCTGCAGGGGCCAGCAGACCAGAGGAGTTAGAGGGGCAGAAATCAGAAGTGGCGTTGGCCAGAGGGGTTTTCTGACCAGGTTGTGGAGTGATTTTGCTATGACCGCAGACAGGACAGGTACTGCAGCATCAATTCAAAGTGACAGGAGACAACATTTGTCCAGTATGGTTACAAACTATTTTTCATCCCTTATCGATGTTCTCCCTCAACCGTCATTCCCATTTGATTACTGGGCATCAAAATTAGACACCTGGCCAGAATTGGCAGAATATGCATTGCAGGAGCTTGCTTGCCCGGCAGCTAGTGTCCTATCAGAAAGAGTATTCAGTGCTGCAGGTTCAATACTAACAGAAAAAAGGACTCGTCTGGCTACCCAAAATGTAGATGATCTAACCTTCATTAAAATGAACCACAACTGGATTTCGAAATCTTTTGCCCCACCTTGCCCGGCTGACACCTAGCTTTCCTATGAAAAGGTCTTGCCTGTGGACTATTCTGAATGACTTTTCCAATCTCGTAATTTTCCGCACCTGATTGTCCAGCATACGACATGTTTACACCTCACTAAATGGCCAAACTCCCCACACGGGGCCGTGGTATCGACACTTGGCGACAGCACCCGTGAGAGTGCAGTTTGTCTGAAGAGGTGGGTGAGCCCGCTTTTGGTCGACGGCACTGCCACTGGGTCCCTCCTAGTACAATAAAGTGTCTCTGGCGGTGGTGGTGCGCACCCAACGTCAGACACACCGTTGTAATATGAGGGGCCCTGGGCCTGTACCGCCGGCCACAAGACAGTTCCCCCCCCCAGCTCAAACAGTGCTCTACCACTTGCAAAATTATCTCACAGCTCCACCAATGTTTAGTCTATGCGCTGACATCCTTCAATGCCTGCCACTGACAATACCATTGTATTGACATTTTTGTTATGTTAGGCCTTCGAAGCCTGTCTGCGGTCACTCCTTCCACTATGCCTCCACTGACCACACCACTGCTGCCCGTGTACCCCTGGAACCAATTTAAAATTGCCTACAGCCATGTGTTATTATTTTAGGCCTTCGATGCCTGTCTGCGGTCACTCCTTACAATATGCCTCCACTGACCACACCACTGCTGCCCGTGTACCCCTGGAACCAATTTAAAATTGCCTACAGCCAGCCCAATTTTTTTATTTTAGGCCTTCGATGCCTGTCTGTGGTCCGTTCTTTCTACTACTACTACACTGACCAGGCCACTGCTGCCCGTGTTCCCCTGGAACCAATTTAAAATTGCCTACAGCCATGTGTTATTATTTTAGGCCTTCGATGCCTGTCTGCGGTCACTCCTTCCACTAGGCCTCCACTGACCACACCACTGCTGCCCGTGTACCCCTGGAACCAATTTAAAATTGCCTACAGCCAGCCCAATTTTTTTATTTTAGGCCTTCGATGCCTGTCTGCGGTCCGTTCTTTCTACTACTACTACACTGACCAGGCCACTGCTGCCCGTGTTCCCCTGGAACCAATTTAAAATTGCCTACAGCCATGTGTTATTATTTTAGGCCTTCGATGCCTGTCTGCGGTCACTCCTTCCACTAGGCCTCCACTGACCACACCACTGCTGCCCGTGTACCCCTGGAACCTATTTATAATTGCATAGAGCATCCTTTTTTTAATAGTAGGCGTACAAAGTCTGTCTGCGGTTCACTATTGAAATTGTCCTCCACTGCCCAGAGCACTGCAGCTTGTGTACCCCTGTAACTTTTTTCTGCTGCAGTGAGCCACATTTTTGGTTTGAGTCCTACTACCTGTGTCTGTCTGCGCCACTCAATTCAGCTGTGTTCCTTTGAAAAAAGCTGAGCGTCAATAGTCTTGTTTTCAGCCTTTAGGAATTTTAAAACTGCATTGGGTGTACAACTTTGGTAGGGCCTACTAACGGTGTCTGCCTCCCCAAGGTGTTCCCCAGGTTTCCTCTCCATTGCTTCAATCTTCATGCTCTCGTTTAGTAGTTGTTGGAAACTACGCTGCATTAGGCCTACAAATTGGGTATGGGGTGTAGAGAGATGGTGTGTTACACTCCAAGGTGTTCCCCAGGTTTCCTCTCCATTGCTTCAATCTTCATGCTCTCGTTTAGTAGTTGTTGGAAACTACGCTGCATTAGGCCTACAAATTGGGTATGGGGTGTAGAGAGATGGTGTGTTCCACTCCAAGGTGTTCTCCAGGTTTCCTCTCCATTGCTTCAATCTTCATGCTCTCGTTTAGTAGTTGTTGGAAACTACGCTGCATTAGTCCTACAAATTGGGTATGGGGTGTAGAGAGATGGTGTGTTCCACTCCAAGGTGTTCTCCAGGTTGCCTTTCCTGAGCTTCAATCTTCATGCTCTCGTTTAGTAGTTGTTGGAAACTACGCTGCATTAGGCCTACAAATTGGGTATGGGGTGTAGAGAGATGGTGTGTTCCACTCCAAGGTGTTCCCCAGGTTTCATCGCCATTGCTTCGATCTTCATGCTCTCGTTTAGTAGTTGTTGGAAACTACACTGCATTAGGCCTACAAATTGGGTATGGGGTGTAGAGAGATGGTGTGTTCCACTCCAAGGTGTTCCCCAGGTTTCGTCCACATTGCTTCGGTCTTCCGACTCTCGTTTAGTAGTTGTAGAAAACTACACTGCATTAGGCCTACAAATTGGGTATGGGGTGTAGAGAGACGGTGTGTTACACTCTAAGGTGTTCCCCAGGTTTCGTCCACATTGCTTCGATCTTCCGACTCTCGTTTAGTAGTTGTTGAAAACTACACTGCATTAGGCCTACAAATTGGGTATGGGGTGTAGAGAGATGGTGTGTTCCACTCCAAGGTGTTCCCCAGGTTTCCTCTCCATTGCTTCGATCTTCATGCTCTCGTTTAGTAGTTGTAGAAAACTACACTGCATTAGGCCTACAAATTGGGTATGGGGTGTAGAGAGATGGTGTGTTCCACTCCAAGGTGTTCCCCAGGTTTCCTCGCCATTGCTTCGATCTTCATGCTCTCGTTTAGTAGTTGTTGGAAACTACACTGCATTAGGCCTACAAATTGGGTATGGGGTGTAGAGAGATGGTGTGTTCCACTCCAAGGTGTTCTCCAGGTTGCCTTTCCTGAGCTTCGATCTTCATGCTCTCGTTTAGTAGTTGTTGGAAACTACGCTGCATTAGGCCTACAAATTGGGTATGGGGTGTAGAGAGATGGTGTGTTCCACTCCAAGGTGTTCTCCAGGTTGCCTTTCCTGAGCTTCAATCTTCATGCTCTCGTTTAGTAGTTGTTGGAAACTACGCTGCATTAGGCCTACAAATTGGGTATGGGGTGTAGAGAGATGGTGTGTTCCACTCCAAGTTGTTCCCCAGGTTTCCTCTCCATTGCTTCGATCTTCATGCTCTCGTTTAGTAGTTGTTGGAAACTACGCTGCATTAGGCCTACAAATTGGGTATGGGGTGTAGAGAGATGGTGTGTTCCACTCCAAGGTGTTCTCCAGGTTGCCTTTCCTGAGCTTCAATCTTCATGCTCTCGTTTAGTAGTTGTTGGAAACTACGCTGCATTAGGCCTACAAATTGGGTATGGGGTGTAGAGAGATGGTGTGTTCCACTCCAAGGTGTTCCCCAGGTTTCCTCTCCATTGCTTCGATCTTCATGCTCTCGTTTAGTAGTTGTAGAAAACTACACTGCATTAGGCCTACAAATTGGGTATGGGGTGTAGAGAGATGGTGTGTTCCACTCCAAGGTGTTCCCCAGGTTTCGTCCACATTGCTTCGGTCTTCCGACTCTCGTTTAGTAGTTGTAGAAAACTACACTGCATTAGGCCTACAAATTGGGTATGGGGTGTAGAGAGACGGTGTGTTACACTCCAAGGTGTTCCCCAGGTTTCGTCCACATTGCTTCGATCTTCCGACTCTCGTTTAGTAGTTGTTGAAAACTACACTGCATTAGGCCTACAAATTGGGTATGGGGTGTAGAGAGATGGTGTGTTACACTCCAAGGTGTTCTCCAGGTTGCCTTTCCTGAACTTCTATCTTCAGGCTCTCATTAAATTGTAGTTAAATGGAACAACTGCATTTGGCGTACTAGTTGGTTTGGGGCCTACTATCGGTGTCTGCCACTCCTTGCTGTTCTCCTGGTTTCCTGTCCTGAAATTCCATTTTCAGGCTCTTGTTAAGTAGTTGTTAATGTTAGACTGCATTTGGCCTACTAGTTGGGTTGGGGCCTACTATCGGTGTCTGCCACTCCTTGCTGTTCTCCTCAACTGAACAAAGCTGGGCCGCCTGTTTACTACGGTTGCCAATTTTGAACTGCATGTCGACTACTTACTGATTTGGGCCTACTCTCTGTGTCAGCCTCTCATTCCAGTTGTCCTCCACTGCAATGCCCCCTGGTTAGTCCTGTGTTACCAATTTTGAACTGCATTTAGCCCACTTTATTCTTTGGGCCTATATCTGTGTTTCCTCCTCATCCTGCCCATTGCCCAGCCAGTGATAGATGAGTCTGCTGGTACATTGACCCATAATGCAAAATTCCCCGTGCACGCTACACAGCAAGATTGTGACCCTGCTGAAAGTCAGGTTCCTCTTCACGCATACCATACCACCTTACACGGGGACAAAGAGGAAGGTGCAGATGAAAGTGCAGGTTCCTTCATCAGGTGGGGGGAGGAATACTAGTTGGCGACGTCACTGGCACAGGGCCTCTCATAGTACGCAAAAGTGTTGCTGCCGGTGGGAGGCGCCCCCGCCGTGCAAACACACCGCTGTACTTTGAGGGGCCCTGTGCCAGTGCCAATGCCAACGAGTGGGCCCCCCCTGCTTGCTCAGGATCACAGCACTTGCAAAGTTGAAATACTTACCTCTCCCTGCTCCACTGCTGTGATGTGGTCCAGATTTACTTCGCCCACTAATTACTTGAACCAGCCCTACCCCCCACAACTTTAGCCAAATGACCCCCAATTTCAAATGCCTTCCAATTATTATAAGGTAAATTACGATTGACAAGCTTCTTTAACAAGAATGGATGTTTTTGCCATTAAAATGGGCAGTGTAGGTGTTTTCCTGGCCTCCACTCACTGCCGACTATGCTCCCCCATTGACTTGCATTGGGTTTCGTGTTTCGGGCGATACCCGACTTTTCGCGATAATCGGCCGATTCCACTCGACTCGACTTCTAAGATAGTCGGGTTTCGCGAAACACGGCTCGACTCTAAAAAGGTCAAGGTCGCTCAACCCTAGTCTGGACTATAGACTGCCAGTTCAACATCTGAACTCTTCTTCTGGGAAGACATGCTGTTGTGATGCATGCCATTTGGATGCCTGTTTGCAGTTCCACTATGGCCCATGTACCACAATCATCCAATAATGTCTGCTGGCCTTGTCCCTTGAGGACATGGATTTCTCCAGAATCTCTGAATCGTTTGATTACCGTATATACTCGAGTATAAGCCGAGATTTTCAGCCCAAATTTTTGGGCTGAAAGTGCCCCTCTCGGCTTATACTCGAGTCACGGTCGGCGGCAGGGTCGGCGGGTGAGGGGGAGAGGGCGCTGAGGCATACTCACCTAGTCCCGGCACTCCTGGCCCTGTCCCTGCAGTCCCACGGTCTCCGGGTGCCGCAGCTCTTCTGCTGTTCAGCGGTCACGTGGGACCGCTCATTAAAGTAATGAATATGGACTCCACTCCCATAGGGGTGGAGCCGCATATTCATTTCGCTAATGAGCGGTAACAGTGACCGCTGATAGAGGAAGAGGCTGCGGCACCGAAGACCAGCTGTCCGGGGGAAGGAGCGGGACGTCGGGAGCAGGTAAGTATTACATATTCACCTGTCCGCGTTCCACCCGCCGGGCGCCGCTCTGTCTTCGCGTCCTCTTGCACTGACTGTTCAGGTCAGAGGGCGCAATGACGTATAGTGTGCGCACCGCCCTCTGCCTGAACAGTCAGTGCGGAGAGACGCCGAGACGGGACGCTGAGGAGCTGCAAGCAAGAGAGGTGAGTATGGCATTTTTTTTTTATTGCAGCAGCAGCAATGGCACAGCTTTCTATGGTACCTCTATGGGGCAATAATTAACGGTGCAGGGCACTATATGGAACAGCTATATGGCACAGCTATGGGGCAATAATGAACGGTGCAGAGCACTATATGGAACAGCTATGGGGCAATAATGAACGGCGCAGAGCACTATATGGCACAGCTATGGGGCAATAATGAACGGTGCAGAGCACTATATGGCACAGCTATGGGGCAATAATGAACGGTGCAGAGCACTATATGGCACATCTATGGGGCAATACTGAACGGCGCAGAGCACTATATGGAACAGCTATGGGGCAATAATGAACGGTGCAGAGCACTATATAGAACAGCCATGGGGCAATAATGAACGGTGCAGAGCACTATATGGCACATCTATGGGGCAATACTGAATGGCGCAGAGCACTATATGGAACAGCTATGGGGCAATAATGAACGGTGCAGAGCACTATATGGAACAGCTATGGGGCAATAATGAATGGCGCAGAGCACTATATGGCACAGCTATGGGGCAATAATGAACAGTGCAGAGCACTATATGGCACTGCTATGGGGCAATAATGTACGGTGCAGAGCACTATATGGCACAGCTATAGGGTAATAATGAACGGTGCAGAGCACTATATGGCACATCTATGGGGCAATACTGAACGGCGCAGAGCACTATATGGAACAACTTCGTTATACCAAGAAACAGAAAGATGATCGGCACAGAGCTTCACTATAGCGCAATTGGAGATTCGCTTAAACGATCTGTTTCAGAAGGACAGATGAGGTCTCCCTTGCTGTGAGCTGCGGGTGGTGCTATGCAATCGTCAGAGTTTTGTACAAGACCATATAATGAGAAGAAAAATGATGCAGCACTCACCCTTGCGCTTCTTCCAAGTGTGCTCTTTATTCAGCAAAACATACTATGCATAGTATGAACCGGCATACGCAGTGATCTGTGAGGGAGCGGGAGTGAGGAGAGACTGGACGACGGCCGTTTCGCGCTACGGCGCTTCTACGGGTCCATGCTCATGCTCAGCATGGACCCGTAGAAGCGCCGTAGCGCGAAACGGCCGTCGTCCAGTCTCTCCTCACTCCCGCTCCCTCACAGATCACTGCGTATGCCGGTTCATACTATGCATAGTATGTTTTGCTGAATAAAGAGCACACTTGGAAGAAGCGCAAGGGTGAGTGCTGCATCATTTTTCTTCTCATTATATGGTCACTATATGGAACAGCTATGGGGCAATAATGAACGGTGCAGAGCACTATATAGAACAGCTATGGGGCAATAATGAACGGTGCAGAGCACTATATGGAACAGCTATGGGGCAATAATGAACGGCGCAGAGCACTATATGGCACAGCTATGGGGCAATAATGAACAGTGCAGAGCACTATATGGCACAGCTATGGGGCAATAATGAACGGTGCAGAGCACTATATGGCACAGCTATGGGGCAATAATGAACGGTGCAGAGCACTATATGGCACATCTATGGGGCAATACTGAACGGCGCAGAGCACTATATGGAACAGCTATGGGGCAATAATGAACGGTGCAGAGCACTATATGGAACAGCTATGGGGCAATAATGAACGGTGCAGAGCACTATATGGAACAGCTATGGGGCAATAATGAACGGCGCAGAGCACTATATGGCACAGCTATGGGGCAATAATGAACGGTGCAGAGCACTATATGGCACAGCTATGGGGCAATAATGAACGGTGCAGAGCACTATATGGCACAGCTTTCTATGGTACATCTATGGGGCAATAATGAACGGTGCAGAGCACTATATGGCACAGCTATGGGGCAATAATGAACGGTGCAGAGCACTATATGGAACAGCTATGGGGCAATAATGAACGGTGCAGAGCACTATATGGAACAGCTATGGGGCAATAATGAACGGCGCAGAGCACTATATGGCACAGCTATGGGGCAATAATGAACAGTGCAGAGCACTATATGGCACAGCTATGGGGCAATAATGAACGGTGCAGAGCACTATATGGCACAGCTATGGGGCAATAATGAACGGTGCAGAGCACTATAAGGCACAGCTTTCTATGGTACATCTATGGGGCAATAATGAACGGTGCAGAGCACTATATGGCACAGCTATGGGGCAATAATGAACGGTGCAGAGCACTATATGGCACAGCTATGGGGCAATAATGAATGGTGCAGAGCACTATATAGCACAGCTTTCTATGGTACATCTATGGGGCAATAATGAACGGTGCAGAGCACTATATGGCACAGCTATGGGGCCATAATAAACGGTATGGAGCATCTATTTTTATTTTTGAAATTCACCGGTAGCTGCTGTATTTTCCACCCTAGGCTTATACTCGAGTCAATAAGTTTTCCCAGTTTTTTGTGGCAAAATTAGGGGGGTCGGCTTATACTCGGGTCAGCTTATACTCGAGTATATAAAGTATATTATGTAATGCAGGTGCTGGGATTTTCAAAGTCTTGGCAAATTTGCATAGAGGAATATTTTTCTGGAAATTTTCCACAATTTTTAGGTGCATTCTTCACACACTGGTGAACCCCTGATCATCTTTGATCCTGAGAGACTCTGCTTTTCCAACAGGCTTTGTTCATTATATATGACTTTTCATTCCGTTTTATTTTTTTGTGCAGGTGTATGGTGAAATAACAACCTTTTTTTTTTTTTTTTCTCTTACTGTATGGTTTAAGTAATGTGACTTTTTAAAGTTTGGGTCGCTCTGGATGCATCAATACCAAATATGTGTACTTGGTTTGCTTATTTTTTCAAGGTGAAACATTTCCTGTTATTTTTTGTACTTTGTCTTGAGTGGTTTTTATACATCTTTACTTTTTAAAATATTTTTAACTTTTTTACTTAGTTGCTTTATGGGACTTGAATATCAAGAAGTTTGGTCGCTGGTCTAATGCATTGCAATACACGTGTATTGCAATGCATTAGACCTCTCAGTGTAAAGCACCCTTCACACGCCCGTTTTTCATGTCCATATGCAGTCCGTTTTTAAGGACCGCAAATATGGACACAAGCACACTAATTGTATTCAATAGTGGTGCACACATCTCAGGTTGTTCACACAGACCGTGTGTTCGTGAAAAAAAACCCAGAGACATGTCAGTTTTTTTACCAGCACACGTGCACACTGATCATCAGTGTGACACGTACCGGCTCCTGAGAAAAGCTGTACAGTTCCCACTTTTCCTAAGCTCTGAAGGCAGCTTTCATCACTGTCACCTGGTCTCCATGAGATCAGTGTGACCAGTGGACAATGATGGGAGTTGTACTGAGCACCCACTGTGTACTTTGTGTGTAAAATAAAGAATTAAAAACAAAAATTGGGGAGGTCTCCCAAGTAATTTTGATAACTTTCAGAAAGGCAAGCCCACAGTTAGGAGCTGATGTTACTAATCTGGGAAAGGGGACAATATCCCGAAAAGTTCTGAACTTCCCAGGCTACTAATAACAGCTCACAGCTGTTTGCTTAGCCTTCACTGGTTAGTTTACAATGGATCCCAGAAAAAAATGGCATAGAGTGCTGCTATAAATTTTTACCAGCAAAGGCTAAACAGACAGCTGTGGGCTGATGTTAATAGCCTGGGAAGGAGCCAGGGATATTGGCTGCCCTCCTAGGCTACCAACATCAGGCCTCAGCCACACCTGGGCAAGTTGGAAAAGCGAGGCTAGGTGCCAGATTTCAGGCATCTTGTTTATTTCTGGAAAGGGTTACTAAGTGTCACGTCAGTGTCTGAACTTTCCCTGCCACTAAGCAGCGATGCATGTGGACTGCCGACAGTGTTGAAGGATGCAGGCACTGTTCTTTTTTTTCTTTTTTTACACTAGACTGGCCTGGACTTGTGGTCTCACCCAGACAGGGATTCTATGTCTTACTTCAGGGTGATGATTATCAGTTGTATTCAACTCTCTGCTGTGAACCTTGGATTGGGGCACTTCCTATTTAAACCCCCAGCACCTACTTCTAGCTGCCAGTTATACTGTAGTTTGTTTCTACGCTGGTCTGTTGCCTTGTCTGTCATTGTATCCTGTATCTCCTGGTGATTAGCTCCTTACATTGGCTCATTTTTCTGTTTACTCAATTGTCTCATGATTCTGTCCATAACTTTGACCTTTTGGTAACGGCTCGATTTGTTGACCTTTCTCTCTGCCAGCTCGCTTCACCAGCCAGCAGCCACTCCATGGATGTAAAGCATGGGGACCCTATGTAAGTCCAGATTCCTGTATACGGGATAAAGAGTGAAGGCCAGACTTCTTCTGGCGCCTTCTAAACAGAGTGGTTTGTGCAAAGCCTGTCCATGAAAGCCCTATTAAGAGCTGCCAGGCTACCTCAAACATAGCTGCATAAAACAAAGCCATGTTTTGAGAATAACTTACTATCTTGGAAATAGTCCATTAAATTTGTCAAATTAGCAAAAATAGAAGTTATCGGGTGAGGGGGCCATTTCGTTTTCTAAATCATAATATGTGGATCATATTTTTACGGTCTTTATGGGAAAGAGTGTAACATTGCATTAAACAAAACACCCGTTTGGCTACAATATACAGGAACATGTTCAGCTTGGATATTATCCATCTGCAGTGGTTGATTGGGATAACGTCATCATACAACGATATATTCTGTACTTCTACTCTATGTATAGACATTTTTTGGGTCGTCAAAATTGCCAGATCTCCACTCTACTGAGCGTCACCAAAGAAAACTGTTGTCTTTCAAAAATTAAAATGTTTCTTAGTAATCCCAGACTTTTACAAGTCAATGTATGTCTGTTTTATGGTCTATAAAGTTGCCAGTATATTGTCTGCTTCTACTGTATAATTCATCTTCTGTGAATATGGTGTATGAACGTGAACAGACAGCTAGTTAAATGAGGAAAGCCAGAGAAACATTAACCGGATTACATGAAGCTTTATTACCGCAGGACAGAACATGGTTGATCATTATGATCTTATTAAGAGATTTGCAGTGAGACTGCTGCGTGTTTATGAATCTGACTGGCTTATCTGGTGTATGCAGCAAAATAAGAATGTGAAGGTTACACATAATATTTATTAACTGTTCAGATGTAGAAGACCAGTGTTGGGGTGCCGTCGGTGGGAAATCTGTAATATAGCCCAGATCTATCATGTGACATTCTAGTATCCTTTGATGTAGCAGAGATTCTTTTGGGTCCCCTCAGTCACAAGGGCCCCAGTGTCACTATAGTCTCTGCACTGTTTAAACCTTATCCCTGTATAAGTGGATTTACTCATACTCACTAGGGAACATTTGCATTTTTTCAGATATACCGTATATACTCGAGTATAAGCCGACCCGAGTATAAGCCGACCCCCCTAATTTTGCCACAAAAACCTATTGACTCGAGTATAAGCCTAGGTTGGAAATGCAGCATTTACCGGTGAATTTCAAAAATAAAAATAGATCATTATTTCCCCATAGCTGTGCCATATAGTGCTCTGCACCGTTCATTATTTCCCCATAGCTGTGCCATATAGTGCTCTGCACTGATCATTATTGCCCCATAGCTGTGCCATATAGTGCTCTGCACCGTTCATATTTCCCCATAGCTCTGCCATATAGTGCTCTGCACCGTTCATATTTCCCCATATCTGTGCCATATAGTGCTCTGCACCGTTCATATTGCCCCATATCTGTGCCTTGTATGCCCTGCACCATTCATATTGCCCCCATATCTGTGCCCCATATAGTGCTCTGCACCGTTCATACTGCCCCCATATCTGTGCCCCATATAGTGCTCTGCACCGTTCATATTGCCCCCATATCTGTGCCCCATATAGTGCTCTGCACCGTTCATACTGCCCCCATATCTGTGCTCCATATAGTGCTGTGCACCGTTCATACTGCCCCCATATCTGTGCCCCATATATGCTCTGCACCGTTCATACTGCCCCCATATCTGTGCCCCATATAGTGCTCTGCACCGTTCATACTGCCCCCATATCTGTGCCCCATATATGCTCTGCACCGTTCATACTGCCCCCATATCTGTGCCCCATATATGCTCTGCAGCGTTCATACTGCCCCCATATCTGTGCCCCATATATGCTCTGCACCGTTCATACTGCCCCCATATCTGTGCCCCATATAGTGCTCTGCACCGTTCATACTGCCCCCATATCTGTGCCCCATATATGCTCTGCACCGTTCATACTGCCCCCATATCTGTGCCCCATATATGCTCTGCACCGTTCATACTGCCCCCATATCTGTGCCCCATATATGCTCTGCACCGTTCATACTGCCCCCATATCTGTGCCCCATATATGCTCTGCACCGTTCATACTGCCCCCATATCTGTGCCCCATATATGCTCTGCACCGTTCATACTGCCCCCATATCTGTGCCCCATATATGCTCTGCACCGTTCATACTGCCCCCATATCTGTGCCCCATATAGTGCTCTGCACCGTTCATACTGCCCCCATATCTGTGCCCCATATAGTGCTCTGCACCGTTCATACTGCCCCCATATCTGTGCCCCATATAGTGCTCTGCACCGTTCATACTGCCCCATAGATGCTCCACATAAATCTGTGCCGCTGCTGCAATAAAAAAAAAAAAAAAGCCATACTCACCTCTCTTGATTGCAGCTCCCGGCGTCTCGTTCCGGCGTCCGGTCCCGGCGTCTCTCTGCGCTGACTGATCAGGCAGAGGGCGCCGCGCACACTATATGCGTCATCGCGCCCTCTGACCTGAACAGTCAGAGCGCAGAGACGCCGGGAAGACGGAGCGGCGCCGGGAAGATGGAGTGACGCCCGGCGGTTGGAACGGGGACAGGTAAATATGACATACTTATCTCGTCCCGACGTCCGGCTCCCTCTGCCTGTCCCACGGTCTTCGGTGCCGCAGCTTCTTTCTCTATCAGCGGTCACCGTTACCGCTGATTAGAGAAATGAATAGGCGTCTCCACCCCTATGGGAGGTGGAGCCGCCTATTCATTTCTCTAATGAGCGGTCCCACGTGACCGCTGAAGAGGGGAAGAAGCTGCAGCACAGAAGACCATGGGACGGCAAGGACAGCGCCAGGATCGCTGGGACTAGGTAAGTATACCTCAGCGCCCTCACCCCCTCACCCGCCGACCCTGCCACCCACCTTGACTCGAGTATAAGCCGAGAGGGGCACTTTCAGCCCAAAAATTTGGGCTGAAAATCTCAGCTTATACTCGAGTATATACGGTTATTGTATTTATGGAGAGCAGAGGTGACCACATAGTGAGTGACTATAGTACTATACAAATAAAAGGGAACAAATATTGCCTCACCATGAGCAGACCACATATTACCACCACATAGTGACCATACTATACCACATTCAAGGGAACAAACACTGCCTCACCATGAGCAGACCACATATTACCATTACATAGTGACCGTACTATACCACATACAAGAGAACATATACCACCTCATCATGAGCAGGCCATATATTACTATGAGATAATGACCGAATAATACCACATACAAGGGACAAATATTGTCACACAATGACCAGACCACATATTACCAACACATGGTGATTGTAGTATGCCATATACAAGGGAACAAATACTGCCACATCATAAGCAAACGGCTTAATAGCACCACATAGTGACTGAATAATATGACATACAAGGGACAAATATCACCTCACAGTAACCAGACCACATATTACCACCACACAGCGATCATAGTGCAGTGCCCCAGAGATCTGGTCGTTGCAGTATAGCGCTCTGCCGCTAAGGGGAGTAGCACTAAGGAGTTCTCCTGACCAGGTATCACCAGAACACATTACACTTCACACTCCGGCCACTAGGGGGAGAAAAAGACTTTATTTATTGGTCCACTCCTCACTCTGGTAAAACTAGGGGCTGGGGAGGAAGTTAGTCAGAAGCTGACTGGGTTGGAACCAGGCAACATCCCGTGGCAGGGGGTGTTGCAGGGAGAAGGCACAGGGGGGCCCCTGTCGGGCGTGGGAACCTGGCAGGTGCCTAGCGAACAGAACAGAACGCAACGGAACAGCGCCTGCACACCCTGCGGCGGTATCCTAAGGAAGAGACACGAAGGGAAGGATATTGTGGAACCATGTAAACGAGATAAAGCACAAAGGAGAGCCAGTAAGAGTCGTGCCGAGAGAGAGAGGCAACATCTTACTGAGGCGCGTAGTCGGTGGCCGGAACACCGTAGGAGTAACTGACTTCAGGCCTTACTTCAAACTCCGCTGGACAGCTAGTCATAGGTTGGCTGTCTACCTTACTACACCTACGAAGACATAGGGGGCAACATTGGGAGAGGGGCGTCTCTAGGGTCCCGGAAGACCTCCAAGCCTTCCCGTCATACGGGTGGCGTCCTAGCCATAACATACCTGGGGGACGTTAGAAACTAGTAACATCTGGAACCAAAGAACGAGAGAGAGAGCTGTAGAGAACGAACGAACGAGAACAGCAGTTGTGAGGACTATTCCGAATGCTCAGCAGGATAGGACGACAACACACAGGCGCTATTGGTAGGCAACGATTTCCATCTGTGAAGGAAACTCTGGATGTGCCCATCGGTCCGGCCGGTCTCTGAGAGCCCTGTTAAACGTACTCTGGATTGAGGATCCTGAAGCCTTCAGTAAAGAGGTAAAGAGACTGCAACCTTGTGTCCTCATTATTGACTGCACCACACACCATCGCCACCTACACCACTGGGAAGCCCTGGGGACATACTTCACCTGTGGGAAGTTATACCATCCGGCTGCCATTCCATCACCCCAGCGGACCCCATAGCAGCGTCGGTCACCCTGACCGAACACCACAGGTGGCGTCACGAACCCCTGACAGACTGTATCACCGCTTTCATTGGACGCCCCTTAGCAGGGTCGCGGACCGGGTCTAGCCACCGTGACAGCCTCAGAACTGTTACATCATGGGCAGATGCCATATTGCCACTAACTAGTGACCATACTATACCACATACAAGAGAACAAATACTGCCACACCATGAACAGACCACATATTACTACGATATAATGACAAAATATTTCCATATACAAGTGACAAATATTGCGGTAAAGTGACCAAACCACATATTACCACCACATAGTACTCGTAGTACGCCATATACAAGGGAACAATTACTGCCACATTATGAGCAGATGCCATATTACCATCACATAGTGACTGGATTATACCCCATTCAAGGGACAAATGCCGCCACACCATGACCGGACCACATATTATGACTATATAATGACCAAATAATATCAGATACATTAAAAACACCAGGTTGGCGCGCAAAAAATAAGCCCTCACTCGACCCGAGATCCAGAAAAATGGAGACGCTACGGGTATCAGAAAATGGCGCCATTTTTTTTTTTTAGCAAAGTTTAGAATTTTTATTCATCACTTAGATAAAAAATAACCTAGACATGTTTGGTGTCTATGAACTCGTAATGACCTGGAGAATCATAATGGCAGTTTTAGTATTTAGTGAATCTAGCAAAAAGCCAAACAAAAAACAAGTGTTGAATTGCACTTTTTTTGCAATTTCACCGCACTTGGAATTTTTTTCCCATTTTCTAGTAGAAGACATGGTAAAACCAATGGTGTCATTTAAAAGTACAACTCATCCCGCAACAAATAAGCTCTCACATGGCCATATTGATGGAAAAATAAAAAAGTTATGGCTCTGGGAAGGAAGTTAGCGTAAAACGAAAACACAAAAACGAAAAAGGACTGCGGAGTGAAGGGGTTAAAGTTTTGGAAATCATTTTGTATCCAAATCCGGCTTTAAACTTCTCCACAACAGTATCACGGACCTGCCTGTTGTGTTCCTTGGTCTTCATGATGCTCTCTGTGCTTCAAACAGAACCCTGAGACTATCACAGAGCAGGTGCAGTTATACGGAGACTTGATGACAAACAGGTGGATTATATTTATCATCATTAGGCATTTAGGACAACATTGGATCATTCAGAGATCCACAATGAACTTCTGGAGTCAGTTTGCTGCACTGAAAGAAAAGGGGCCAAATAATATTGCACGCCCCACTTTTCAGTTTTTTCTTTCCCACAAAAATTTAACCCCTTAGTGACGGAGCCAAATTTTTGAAATCTGACCAGTGTCACTTTATGTGTTAATAACTCTGGAACGCTTCAACAAATACCAGTGATTTTGAGATTGTTTTTTCGTGACACAATATACTTTATGATAATGATAAATTTAGGTCAATATGTTTTGTGTTTATTTTTCATAAATATCAGAAATTTGAGAAAAATGTTAAAAAATTAGCAATTTTCAAACTTTGAATGATTGTCCCTTTAATACAGAGAGTCAAACCACAGCAAGAAATTAATAAATAACATTTCCCTCATGTCTGCTTTACATCAGGACCATTTGTAAAATTTTATTTTATTTTGTTAGCATTTTAGGAGGTTTAAAAAAGTAGTAGTAATTTTTCATTTTTTCAAGGAAATTTGCAAAATGTATTTTTTTAGTGACTCACCCATGTTTGAAGTGCCTTTAGGTGTACCATATATTGGGAAACCCCCAAAAGTTATACCATTTTAAAAACAGCACCCCCTGACATATTGAAAACTGCTGTCAGGTAGTTTATTAACCCTTCAGGTGCTTTTCAGGAATTAATACAAAGTAGCATGACAGAAATGAAAATGTGTATTTTTACCCCATAAATGACGCTAACTTCTGAACAGGTTACAACAGCCATCAGACTGTAAGGCCGCTATTTGGTCTTGAATTGCAATGGCAAATATCAAGACCACACAATCATGATCTGAGGGCACCAATTGGGATAAAGATGGAGCCCCCACACTCTGTTAACCATTTATAATAATGTAGTCACTATTGACAGCAGCATCTAAGGGGTTAAACAGATTTGGATGATGCAAGCACTGATCGTGGCTGATACAGCAAGTTGTCAGCTATAGTCTACAGCTGACAGCTACTGGATTGTCACCTGTATGGGGACGCTATTCTCTTATATCTCAGGTCAGTTAAAAGGCGTATTGGCGGTCATTAAGGGGTTAAAATAACCAATAAATTAAGTTCAACTTCACAATTGTGTTCCACTTGTTGATTCTTCACCAATAATTTACATTTGGTATCTTTATGTTTGAAGCATGATATGTGGGAAAAGGTTGAAAAGTTCCAGGGGGCCGAATACTTTCGCAAGGCACTGTATATACTGTGCAAAGTCCTGTTCTCTGGCTCCCATTTAGTATAATGTTCTCTTTACATACAATGGAGGAGGCTGCTTATGCCTCCTCCATTGTAGATCGCAAGTCTCAGGCAACACAATGTAGGTGGGGGAGAAAAACATTACAGCACGGGATCACAAATGATTCTTTCTTTGAAGTAAAACATTGTTTAAAAACAGGCAGGGAAATGTTTTACCTCAAAAATAGAATCCGCTGCTATCCCGTGCTGTCCTGCCTGTATCCTCTCTTTTGCTTGTCCCCTGCCCAGGAGCTGTGGTACGATCAGACCATGTCCCTGTACGGTCAGACACGGCCATTACACAGTACACAGCAGGGGCTCATTTATAAGATTATCTCAGCACAGGAACTTTTTATTTAAACACATCCGATTGTGGAAATTATTATTATTCCAAGATCTATTGATTAAAATGAACTTTTTTGTGGGAAACCCTCCTTTCTGGTATTTTTCTGACAGGGGCCAGCGTCTCTCTCTCTGTTCTGCACTACTTTTCAGCAGGATGTGTGTCTGGAGACGTACATTCAGCTAAAACGATGCTAATTCTGGCGAGCCCCCTCCACTCCAGTAGCACTATTGGCGTACACGATCGGTATGCCCTGGGTCACAGGTTAATGGGGACTCAGGGTCCCGTTACCCAGTAGGCCAGTTTGAGCCTGTGTGAGGGCATCAGACTATGTGTGAGGGAAATTGTGGGGCATCATACTGTGTATGGGGTACACTGTGATGGGCATCATGCTGTGTTTGGGATGGACTGTGGTGGGCATCATACTGTGTGGGTGTGTGAGTGGGACTGGGGTGGACAACATTCTGCGTTGGGAAGCTATGGTGGAATCGTACTCTGTGTGGGGCATTATACTATGTATGGTGGGAAAAGAATATAGGGGCATCCTACTCTATGTTGGGAATGTAATGTATGGGGGCTATGTGGGATTATCATATTTTGTGGGGGCAATGTACTGCGAAAGAGCATGGACTGTAAGGGGGCATTATATTGTCTGTGTGGGTGAATGTATGGTGGGGTATATATTGGGGCTATGGGTGCATTATGCTGTATATAAGAGGCTAGGAAAGCAGGCCATACTGTGTGGAACACTAACTGGCTTTACTTGGAACAATATTTCTGTGTAGGTGCATGTAAAGGACAATGCTTAGGGAAGAGGCTTACCGTAAAATAGAATTTGTTATGATGCACTGTGAGCACCACTGTAAATTTCCGTCTTTCCTGCCTTTCCGTTTGGTGTAATGTTCTCCTCTTTACATGCTAAAAAAAAATCCAATGCAACTCCTTGTTCCCACTCCTGGCTGCTTATTCCTCCTACATTGTAGAGCGCAAGTCACAGACAGCACAATTGTAGCTCAGCTCCAGTGTAATTCTAAAGGTTTTTTTTTTTAAATGACATTCACTTTTTATCCACTATGACCCCTTTTGATCACTTGCAAAGGGATCTCGATCACTTGTTAGGGGGTTTCCTAACTGCAGTTGGCAATTGCATGCTGCCGTATGGTTGCTCATGTCATGTGCATAGCCACTAATCAACATGTATAGAGCAGATGTCAACAGCAGAGCTCTGTCTTCCTAAGTCCCATACACGCTGATTGAAGCAGTGAGGAAGTACAGGACCCTTATTTTAATAATCATTGGAGGTGCCAGAAGGGAACTCTGACTGATCAGATATTTATCACTTATCCTGTAAACAGCTAATGAATGTAATTAATAGGAAAAGCTCTTTAAGCCTTTATCAAAGTATGTGATAAAAAAGGATACACTTTTGATCTATCAGAACTATTGCAAATTAGCAACCAAACCCTATCATGTTCTGCAGCAATACCACAAAATATACTTGTCCTTAAAAGAGGGAACTACTAATGTTAAGAAAGATTGGATGCAGTAATAAAAATATTGAGTAAACTTTGTTGGGTACCACATTGTTACTTGTAGGTCAAGACTTCCTGTTATTTCTTCTAAAGAAACAAATATCCTGAGTTAGATTTCAAAAGTAATTTTGATCGTATGAATGAACACAATTTTTTTTTTCTTTTTTCTTCTTAGGCCGGGGTGACACTTGCGAGTATAATGCGAGAAACTCGCACGAGTCTCTCGCATCAATCCCTGTATTTCTATACAGCCGCACACTCCGGTCCCGAGTGCCGGCGGCGGCGCACCTGATGTGCGAGAGACTCGTGTTAGTTTCTCGCATCACACTCGCAAGTGTGACCCCGGCCTTAGTAGGAGAATAGATGAGCTTGTGTACGCCTAATCTAAAGCAATGTGTCCGCTGGTATGAACATAAAACCACTTTAGACTCCTTAGAACCCTGGATTACTGGGGCTGTCAGTGTTCAAGGAAGGAACACTATAAATATTTAACAATATAAACATGCATTAAACTGATAAACATATTGGGACGCCTCCATATTACACCTACAGGAGCTTTTATGGCATCTCATTCTAAATCCATAGACTTTTACATTAAAGGGGTTGTCCGCTACTAGCACTCAGGAGGTGGCTCATGTGAGATTGTTATGTCACACGAGCCCTGCGTCCAATCACCGCCGGCTTTGCTGTGCCCATCTTCGGACGTATAAGTAATCAACAGGCGGAGTGAGAGCAGCTGCAGCTCTGAATTCTTCTTGATTACTTATTCATCTGAAGACGGGGACAGTGAGGCTGGCGCTGACTGGGCACAGGGTTTATGTGATGCAATAACCTCACGTGATCCCCAGGAACACCAGTGCCAATACTGCTGGAACGATGCCGGCACCGCAGGTGAGTATAATTTTTTATTTTAACCCCTTTACCCCCAAGGGTGGTTTGCACGTTAATGACCAGGCCAATTTTTACAATTCTGACCACTGACCCTTTATGAGGTTATTACTCTGGAACGCTTCAACGGATCTTGGCGATTCTGACATTGTTTTCTCGTGATATATTGTACTTCATGATAGTGGTAACATTTCTTTGGCGAAAATTTCGAAAAGTTTCCAACTTTGATTTTTTATGCAATTAAATCACAGAGATATGTCACACAAAATACTTAATAAGTAACATTTCCCACTTGTCTACTTTACATCAGCACAATTTTGGAACCAAAATTTTTTTTTTGTTATAAGGGTTAAAAGTTGACCAGCAATTTCTCATTTTTACAACACCATTTTTTTTAGGGACCATCTCATTTGAAGTCATTTTGAGGGGTCTATATAATAGAAAATAACCAAGTGTGGCACCATTCTAAAAACTGCACCCCTTAAGGTGCTAAAAACCACATTCAAGAAGTTTATTAACCCTTCAGGTGTTTCACAGGAATTTTTAGAATGTTTAAATAAAAATGAACATTTAACTTTTTTTCACAAAAAATTTACCTCAGCTCCAATTTGTTTTATTTTACCAAGGGTAACAGGAGAAAATGGACCCCAAAAGTTGTTGTACAATTTGTCCTGAGTACGCCGATACCCCATATGTGGGGGTAAACCACTGTTTGGGCAGAGCTCGGAAGCGAAGGAGCGCCATTTGACTTTTCAATGCAAAATTGACTGGAATTGAGATGGGACGCCATGTTGCGTTTGGAGAGCCCCTGATGTGCCTAAACATTGAAACCCCCCACAAGTGACACCATTTTGGAAAGTAGACCCCCTAAGGAACTTATCTAAATGGTGAGCACTTTGACCCATTAAGTGATTCACAGAAGTTTATAATGCAGAGCCGTAAAAATAAAAAATCATATTTTTTCACAAAAATGATCTTTTCACCCCCAATTTTTTATTTTCCCACAGGTAAGAGAAGAAATTGGACCCCAAACGTTGTTGCAAAATTTGTCCTGAGTATTCTGAGTATCCTGATACCCCATATGTGGGGGTAAACCACTGTTTGGGCGCATGGTAGAGCTCGGAAGGGAAGGAGCGCCGTTTGACTTTTCAATGCAAAATTGACAGGAATTGAGATGGGATGCCATGTTGCGTTTGGAGAGCCACTGATGTGCCTAAACATTGAAACCCCCCACAAGTGACACCATTTTGGAAAGTAGACCCCTTAAGGAACTCATCTAGATGGAACCACCGTTTGGGTGCATGGGAGGGCTCGGAAGGGAAGGAACGCCATTTGGAATGCAGACTTAGATGGAATGGTCTGCAGGCGTTACATTGTGTTTGCAGAGCCCCTAATGTACCTAAACAGTAGAAACCCCCCACAAGTGACCCCATATTTTAAACTAGACCCCCAAAGGAACTTATCTAGATATGTTGTGAGAACTTTGAACCCCCAAGTGTTTCACTACAGGTTATAACGCAGAGCCGTGAAAATGAAAAATCATTTTTTTTCCACAAAAATTATTTTTTTGCCCCCAGTTTTGTATTTTCCAAGGGTAACAGTTGAAATTGGACTCCAAAAGTTGTTGTCCAATGTGTCCTGAGTACGCTGATACCCCATATGTTGGGGTAAACCCCTGTTTGGGCACACGGGAGAGCTCGGAAGGGAAGGAGCACTGATTTACTTTTTCAACGCAGAATTGGCTCAAATTGAGATCGGACGCCATATCGTGTTTGGAGAGCCCCTGATCTGCCTAACCAGTGGAAACCCCCAATTATAACTGAAACCCTAATCCAAGCACACCCCTACCCCTAATCCCAAAGGTAACCCTAACCACACCTCTAACCCTGACACACCCCTAACCCTAATCCCAATCCTTTTCCCAACCGTAAATGAAATCCAAACCCTAACCCTAACTTTAGCCCCAACCCTAACCCTAACTTTAGCCCCAACCCTAACTGTAGCCCTAACCCTAACCCTAACCCTAGCCCTAACCCTAACCCTAGTCTTAACCCTAGCCCTAACCCTAGCCCTAACCCTAACACTAGCCCTAACCCTAATGGAAAGATGGAAATAAATACATTTTTTTTAACTTTTCCCTAACTAAGGGGGTGATGAAGGGGGGTTTGATTTACTATTTATAGCGGGTTTTCTAGTGGATATTTATGATTGGCAGCTGTCACACACTAAAAGACGCTTTTTATTGCAAAAAAATATTTTTTTGCGAAACCACATTTTGAGAGCTATAATTTTTCCATATTTTGGTCCACAGAGTCATGTGACGTCTTGTTTTTTGCGGGACGAGTTGACGTTTTTATTGGTAACATTTTCGGGCACGTGACATTTTTTGATCGCTTTTATTCTGATTTTTGTGAGGCAGAATGACCAAAAACCAGCTATTCATGAATTTCTTTTGGGGGGGGCGTTTATACCGTTCCGTGTTTGGTAAAATGGATAAAGCAGTTTTATTCTTCGGGTCAGTACGATTACAGCGATACCTCATTTATGTCATTTTTTTATGTTTTGTCGCTTTTATATGATAAAAACTATTTTATAGAAAAAATAATTATTTTTGCATCCCTTTACTCTGAGGACTATAACGTTTTTATTTTTTTGCTGTTGATGCTGTATGGCAGCTCGTTTCTTGTGGGACAAGATGACATTTTCAACGGTACCATGATTATTTATATCCGTCTTCTTGATCGCGTGTTATTCCACTTTTTGTTCGGCGGTATGAAAATAAAGCGTTGGTTTTTGCCTCATTTTTTTTTTTCTGCGGTGTTCACTGAAGGGGTTAACTAGGGGGACAGTTTTATAGGTCGGGACGTTACGGACGCGGCGATACTAAATATGTGTACTTTTATTGTTTTTTTTATTTAGATAAAGAAATGTATTTATGGGAACAATATATATATATATATATATATATATATATATATATATATATATATTAGGATTTTTTAATTTTTTTTTACACTATAACATTGCCCCAGGGGGGTGGCATCATGTTATAGTGTGAGATCGCTGATCTGACACTTTGCTGTGCACTGTGTCAGATCAGCGATCTGACGTGCACTCCTGGAGGCTTCCCGGCGCCTGCTCAGAGCAGGACCCGGATGCAGCCCCGCAGCCTTTTTGGATCCGGGGCCTGCAGAGAGAAGAAGGTAGGAGACCCTCGGAGCAACGCGATCACATCGCGTTGCTCCGGGGGTCTCAGGGAAGCCTGCAGGGAGCCCCCTCCCTGCGCGATGCTTCCCTATACCTCCGGAACACTGCAATCATGTTTGATCGCAGTGTGCCGGGGGTTAATGTGCCGGGAGCAGTCCGTGACCGCTCCTGGCACATAGTGCCGGATGTCAGCTGCGATAGTCAGCTGACACCCGGCCGCGATTGGCCACGCTCCCCCCCGTGAGCGCGGCCGATCGCTATGACGTACTATTCCGTCGGTGGTCATACGGGCCCACCCCACCTCGACGGGAGGTGTCTAATGTCAGAAAGGGGTTAAGGGGGGCAAGTATTCAGATTGAGAAGGGGTTGTCCTTACACTCTTCTGGGATGTCTTCCTTCAAGATTTTGGAGTGTGCTTGGGGTCATTTTTGTTCATCCACAACAGCGTTTGTTAAGTCAGTCTCTGATGGAAAGAGGTTCTGGCTCGGAATCACTGTTTTAGTTCATCCCCATGCTATTGGATCAGGTTGAGGTCAGGACTCTGAACAGCTCATTAAGTTCTTTCACACCAAACTCTTTATGGACCTTTCTTTGTGCAGTGATTGAACACAAAAGGACCTACCCCAAACTGATTCCACAAAGTTGGAAGCATACATTTGACCAAAATGTCTTGGTATGCTAAAGCATTAAGATTTTCATTTGCTTGCTGCAAGTTCCTAATTGCATACGCATCTTCTATTAACCATTTACCTTCTACAAGTCCCAGAATGTCTGTCCATCTACTGCTTCTATTAGCATCCACACTCCTGACTCTGCATCATCTTCTGTTTATAGCCTCATGTCTTTCTGCCTGCTTCATATCTATCTAGCTGTCCTAGTCATCATTAATTCATGTACCGAATATCAAGGCCCACTCTGCTGCACCATCGCCTCATGTCTGTGTAAGATAACAGGAACGCGGGATGTGGAGCACCCCGTCAGGGCAGCGGGGTACTTGGTACCGGGTACTGCGGTTCACAGGGGGATGTCACGGTGGCTGACCCGGTCCGTGGCCGTGGGACGTCCGTGTAAAAGGGAAAGGTCTTTAAGGGGAATGTTCGTGACGCCACCTGTGGTATTCGGTCAGAGTGACCGACGCTGCTTTAAGGGGTCCACTGGGGTGATGTTATGGCAGCTAGATGGTATACCTTCCCACAGGTGAAGTGTAACCCCAGGGCTTCCTGGTGTATAGATGGTGAATGATGAATGGCGCAGTGAAGAACGAGGACACAGGGTTGCAGTCTGTTTACCTTTACTGAAGACTTCAGCATCCACAGTCCAGGGCACCAGATCACAGGGCAGGCAGAGTCCGGCCGGTTTGGAGGCAACTATAGAGTCCCCTTATCCAGGTAGAAATCAGTAGCCTTCCTTTGCGCTGTAGTGCTGTAGTCCCTTACTGCCTATGGCTTCACATAAGGGTCTCACAGATGCGATGTTTCACTCCCTCTGTCCCCCATATAGGATAGGACAATACCCGTATGACTGGTGACTTGAGCCTGTTTATAGGGTCTCTTAGATAACCCGGCTCTGTAGGTGTCACCGTGCCTCCTGGGTGTAGGTGCGGACAGGTAACCTGCAATTAGCTGTCCTGCCGGTCTCTGAAATAAGGCATAGTGTTCCGGCTACCGGGATGTTGAGCCTCAGAAGGAGACAGCTTGAGTAGGGCTGGTCCCCTTCTGGTATCCTCTCCTTTGCTTCGACTTCCTTCACGCTCGCTCAATCAAATTCTACCTTTCAATGTCTCTTTCTGGGAGCTGCAGCTCTGAGGGCGTGCACAACTCCTTTAACCTTCTGTCCTTCTTAGACTACTGTCTGGAACTCCCTCCAGAACTCCTGTCTGGAGCTCTGTAAGGAACTGACTCCTGTCTGGCACTCAACTAACTTTCCCTACAGACTACCAGTTATATATATATATGTGGGTGAGTGACCTAATAAATAGGGTCAGAAGCTCCCCCTGGTGGCCTGGAGTGTGAAATGTGTTGCATGTTTGTGATACCTGGATGCAGTTATCCTTCTTTGCCTCCAAACGTAGCATCACTCTCCCCAAGAGGAAAGCAATACCCCTGCGATGACCAGGACCCTGGGGCGCCGCAGATGTAGTGACGAGCAGGAGACAGAACAAGAGTTAACGGGTTTATTACAGGGATTACTCCACGCAGGGAGAGACAGGGTTAAGGGGAAAATAAACTTGGGCTTGTTATCAGGGTAGGAACAAACGGTTAGGAAACTGGTAAACTTATCAGTCTGATGGTTTCCTGGCGGTGGAAGCTTGGAATCCCACGATGACACCGTAGGTGACACGTGAAGTCTCTGGCCTGTTCCTGGAGGAGGGTGAAGCACTGTCTCCCGATTGTCCAATTGTCGCAGTCTCTGTCTCCGCTGGAAGATGTCGCTGAACAGCGCTGGTGCCGAGGGTGTAGGTACCAGGTCCTTGACGGTCCGCCCTGTCAGTTCCAGGCCGGTCGCTCATGGCCGGTAGTGTAGAAGTGCGGGTGAGAGCTCCGGTAGTAATGATGGATGGACACGCCACCTCAAGTCTCCCATAGTCAGTGTGCACAGGGTCTGAGGTACTGCAGCGCGGGCCTGAGTTGTTCCGTAGTCCCGCAGAGAGGGAGTCAACCTTCTCCTGCTACGCGCTCTATCTTCCCGCCAAGTGTCCTGCGCTCCACCTATACCCGACACGCCTCCTACAGTCAAGTGCAAAGGTCTGTCCAGGTTGGAAAGTTTCCTTCCCTGCAACAATGGTGACAGCCCCGATAGTTCCGAAACCGACACGAGAGAAGCAACCCTGGTCCGGTCCATCTTCCTACATCTGCGATGTTCAGTCTGATCTACAGCTTAGAGAATCCATTGACCTTACCCAGTGAATCGATAGCATATATATAGTGTAAAAAAAAATAATTACTGGTCAGGCAAATACAGTACTGATGACAACCACAATGCCTTCTCCTTCCATATGCTTAAAACGGTACTTCTTACTGCCCTTACTAGCATATGGGGCCCGGTCAAGGCCCCCCTCTTCACCGGGCCCAGGGTCAGGATTCGTCAGTTCATTCAGTAACTGAACGCGCAACCTTGAACACACGTTCAGTTGCAATTTATTTGCGTGCAGGACTTGCTTCCTGCACTACAATAGAAGCTGCCAGCCAATCGGAGCTCAGCAGCTGACATCAGCGCGCACATCGCTGGCGTATGACGTCAATGTCATGCGCCGGTGTATCCGCTTCTCAAACGGTTGAGGAAGAGGATGCCGCTGGACTGTGGCCAGGTAAGGAGTTTTTTTTATTGAAATCCGCAATATGGAGTGATATATGGGGGGCAGGATGGAGACATATGGGGGAAGAATGGAGACATATGAGGGGCAGGATGGAGACATATGGGGTCAGGGAGGAGACATATGGGAGACAGGATGGAGATATATGAGGCCAGAATGAGAGGACATAAAAGAGGGGCTTTATGGAGACAAATGGGGGGGCATGATGAGACATATGGGTGGACAGAATGGAGACATATGAGGACAGGATGAGAGGTCATAAATCGGGGGCATAAATAACTGTGTTATTTTCTGCAGAGATGAGTTCTGGCTGGAAGAAGTGATGGTGGTCTGCGTTGGATGAAGAAGCAAAGTGAAGATTAATATTTTCAACTAGAAACGTCACAGGGGAGTTAGTGTGTTAACTGTACACTTACACTATAGACTATATACAGAGCTCCTGTGTATAATGTCATTGGTGAGTCACTATTACCTGTACACTGACACTATACACTGTATACTATGTAAGTGTATAATGGTACTTATGGTAATATTAGCATTCTGTTTTTTTTTATTAATGATCAGTATTGTAGTATTCAGTCATTATGTGGTGGTAATATGTGGTCTGGTCATGGTGTGGCGGTATTTTTCCCTGTATGTGGTATTATTCGGTTACTATGTGGTGGTAATATGTGGTTCAGCCATTGTGTGATGTATTTGACCCTTGCATGTGGTATTAGTGGTCATTTAAAAAAATGTATGCAACACATTCCCTTAAAGAAAAATATACCTAAAAAGAGTATTGGATATTTTAAGAAATGTTTAATAGGTAGAGTAAGGCCCGCCAAAACAGTCTACCTTGTCCTGGTGGCAGCTTAAAAGTTATTTTGTCCAAAAACAAAAGCTGCTGTCTGTGTATATGATCTGGTGTTATATGGGAACTGGATGTGTGATTGTAAAGACGTGGTGCAGAAGTGGAATTTTTCTAAGTGTGTGAGCGGTGGGACTGTGAAAGGTTCATGGGGAGGAGGTGGGGGTGGGATGGAGCCTGAGTCTCAAGGGGGCCCAAAAATGTTGCCAATATGGGGCCCTGAAATTCCTGGTGGCAACCCCTGTTTCTCTCTATGTCTGATGAGCAGCAGTCAATTATAAAGCAGGACTTGATGCAGACACAATTGAAATTAGTGCTCTCCAGTAGTGATTACCTGGGCTCATCAGGAGAACAGGGCAAAAGACCAAGGGTACATACCTTGGTGCTTGACCTAGTTATGCAACTAAGCATAGCTTTTACATGGGTCTATCGGCTTTAAAAATGAAATAGAGGACCATATATAGAGCATTACATTAGTTATATATTGTATCACAGAAATGTATTCTTGTCCACACAGACCAAATTATTAATAATACACACACATATATATATATATATATAAAGCTATATGTGTGTGTGTGTATATATATATATATATATATATATATATATATACACATATTATATGCAGTATATCTGCGGTCATGTTATGTCAGTATTATTATATGCATGTTATGGATATTTATAAGTATATGTACTTGTATGAACTTAGCATTGTGTAAATTATTTGGAAACACTTGCACACATTGTGCCATGGATCTCATTTTGTCCCAGGCGCTAGAAAGCTGCAGTCATTCTCAGCTGTTCCTGGTGTCGCCATCTTGTGACCACAGCTTCTGGCTGACCGAAAGTTAGAGGTTAGGGTCACAAGCTCTCAGTGTAAGTCTATGAGGTCCTCGTCCCGGCCCCGTTCTGGCTCCCATAGACTTATATTGAGTTGTGACTTCTGGCTCACCCAGCAAACACTGGAGCGATCCGGCAGGTCACAACCTGCAGAAGGTCAACCAAAGCGGAACCACAAAAACAAGTAAAACGGCATCTGGTAAGTATAATACTAGAGGCAGGGAACTTAGATTAGTTGCACCTGTGACGCCCAGGAGACCGGGATACCCAGCACCGGACCAATGGAGTCTGTCTCTTGAGGGGGATGTCACAGGTGGCTTGACCCGGTGCTGTGGCCTCAGGCAATGCACAGTGTAAGGGGTATCATGAGGGGACAGGCACTTACTTGATCAGCAGCAGGTTCTCCCAGCGGTGACGATCTCGATCCTGGATAGATGGCTATTGTCCAAATGAAAGACTGAGGCACTGAAACGTTTAACCAGTTTACTTTAACATAAAAGGATTTACAACCAGTCCTGTCACCGGAGTCTGTATGGGAACTCTGAGTTACTTTGACCCTGCCGGGGTCTTCGCCTCTTATTGTGCGCAATTTCTGTGTGGCCCTGCTGCTGTATGTGAACTGGCTGCCGGCCCAATCTGTCCCCTCCGGGTCCTGGTTCGACGGGCAACCCGAGTCCTTTTATCGGTTTACCCCCTCTGGGAGTACCGCTGAACTCTGTGTCTGTTGCTGCATCCGACCCTAGTGAAGCTGATATCACCTCACGTTTTTCCGGTTGCTGTATTATATATAATGAATACAGCCACGGATCCGGTATCCGTCTTTGCGCCTGTTCTGGGTAGTGATTAATGCTACCCGGTTCTCACAATGTCCTTTTTCTCTATCCCTCTTCTCCTCAGGCCGGTGATTTAGGCCTGGTAACAGTCACAGGGCTGTTAGAGATTCCACTGTATGACCTTTCACTATCAGCTCCTTGGCCCAACTGCCATTTCTTCTCTCAGACCAGAATGGATCAAGGGGAGTCTCTGGAGCTCCCCCTTCTGGCCGGAGGTGGTAGTGCAGTCTTGCTATTTTAGTATTTGTACTTACTGTCAGTAACTATTTTTGTGGCAAATACCCCTAGGGGTGCCACATTCCCCCTTAGTTAAGAACAGTACTCCGGGACTGTGGGACAATAACATTTTGAAATAACAATTAATATGTACAGAGTCTTAAAAATGAAAAGTTACAAAAACCACTCAAGGAAACAAAAATAGAGTTCTGTAAAAAGTCACTTCAAATAGCGTCCATTAATACAGTTCTATCCTTGAAGGTATTAGGAACGGCACTGTACTTAGTGTCCAGGAATTTAGTTCCATTTTTCCAACGGAGTTATCAATATAAAGTCTAAAGAAAGTTCAAAAAGAGCAAAAAGCAAAGTTCAAAAAGCAGTCTTTCCGGAGCTTTGATTTAGTGCCTCCGGGCTGATAAAAAGTTCAAGAATATGCAATAAGTTCATACAGACAAGTCTCTGTAGGCACTGGGCTTAAACGTTGCAGACTGATAGCAATGACTATACTACATTTTCTGTTTAACTATATACGGCATAACATATATACAATTCACATTATGAGCTTTATAGTTGGTAATCTGCATACCTGGCCGGTAATTGACCCTGGGTACTACGCTGTGATCTACGTAATAGCGGTGTCTCTTCATGTGGTGTACTACTGTCTACTGCGGATGTAGTATCTGCCCGCTCTGCTAAAGATAATTTCACGACTATGGAGTTGGCAAGTCCACCGTGAATGGGATTACTCTGACCAGGAATCTGTTCTTCCTGGCCTGGAACCTCCTGTAGTACGGGGTCAGCCTCTTCCTGTCTTGGGACTTCTGGTATTGGGTTTGGTGTTGGGTAAAAGGCCACCATGGGAACCACTACTGCACCATGGTATGTTAGTAGGGTTTTGGGAAAGTCTCCTATACAGGTGTGATACACTTCCTCTTCTTTTTCCTTTACTGGTTGAACCTGTATGGGTTGAATAACTTCTGGTTCTGGCTGGACAACGTCTGGCTCTTTCAATGCTTCCGGACATAATTTAAGATTGTCTCTTGACACTAGTACAGATGTTAAGCCTCCGTTTTTGCTAATGAGACACATTTTAGGATTATCCACTCTTGTTGGTAAAACTGTGTAGGGTACGGCTTCCCACTGATTGTCCAGTTTATTGGTTCGACGATTTCTCTTGAGCACTTGGTCACCCGGTCTTAATGGGGTCGCTAGAGCATTCTGGTTGAAAGTTCGCTCTTGTCTTTCTCTAGTTTGCTGAAGGCTTCTTTCCACACTCTCTTGCACTTGGCGATACTGCTTTTGCCGTATGATATCCCAATTGGAGTCTTGAACTTCTGCGTCTGGTTTCAGAATTCCCATTTCTAGATCGATTGGTAATTGGCCGGGTCTTGCACGCATAAGGTAAGCTGGGGTGCAGTTGGTGGAGCTCACCGGGACATGATTATACAGATCCACCAAGTCAGGCAATTTCTCTGGCCATTGATTCCTTTCTGTCTCAGGTAAAGTCTTCAGTAGGTCTATTACAATATGGTTCATCTTCTCGCATAAGCCGTTTGTTTGTGGATGATAGGCCGTCGTCCGGATCTTTTTGCAACCATACATATTACAGAATTCTCTGAAGATCTCTGATTCAAAGGCTGTACCTTGGTCGGTGAGAACCTGTTCCGGATATCCATGGGGTCTACAAAAGTACGTTTGGAACGCTTTGGCTGCTGTTTTTGCTGTCAGATCTTTTACGGGTACTACTACCAAGAAACGTGAATAATGGTCCACGATGGTCAAGGCATAGACATAGCCGGACCGGCTTGGTGTCAACTTCACGTGGTCCATGGCTACAAGTTCAAGTGGTTGTTTGGTGATTATGGGCTGCAGTGGTGCTCTTTGGTTCTTTTGATCGTTTCTTCTGAGGTTGCACGGGCCACAATTTCTGCACCACTGTTCGATTGATTTTCTCATCCCGACCCAATAAAATCTTTCTCTTAGAAGTACTTCTAACTTTTTCCAACCGAAGTGACCAGCACCATTATGGTAAGCTTCGAGGACCATCTTCACATCTTGTTTAGGCACAATAATCTGCCAAACCAATTCATGTGTTTTCGGATTGGTGTATCTTCTACAGAGCTTCCCTTGATACAGGAACATTTTGCCTCTCTCTTTCCAGAGTTGATGCGTCTCTTCTGGGGCATCCTCATAGGGATATGCACTTTGCTCAGTCAACAGTTCCTTCACCAACTTCACAGCCGGATTGCTGTCTTGGGTGTCAGCCCATCTATGGTGTGCTAACGGATTAAAATTCACCTCTTGTTGTTTCTGATAGGTACTTGACTGATGATGTTTTGCCTTGGGACGATGGAAGGCTGGTAGTTCAATTTCTTCAAGCTCCCCCGTTTCCTCTTCTACATCTCTCAAGTGTGGCATCCGGGATAGGGCATCGGCATTTCCATTCTTGCGACCTGCTCGATACTTGATTATGAAGTTGTAATTAGATAACCGGGCTATCCATCGCTGTTCTAACGCACCTAATTTGGCTGTGTCCAGGTGGGTCAACGGATTGTTGTCAGTATAGACAATAAATTCTGCAGCGGCCAGATAGTGTTTGAAACGCTCCGTCACAGCCCAAACTACTGCCAGTAGTTCCAATTTGAAGGAGCTGTAATTTTCTGAATTTCTTTCAGTAGGCCGGAGCTTTCTACTTGCAAAGGCGATGACTTTCTCCCGACCTTCTTGCTTTTGTGACAGCACCGCTCCTAGTCCCACATTACTGGCATCGGTGTAGAGGATGAAAGGTTGATGGTAATCTGGGTATGCCAGAACCTCTTCTCCGGTTAGTGCCTTCTTTAGTTGTTCAAAGGAGTCTTCCCTTTCGTCGTTCCACTGAAAAGGAGGGTTTCGGTTTGAAGGTTTCTTCGTCTGCCCTACCAAGGTGTCTTGCAAGGGTGCTGCCAACTTGGTAAATCCTTTTATAAATCTGCGATAGTAACCCACCAATCCCAGGAATTGTCTCACTTCTTTTGCGCTGGTAGGTCTTGGCAAATCCCTTATGGCGCTTATTTTCTCGGGATCTGGTGCTACTCCCTCCGAACTCACGATGTGTCCCAGGTACTGTACCTTTGGCTTGAGAAGGTGACATTTGGATGGCTTGACTTTCATGCCATACCTGGATAAGGCTTCGAACACTTCTGCTAGGTCTATTAAGTGTTGTTCGTAAGTCTTTGAGTAGACGATCACATCATCTAGGTACAGGAGGACGGTCTCGAAGTTCTTGTGTCCGAGGCAGCATTCCATCAGCCGCTGGAAGGTACCGGATGCGTTGCAGAGTCCGAACGGCATGCGATTAAATTCACATAGACCCATTGGTGTGGTGAATGCCGTCTTTTCCTTATCTCTCTCAGCCACAGGGACTTGCCAATACCCGCTTGTTAAGTCTAAGGTGGAAAAATAATTAGCAGATTTCAAAGCAGTTAAGGACTCTTCTATCCTAGGCAAGGGGTAGGCGTCTTTATGGGTGATGTTATTAATCTTCCGGTAGTCTACGCACATTCTCATGGTTCCGTCCTTTTTTTTGACAATCACTAGAGGGGCCGCCCAGGGGCTACAGCTGTCTCTTATTACCCCGGCCTGTTTCATTTCCCTCAGCATATCTTTTGCACATTGATAGTGAGCGGGCGGTATGGGTCTATATCTTTCTTTTATTGGGGGATGGTCACCTGTGGGGATTGTGTGTTCTACTCCTTCTATCCGTCCGAAGTCCAATGGGTGTTTACTGAAGACTTGTTCATATTCCGTCACTAGCCTATACACCCCTTGTTTTTGATGGGTAGGTGTTGAATTTATGCCCACGTGTAGCTGTTGGCACCAATCCTCCATTTCTCCATCTGAGCCATTGCCTTCCACCTGACAGGTTGGTTCTAAGGGCTCAATGGTTGTGATGGCATTGTTGTCAACAGTATATAGCTTTGCCATTGTAGCATACCTTGGCAAAGTGACCTCTTCCTCTCCACAGTTCAAAAGTCGTACCGGCACTCGTCCCCGGTGTACCTCGACTATCCCTCGTGCTGTGAGTATAGTGGGCCTGCTGTCGGTGTACACTGGTTCTATTAAGGCTTGATAATCTCGTCCCTTAGTACCAATGGCTGCTCTACACCATACCAGCATTTCTGTTTTTGGTGGGATTACAATAGACGTTGGATCACTTACCCTCACACTGCCGATTTCTCCACCTGCAACTTCTACCTGTTGCCTTAACATCAATACTTTTATTTCCCTCCGGAGAACTCTCTGCTGGCAGGATTGGGCAGTTTCAGCAATTTGCTGTAAGACAGAAATGACTTCGGAAAAGCAGTTCTCTAACACATTCATTCCTATCAATACAGTTGGTTCACAGTTCCGCCGGTCAACATCAACAACAATTAAACCCTGTTTCTTCAGTTCTACTTTACCAATCTTTATGGTCATCTCCCTGAATCCTAGTTTCGGTACCAACTTACCATTACTGGCCCATATATCTAGTTCAACATCAGAGGGCCCTTTATCAATATCTGCATCAGCCCAGTACCTCTTATAAAGGATATACGGTATAGATGAAATCTGGGAACCTGTGTCCAGCAAAGCGTTGAGGGGAATTCCGTCCAGCACGATAGGGATAATGGGTTGTCCTCCGATGTACCTGTTGTGCCAGGGTGTTGGGCCTTGAAAGTTCATTCCTGCGAAGCGGCCCGCATTCCCAGGGGATTCCCGTTTAAATCACAATCTCGTGCAAAGTGGCCCGGCTGCTGGCAACGGCGGCAAATGGGCTGTCCATCCGGTTGGTAGCGGTCGCGGGGTCGTCCTCTCCATGTCGGGTATCTCCGGGGTCTCATCCATGGAACATCCTCTCTACAGTTTGCCAACTCCATCTTGTGTCCTCTCATCTCCGGCATGGTTTTAGCCATTGAAGCAACAACATCAGCTAAAGAGTCAAGCTTTTGTTGAAGAGCCTCATTAGTACTGGGCCCCAGGGGCTTAGCAATGGCCCCAGACATAGCTGATGTCACTGGCACTCCCTGTTGTTGAGGTGCCTCTGCCATGGGTTGCGCAGGATCCTGATCCCGAGGTGCCTCTGCCAGCTGGAGACGTATAGCGCTCTCCTTTAATTGGGCAAATGTCAATTCAGGGTTCTTAAAAACAAGCATGCTCACATGCCCCCGGTGAGAAGGGGTGTAGAGTCCCTCAATAAATTGATCTCTTAGCAGTTTATCCGCTCCGGTGTTAAAAATGGGTTCAGCCAGTGTAAGTGATTTAAGGGCTTCCTGCAGGTTTAAGGCAAAGTCTCTCACGCCCTCATTAGCTTTTTGTTTGCAACTAAAGAATCGTATTTTAGCTTTGCTGCTGGCCATGGTTTCAAATGTAGCTTTTAATCCAGCAAATATGCGTTCAACAGTGCCTTTTAGATCAGCTGCCCATGCTGTGACTTCTCGCTTAGCATGGCCACTTAACTGCATCATCAGGAGACTAACACGCTGAACTTCACCCACAGGGAACATGTCAAAATGGGCCAGCATCTTTTCTCTGAAATCGTCAAGGGTATTAGGCTCACCTTCATACATTGGAAGCCATGGGCCACCCGGGGTATATGGCATCAGCACCGGCATGATGGGCGCCACTCCTTGAACCGCTGCGCTGCCGGACTCTCTATTGACACTCTGTCTTTCAGCTGCATTAGCGTTGCCGAGTGCTGCGGCGTCTCCGTGCTGCGACATACTGTGCCCCCTTAGTTAATCCGGACCCTTCCGGTCCTCCGCTTCCGTCGGGATAGTGTACATTCGTTCCGCTGTGCAGCAGGATCGATTTTCCCCTTGCTCTGATGTCAGAGCGCTCAGCTTGGTGCCGCCCACAATGACACGCCCCCTGCTGCTCCCACCCACCGCGCTCTGTAATGGCGGATTCTGAAGTTTTTCAGTTAGACTGGGGCTCAGGTTATGGCGTAGCTCAATTAACAGTCTTGTGCCTAACGGTTATGAAGTGATTACCTCAGGGGATGGCGGCCATCTTTACTCCATTATAACCAATGGGGAAAAGTCACTTTCAATAGTTTTCAATGGGGAATGGATTTTTCTTTAATAAAGTCAATTTTCAAGATTTTTCATCCCAGTTTTCACAGTTTTGGGCTCCAATCACGGCACACAATACCCGGTATACGGGCTGGCTAGATCCTGTTCGTGACGCCAATTGTGACGCCCAGGAGACCGGGATACCCAGCACCGGACCAATGGAGTCTGTCTCTTGAGGGGGATGTCACGGGTGGCTTGACCCGGTGCTGTGGCCTCAGGCAATGCACAGTGTAAGGGGTATCATGAGGGGACAGGCACTTACTTGATCAGCAGCAGGTTCTCCCAGCGGTGACGATCTCGATCCTGGATAGATGGCTATTGTCCAAATGAAAGACTGAGGCACTGAAACGTTTAACCAGTTTACTTTAACATAAAAGGATTTACAACCAGTCCTGTCACCGGAGTCTGTATGGGAACTCTGAGTTACTTTGACCCTGCCGGGGTCTTCGCCTCTTATTGTGCGCAATTTCTGTGTGGCCCTGCTGCTGTATGTGAACTGGCTGCCGGCCCAATCTGTCCCCTCCGGGTCCTGGTTCGACGGGCAACCCGAGTCCTTTTATCGGTTTACCCCCTCTGGGAGTACCGCTGAACTCTGTGTCTGTTGCTGCATCCGACCCTAGTGAAGCTGATATCACCTCATGTTTTTCCGGTTGCTGTATTATATATAATGAATACAGCCACGGATCCGGTATCCGTCTTTGCGCCTGTTCTGGGTAGTGATTAATGCTACCCGGTTCTCACAATGTCCTTTTTCTCTATCCCTCTTCTCCTCAGGCCGGTGATTTAGGCCTGGTAACAGTCACAGGGCTGTTAGAGATTCCACTGTATGACCTCTCACTTTCAGCTCCTTAGCCCAACTGCCATTTCTTCTCTCAGACCAGAATGGATCAAGGGGAGTCTCTGGAGCTCCCCCTTCTGGCCGGAGGTGGTAGTGCAGTCTTGCTATTTTAGTATTTGTACTTACTGTCAGTAACTATTTTTGTGGCAAATACCCCTAGGGGTGCCACACACCACTGCAATAAAA